>NC_041218.1:96420690-96521027 GCF_002837175.3 Physeter macrocephalus
GGCATGTGGGATCTTCCCGGACCGGGGCACGAACCCGTGTCCCCTGCATCGGCAGGCGGACTCTCAACCGCTGCGCCACCAGGGAAGCCCTATTTTTTTAATATCAAGATTACACAACCATCCTTCAAATGAGACCTAAGGTTGTTTGTATGTTTTTGATGTGGTCTTACTGGCTGGAGGTTTTTATTTAAAGTTTTGTTTTGGGGTTTTATTTTTCTGAGGCTCTTCCTGTTGTCTTACAAGTCCAGTAATGAAATAAGAGTTGAAGAGCTGACAGATTCACAGAGACAGTCTTTGTAACCTCATCTGTCAGGTGTCTCTCTCTCTTATTAGTTATCTGGAATTTTGAAGACCGATTGAGGCCATTACAAAATGTACTGCACATCTTAGACCCTACATCTTTGATTAATTAATGTTCACAAAGCACTTTGCAGTTGATGAATAAAACTGGCTGTTGAAATATACTGAATGATTCACTCTTTTTGTATTTTTCTCTTATTTTCACACTAAATGCATTAATCTGATTTTTTAAATTGTGCCATGGCTGGTCTTAAGCACTTTTTTCCTTTGAGCTCTTTATACGTTATTTACCATTTGAATAGGGATATCCTTCAGAGTTTTGCTTCTTCTGATTTTCCTGGTACATATATATTTCTTTCTCAGCGGGAAAACACCATTCAAATGTTATTTTAATTCTTAATAGAATTAATTTTTTAAGTCAATGGAAAAATCTGTAAAATTAATTCAGACAAATAAACCATACATCTATATAAACCTTTAAAGAGAAACCTAAAGATCACAGAGAATGCTAAGAGAACAGATTATCCCATGAACAACTCTTATTTACAAGAAAAGTTAATATATGTCTGAAACACAGGGACAGATGTGACTATGAGGACATTCTTGATCAAATAACTGCGAAGTTTAATGCAAGTAACCTAGATCTACTGTGCCCAAGAATTCATAATCTTAAATGCATATTGATTTTTCATAAAAGAAGTCATAGCATAAATATATATATATATATATATATATATATATATATATATACCGAGGGTTATTAGTTTGCATGGTTTAAGTGAGGCCCGTGGCCAGGCTGTAGTGCCGTAGGGAACTTGAGATGATACTAGACAGGTGACAGAAATTCAGTTCAGGGACACATGGTTCATGCAACACATGGCGTTGTTTGTGAAACACAGGACGTTGCAGCTAAATTGGGAGCAGGGGAAGGTGAGACACCCTGGGCACCTTGGATCCTGCATTTAGGGCAGTCTGCAAATATCTGACTCTGCCTGTGAGTGGGAATGGAGCTTCTGATCTACGTCCGGTGTTGATTCTCACTGGCACACCAGAGCCGTCCCGTTACACCCGCCTCCCTTCCCCTCAGCTCCATTAGTAAAGGACACCCAGAAGAGGTAGGTAGAAAGGAAGGAAGAAAATAAGAATAGGTTTTGCAAAAAAAATCAGGGAGGGATCAGTTTTAAAGAAGAACCAGTTTCCTTTTGGTACTTTTCTCTGAATTTTTTACTTTGGTCACTGAGTTGCCCCCATAAGAAACGTTGTGGTCAGTCTTGAATTCTCTTGTTCCACTTTCCCTATCCTTACATGGTATCAATTCTGCTGCCTAAATATCTCTGAAATCTCTCTCTCCTCTCCTGCCCTTAGCTGTTCTCTGCCTCCGTGCTCTTCTTGCTCCAGTGCCTCCTCAAAGTTTACCTTCTGTACTAAAAATCTGAGTGTCTCCATCCCACTCAGAAGGCTTCAGTGTTTCCCTCTGACAAATAAGATAAATATTTATTGAATATTTCTTAGTGTTTCTATATACAGCCGATCCTCATTATTCACGGACTCTGTATTGTGAATTTGCCTACTGGCCAAAATATGTTTGTAATCCCTAAATCAATACTCACGTGCTATCATGGTCACTCGCAGTACTGCACAGAGAAGCGTTGCCTGTCATGCATGTTCCCAGCTGAGGCCAAACTGAGCGATGCTCTGCCTCCTTGTTTCAGCTCTCATAGTGTAACTGAGTGTCCTTCCAATGGTCTACTTAGTACCGTGGTTTTCACGTGTTTGTGCTGTTTCATGTGACTTTGCTGTTTAAAAGCAAGGACCCCGAGAGAGTGGCACGGACTTATATATACTACCAAATGTAAAATAGATAGCTAGTGGGAAGCAGCCGCATAGCACAGGGAGATCAGCTCGGTGCTTTGTGACCACCTAGAGGGGTGGGATAGGGAGGGTGGGAGGGAGGGAGACCCAAGAGGGAGGGGATATGGGAATATATATATATGTATATATGTATATATATATGTATAGCTGATTCACTTTGTTATACAGCAAAAACTAACACACCGTTGTAAAGCAATTATACTCCAATAAATATGTTTAAAAAAAACAAACAAAAAACAAGGACCCCAAGTGTAATGTTGAAGTGCTGTCTAGCGTTCCTGTGTTCCTAAGTACAAGGAGACTGTAATGTGCCTTATGGGGAAAATACGTGTGTTAGATAAGCTTCATTCTTGCTTGAGTTATAGTGAGTTCAATATTAGTGAGTCAACAATACATATTAAATAAGGTGTCTGTAAACAGAAATACACATAAAAGAAGGCTATGTATCAATGCAGTGGTAAAAGTATTGTGACCAGAAGCTCTTAGGAACCTAACCCTGTATTTCACCCAGGAGAACAGTTTTTTGCGAATTCTGTGCACACTGCAACTTTATAGAATATAACCACTGCAAATAACAAGAATTGACTGTATACTGACTCAGTTAATTCTTACACACATGCAGCTATTATCCTTGTTTTACAGATATGGAAACCAAAACTTAGGGAAGTTAAGTAATTTCACCAAGGTCCAGTGAGTGGTGTACCTGGAACTAGAACTCAGCACAATCTGGCACCAAAATTCATGCCCCTGACCAATAGGCTCTGAGGTCTAAAAGCCTTAGCACGGCAGCTGAGTTCTCTTCCTATCTGCCCCTGCCTCCCTTCCAGGCTCTCTTCTCCCCTGATCCCCTGTCTGTAGCTGAGTAACCATATATGACACATTTAATTTCCTGAAAATGCCATCTTCCCTCAGCCCTCTCTGTTTTGGGCCATGCTATTTTCTTTGCATATCTTACTTTCTTCTTATTCTAGGTAAATTCATATGTATTCTTCTTGCATTTCAATGCTAACTTTAAAAAGCACGTCGACATGGAAAAAAAAAAAAGCAGGTTGCTGAACCAGAGCCATGTACAGAGTGATGTCCCTGGAATATGTATGGCGTGGTGGTGATGATTAACTTGTGAGAAATTCCTGAGGGGGGACTGAGTCTTCAGGGGAGATCTGTGGGACTCTGAGCAACAGGTGGTCCTCCCTGTACGTATATTCTCCGCACTCTGCCCACCCTGGAGGGTCAGGAGTGATTTTCCCCCAGGAGAGATCATTGCTCAGTCCCTCTATATGAAAGTGGTTGCTTTATGTGTAGCAGGGGTTACAGGAAGAGGTATACCAAGGGATCTTCACCTGCAGGGGTTCTTTTCACTCTGCTTAGGGTGGGTGTGGAGGGAAAACTGAGAGAGAAAGAAAGGAAGGAAGGAAGAAAGGAAGGAAAGGAGGGAAGGAAGGAAGGAAGGAAAGAAGGAAGGAAGAAAGGAAGGAAGGAAGGGGAAGGAAGGAAGGGGAAGGAAGGAAGGAAGGAAGGGGAAGGAAGGAAGGAAGAAAAAGAAATGAAGGAAGAAAGAAAAAGAAGAGAGAAGCAGGGAGGAAAGGGAGAAGGAGGAGGGGGAGGGGGAGGGGGAGGAGAAGAAAACAGTGTGATAGAGATGGAGAGAGAGAGACAGAGAGAGAGAGAGACAGAGAGACAGGGAGAGAGAGAGGGAGAGAGCAAGAGACACAAAGTGGAGATACACCTAAATGTTAACTGTGGTAATCTCGGTTTTAAGATTTGGGATAATTTTCATTTTTATTCTTTTTGCTTCTTGGTATTTTTCTAAATATTTCTACAATTTAAGTATATTACTTTTTAATAAGAAAATATATTTTTATGAAGCACCTCAGCTATAACTTGCATTCATGCAAAATGTGAGCACTGTATGCTTTAAACTAACAATAACAAGCTTAGTGTTAATTTATCGAGCACCTATGGTGTGTTAAACACTTCATCTTAATGAACTCTCAGTAACATTGTGTAAGATTTATTATTATTATTTTACAGGGAGAGAAACTGATGCTCAGAGAAGTTACATGACTTGCTCAGAGACATGTAACAAATGGCACAGAGCTAGATAGTCCCGACTCAAAAGACCATGAACATTTCTTTTTTTTTTTGGTACGCGGGCCTCCCTCTGCTGTGGCCTCTCCCGTTGCGGAGCACCCCTGCATCGGCAGGCGGACTCTCAACCGCTGCGCCACCAGGGAAGCCCTATTTTTTTAATATCAAGATTACACAACCATCCTTCAAATGAGACCTAAGGTTGTTTGTATGTTTTTGATGTGGTCTTACTGGCTGGAGGTTTTTATTTAAAGTTTTGTTTTGGGGTTTTATTTTTCTGAGGCTCTTCCTGTTGTCTTACAAGTCCAGTAATGAAATAAGAGTTGAAGAGCTGACAGATTCACAGAGACAGTCTTTGTAACCTCATCTGTCAGGTGTCTCTCTCTCTTATTAGTTATCTGGAATTTTGAAGACCGATTGAGGCCATTACAAAATGTACTGCACATCTTAGACCCTACATCTTTGATTAATTAATGTTCACAAAGCACTTTGCAGTTGATGAATAAAACTGGCTGTTGAAATATACTGAATGATTCACTCTTTTTGTATTTTTCTCTTATTTTCACACTAAATGCATTAATCTGATTTTTTAAATTGTGCCATGGCTGGTCTTAAGCACTTTTTTCCTTTGAGCTCTTTATACGTTATTTACCATTTGAATAGGGATATCCTTCAGAGTTTTGCTTCTTCTGATTTTCCTGGTACATATATATTTCTTTCTCAGCGGGAAAACACCATTCAAATGTTATTTTAATTCTTAATAGAATTAATTTTTTAAGTCAATGGAAAAATCTGTAAAATTAATTCAGACAAATAAACCATACATCTATATAAACCTTTAAAGAGAAACCTAAAGATCACAGAGAATGCTAAGAGAACAGATTATCCCATGAACAACTCTTATTTACAAGAAAAGTTAATATATGTCTGAAACACAGGGACAGATGTGACTATGAGGACATTCTTGATCAAATAACTGCGAAGTTTAATGCAAGTAACCTAGATCTACTGTGCCCAAGAATTCATAATCTTAAATGCATATTGATTTTTCATAAAAGAAGTCATAGCATAAATATATATATATATATATATATATATATATATATATATATATATACCGAGGGTTATTAGTTTGCAAGAGCCAACTCTAAGAATCAAGATTTATACTGTGTATAAAAAACATATCATGTTGTTTAATTGTATGTCATAGCAATAATTATTACTAAACGCTTTCAGAGAATTCATAGGTGAAAATTACTACCAGTGAAGTCCAAAGGAGTAAAACTATGATAGTATAAATTCCTAGATGATGGGATTTAAAGTTAAATTAGGAAGCTACATTTTTTTTCCTTCTTATACTCTGTATGGAGAAGTTGAAGATTCTAGAAATATAGGTTTTCCACTTTGCTGTAATAGAATGATTTATATCAATTCTGGATCAGTGAAAAGTAACCCTAAAGCTTTATAGATTTTTATCCCTGAAGAGCATTATGATATTTAAAAATTACTTTTAAGTTAATAATACCCTCATAATTTGAGGACACTCATTTTGACATGTGAGAATTTTCAGTGGGAGAGTATGTACTCCTAAAGAAGGAATATAATACAAAGAAGTCCTTCAATTCAAATTAGGAAGATACTGAGGGCTTCATTCTGTCTATACGTGTGTATTTCTGATTGTCCTTGATATTGGAAGTTGAGTGCAAGTTTATTTTTGTAAGTAACAGCAGAGATAAACAGGTGATTTATCTCTGATTGACTCATTCTGTTTGTGGCAAATTAATTTTGGAAAGTATTTTCAGGAGGTTTGACAAGATAACTCAGTTTTAATAGAAATGAGTCAATGACAGGAATAATAGAAATCTGTGAGGGTGTTTCACATATTCCATAGATAAAAAGTATTTGCAAGTTGAATTATCATAAAGAGTTCATAAAGGTAGGTACAAAATAGCTATATTCATTTTTTCTTTTTATGTCTGCTGTTATTGGCATATATAACTAGGACCCCATCTGTTATCTGGTCAAATACAAAGATGTTCTGGTTAATATTTTTTTTTTCACTTCTTATTTTTTTTGCTGTGAAGTAAGACTTGAAATTCTTAGTGAAGCAGCAGAGTTACATGGCACCATACTTAGAGATGCATATAAACCCATAAGGCAAAATATTAATAGTGTGTCAGGCACTTTGCTGGGCAAGTGCTCATATAGGACTGAGAAAAGAGGAATATTCATCTCGCCCGTGAGTGAAAGCCACTTTCTGGGATGAAGATGAGGAAAATCAGCAATTATAGCCTGAATTAATATTTGTATGGTGCTTTTTACATGTGTTTTCTGATCCAACCTTCAAAATACCTTGTGAGGTAGGTGTTATCTTCATTTTACAGATGAGAAAATTGAGGTTCAGAGATATTAATTACCTTAAATAATAGGTGAGCAGATAGATTTATCCCAAATCTTCTGGCTCCATATACTTTACTTTTTCTTTCCATCAAGTGGAGACAGAGGCAAAGTATTAATCCAAATTGAGGAGATCATCACAATTTTAATGGGAGAAGTAGTACTTGAAAGCCTTAAAGGAAAGGCAAAATCTAGATCTGCAGAACCGGATGTCGCAAACTGAAAGAGTGGTTCATGGACTGAATTCAGCCTGCAGATAAGTCTGGTGTGACAAGTCCGGTGTTTTTTTAAAAAGTCTGAATTTGAATGACTTAGTTGAACAAGCATTTTCTAAACATATGGCTTTTGTTAAATAGATATTTTCTAGTGTACCATTTTAATTTCTTCCTTAAAAAGTTATATTCTTTCGAGTTATTTTCTTAGTGGTTATCCCGGGGACTAAAATGAATATTTTAGCTTATAAAAATCTAGTTCATGTTAATAGTAACTTAGTTTCAATATTATACGGAAACTTTGTTTCTACAACTCCATTCTCTCCCCCTTTTTTGATTCTTTTCCTTTTTTATATTTATTTTATTAGGTTTTTGGGGTAGAGGTTTTATGACTCGCTTCTTTCTTTTTACTGTCTTCCCCTGAAATGATATAGAATTATTTACTTTAGTAAATGTCTATTAAATGAGAATGTTGATTTTAGAAAAATGAGTGTGTAGCCTTTCTTTTCTGGTTTGTAATTAGTAAGGGCCATTGCTTACTGTGATCACACTTAGTTTGTGCTACTGAAACAATGCTATCTGCATGAAAGATGTATTAATATCTATTCTCAGTAGGTGGAGTACAGTAGAATGCGTTGAGAAGAGTGAGAGATAGAATCCATTTTCTTTTACCTCTTTAGGTTCATTGAATCCTTTGCTTCTTCAGGAGTCAACTTGATTTTTATGGTAGTATTATGCTGCAGGTCTGTGTGCTCCTGAATGTGGCAGGCTGTAATAGTAGTAGTAGTAGTAGTTGTGGTAGTAATAGTCGTAGTAATAATAATATTAATAAGAAACTTTTGATAATATGTAAATTGTATTTTTAGCTCACTTTTGCAGGGATATTATAAGAGAGTTGTATTACTTAGGCTTTTTTGCCCAAGTCTTATAATACTTTGATCTTTTGTTCACACGGGTAAAATATTAAAATGTGATTATGAAACCTTTACAATTTTGTTTTTTGAAAGTCCAGTTCTTTTGAAAACCAGCTATAAAGCATTGCCATTTTTGCTTTTGTAAAAAAAGAAAAAAACCCTATATTTGTTGACTGGTTGTTCAGAAAAAAATACAGAATTCAGTAATTTCCAAATCAGTGTGATGAGATTGTTTCTATGTCTTAGGAGACACCCTAGACCCATCCTAGCTAGTATGGATGTAATAAAACTTAATACATTCTCACGCACCCTGGAGCCTGCGCACCACAGCTAGAGAGAGAAAACCCACAGGCCACAACTAGAGGCAAGCCTCATGCCACAAAGAAAGATCCCGCACACCTCAACGAAGATCCCGCCTGTTGCAACTAAGACCCGACGCAGCCAAAAAAACCAAAACAAACAAACATTAATAAGGAATATATTGGCAAGTCCATATCATATCATCCCCCAGTCTGTCCCACTGTACTAAAAATCCTAATCATTAAAAATCACAAACAAATGGACACACAAAAATCCCATCAAACCAAATAACTACATAACATCTGGAAAAATGTCAGTTTTGTTTAAGTAACCAAACAATGAGTGGTCTTTTTTCATGTCAGTCATTCGTGCTTATATGTATTTTATATTTTTTTCATTGGACAGTTATAGTATTTTATTTTATTTTTTAAAATTTTTGGCTGTGTTTTGGGTCTTTGTTGCCGCACGCGGGCTCTCTCTAGTTGCGGTGTGTGGGCCTCTCATTGCAGTGGCCTCTCCTGCTGCGGAGCATGGGCTTCAGGTATGCGGGCTTCAGTAGTTGTGGCCCGTGTGCTCAGTGGTTGTGGCTCGCGGACTCTAGAGCGCAGGCTCAGTAGTTGTGGCACATGGGCTCAGTAGTTGTGGCTCACAGACTCTAGAGCACAGGCTCAGTAGTTGTGGTACACGGGCTTAGTTGCTCCACGGCATGTGGGGTCGTCCTGGACCAGGGCTCAAATCCCCAGCATTGGCAGGCAGATTCTTAATCACTGCGCCACCAGGGAAGCCCTAGCCAGTTATTTTAGAAGAAGTCAATGAACTTAACTTATTCATCCAACCCATCATGCCAAGTGCTGCTGACTATGCAGAACTGGTGTAATTGTAGTTCCTACCATCGGGGGCGGGGGGTGTCTGTATAACTCTAAAAATTTCTTGAGTGTGATAATTAAGACATACAGTAATAATTTTTGTTTAATAGTGCTGTTTTTATTTTTCAAAAAACACCTAAATTATTTGAAAAAATAAGCACTGCTCTTTAGTATATTTATTTTCCTATGTCTCTATATAACCTGTTTTAAGAGCATGTGGCTTTTCTGAATATGTTTTTCAGAATCTTGCATGATCTAGTGACTTTCTAAAATTCTATTCCTGGAAGCCCAGAAATAGAATTTTATTGCTTGTAGGTTTATCCTTCACATGTTTATACATGTGATTAAAAAAGTGAAAACCGGGGCTTCCCTGGTGGTGCAGTGGTTGAGAATCAGCCTGCCAATGCAGGGGACACGGGTTCGCGCCCCGGTCCCGGAGGATCTCACATGCCGCGGAGCAGCTGGGCCCGTGAGCCATGGCCGCTGAGCCTGCGCGTCCGGAGCCTGTGCTCCGCAACGGGAGAGGCCACAACAGTGAGAGGCCCGCGTACCGCAAAAAAAAAAAAAAAAAAAAAAAAGTGAAAACCTATTTTAAGGTGGAAGTGAGCTTAGCTCATACTGTGTCATCCCTTGAGGGAACATCACTCTCAAGGATTGGGCAGTCCACTTTATTGCATAGGAAGAGGTCATGTGTCACTAGTTTCAGTCAGCTTCTCCTTTTTATGGAAAGGAATACCCTCCAAGTGTACAGAAAGGAGCACATGAAAGAAGATAGAAAGCTTTGGCTTTGTGTCTAAGGTCATACCTTTAACTCATAATTATAGTACTAACTATAATGGTTTGTGTGGACTTAGAGAGGTATAAAATGTTACAGCTTGTTAAATCAAATGTATTTGTGTTAATTCAAAAGTATTCATGGGATAAAGAAAAATAAACCAATAAGTTTCAAATGTTTATATCAAGGAAAGCATTTCAGATTTTATTTCCTACTGCTTGGATTAGTTTTATCATTAAGATAAGTTTTAGACTTTCCTGTTCACATTGAAGATTTGCAGTGTTAAAAGATGTTGTCATTCCACCTAGAGGGGTGGGATAGGGAGGGTGGGAGGGAGGGAGACGCAAGAGGGAAGAGATATGGGGACATATGTATATGTATAACTGAATCACTTTGTTATAAAGCAGAAACTAACACACCATTGTAAAGCAATTATACTCCAATAAAGATGTTTAAAAAAAGATGATGCCATTGATATTTTATTTAGTTAATTCTTAAATCTTTTAAATTTCTGTTTGTTGATTGAAAAAGTCAAATATTAAATTGTAGCTGTTTACAAAGAAACATTCTTGTTTTTCCTGCTCATATTAGGGGGCTTACTTTCTACATCATAAAAAGAATCTCTAAATTGGTATTTTTACCTAATGATCCAAGAAAACACATGGGATGAGTTGTTTTATAGATAAATTTCTTTTGAATAGAGAAAAAAAGTACAGATAAAAATAAGAAAGAGCTGAAATAAAACAAAAGAGATTTCCCATTTAGAAATAAGTCTATCAGAGGGACTTCCCTGGTGGTTCAGTGGTTAAGACCCCACGCTTCCAGTGCAGAGGACATGGGCTCAATCCCTGGTTGGGGAACTAAGATCCCGCATGCCACTCAGCGTGGCCAAAAAAAAGTCTATCAGAGACCATATTCTTTGAACATATAAACTTTGATGAAATGACAAGCTAGGTTCTTTGAAAACTATGTTAACTCTTTGAAGTTGTGACCACCTAGCTTTGTCCATCATCTTTGGAAAATATTTAAGTGCTGAAACACATGTGATTATATAACTACAAAGAGAACTACTGAAAAAAATGTTTTTGCTTTGTAAAACCTTATATTCTAAAACAGATTACACCCGTTCATTCATCTTATTGAATATACAGGGGTTGAGTAGGGATAGACTTTAATTAAATAACCATAGAAACAAAAATGGTAAGTATGGTAAATCCTGCAGAGTGGAGGTTTATGGTGCTGTATGAGCGTTATGTGGTGGGATTTGATGTAGCCCTGGTCATCAGGGGAATTTCTCTGTAGACAAAGGTAAGGGGAATTGTGTTTCCTCTGCTTGGACTTATCCACATATTTTACACTGTCATATTTTTACATATTGGTAATGGTCTGAGCGATCAGCTGTAGTTCATCTTTTCTTCAGATGAGGAAACTCGAGCCCATGGAGTAACCAGCCTGAATTTCATAGCTAGCTTATGAGAAAAACTGAATTAGGATTTATGATGTATGGATGAGTAATGCTATTTTCGTTAAGCCAGATTCAAGACTTAAGAATAACTGAACAAAAAATGCACTTAACCTTTTATTCATTCCTTTATTCACTCAACTTATAGTTATAAAGCAGCCACTATGTAGAAGGCCCTGTTCTACTTGATGTGGAAGATAAAGAAGTGAATGATGTATGGCCTTTGCCTTTAGGGAGCTTACCATCTGGTTGAGAATATAAAGCAATATCTGAATTTACAGAGTAAAGTTATGTCTGTCAACAAACAAATACAGATAAAATGTGGGAATTGAGATGAGGAAAGGGTTATGTCCATTTGGAATGAGTTTGTGAAGCCTTCCTGGAGGAAATGATAGTTGAACTGGGCTCAGGTGTGAAAATGAAGGGCATTTGGTGCAAAATATACTGCATGAGCAAAGGCAAGAAAGTTGTCAGGGCATCAGCAGGTATAGTTCTCTTCAGATGACACTAAAACGGGTGAAGGGAGGGATAGTGGGAAATAACTTTGGGATATGAGTTACAGCTTGATTGTGGATAAAAACTATGGATACAAGATAACTCCTATCAGAGTTATCGGTCAATGTTACGTACAATGTTAAGTCCTATCGGTCAATGTTAAGTACATTGGGTAGAAGATAGAGAAAAGTTGAGTATGTAGGTGCTGTGTGGTGCGCTGGTGATACAAAGATGAATATATGCAACTTAGAGATGGAAGTAAGTGTGATGTTCAAAACACGGAGAAATCAAGTGTGAGAGTTTCATGCCTAGGTTGGGGGGGTAGCCATTAGTAAAGAGTTTTCAAAGGCTTTGTAGGTAGGTGGGGCTTTAGTTACTGTTTTACCTCTGCTCTTGCTTTGTCTCCTTTGACCATAGATTCTCTACAAGTCAATCATGATCCAGCAGTTGACAATGAAGTCTTACTGAGCCAGGTGCCACCACTGTGCTGTGCTTCCCTTAGCTCACAAGTCTGCCCTGGCACCTTCATTCATTCATTCAACCACATTTTACTGTGAGCCTACTCTGTGCCAGGCACTGTGCTTAGGTGTTGAGACTAGTGGTAAATGATGGTGAACACTTTTTCTGTCCTCAAGAGTCTTATAGTCTGACAGGGAAGACATGTTAAAAAAGTAATACCTTAAAATAAGGTATGATTAGTATGCATGATAGGGGAAGGATATTGAGTAGCATGGAAGATAAAGCCAGGATTCTTTTCCATGATCATAGCATTTCAAGGAAATTGAAAATATGTCCTATCAGTTCATGCCTTGTCACTGCCAGAGTCCTTGATGGCTACTAGGAATAATCAGTATTAGTTCTGAAATGCATACAGTCTCTTCACTGTGTGAGGGGTAAAGAGAGAAGGACGACTCATGCCTGGGAGCATAGGCTTTGAGTCCAACAGTCCTGGTTGGAATGCTGTCAGTACTTGTTTGCTGGGTGATCCCGTGTAAACTACTTAATGTCACTGCCCTCAGTTTCTTCAATTGTGAAATGAGGAAAATTACATCTGTCTCTTTGGATTGCAGCAAGATTTAAGTGAGAAGAGTATTTAAAGCGTAGTGATTTGTATGAAAAGATGCTCAACATCACTAATTATTAGAGAAATGCTGCATATCAAAACTACAATGTGTTATCACCTCACACCGGTCAAAATGGCTGTCATCAAAAAAATCTACCAACAGTAAATGCTGGAGAGGGTGTGGAGAAAAGGGAATCCTCATACGGTGTTGGTGGGAATGTAAATTGATACAGCCCCTATGGAGAACGGTATGGAGGTTCCTTAAAAAACTACAAATAGAACTACCATACGACCCCGCAATCCCACTACTGGGCATATACCCTGAGAAAACCATAACTCAAAAAGAGTCATGTACCAAAATGTTCATAGCAGCTCTATTTACGATAGCCAGGACATGGAAGCAACCTAAGTGTCCATCAACAGATGAATGGATAAAGAAGATGTGGCACATATATACACTGGAATATTACTCAGCCATAAAAAGGAACGAAATTGAGATATTTGTAGAGACATGGATGGACCTAGAGACTGTCAAACAGAGTGAAGTAAGTCAGAAAGAGAAAAGCAAGTACTGTATGCTAACGCATATATGTGGAATCTAGAAAAGTGGTATAGATGATCTTATTTGCAAAGCAGAAATAGAGACCTGGACATAGAGAACAAGTGTATGGATACCAAGGGGGAAAGGGGTGGGGAGGGAGGAATTGGGAGACGGATTGACACATATACATTATTGATGCTATATATAAAATAGACAGCTGATGGGAACATGCTGCATGCACAGGGAACTCTGCCCAATGCACTGTGGTGACCTAAATGGGAGGGAAGTCCAAAAGGGAGGGGATATCTGTATGTGTATGGCTGATTCATTTTGTTGTGCAGTAGAGGCTAACACAACATTGTAAAGCAGCCATACTCCAATAAAAATTTCAAAAAAGAAAATTAAAAACTAAAAAAAGAAAAAAGTATAAAGCATTGTGACTTGTACATAGTGTGCAATGAGTGTTATCTTTTAAAAAGGTGTAGTGCTTGTAAGGGAATGGGATTTCACAAGCGTCTTAATTTCATGTAGGATTTTGACCCCATCTCCACCACTCACTGCGTTAGGCAAGTAATCTGAATTTGTGCTGCTTCTCCCAAAAGGGATCATGTTGCCCCTTCTTTCTTTTTAGCAAAGAGGTCTCAAGATTAATTATATCCTGTAATGGTTTTCTTCACTTTCAGAGAAGGTGCTACATAAATGGTGTTTTATTCCTTTCCTCCAACTAATTTTTCTACAAAAGTTGAAAATGCTTCACATCTCTTTCCAATTCTATTTTTTAAAAAATGCATGTGGCTGTTTACTCCACTTTTAATGTGATGTGTGGACATTTCTCATGAAGTAATAATTTGTGTCGCTTTATATAGTGTTGCCAAAGTCCTTTCTTGCCAATCTTCTCCTGACATGTAACAATTGTTAGGTGGAATGGATGCATATACAGATGCTTAACCATATTTTATTGGTTATAAATAAAATAGCTTAAAAATAAAACTTTAAAAAAGTAATCACTGCTTCCATTTTCATAAAAAAGTCAGCACAAAGAAATACGGATGTTCTCTTAGGGACAGAAGGATGGCTTGGAGTTTTCTTCATTGAACTAGGACCCAGATGCAGTCTGGAAAGTCACCTTCAGAACCATTACCGTGCAAAAGGCACCGCATCTTCAGGAGAGTGCAGGAGACAGGATGAGCGAGAGCTTATCATGCTTTCAGAAAGTCCCTGACACTGTATTCTTAAAAATGAAATATCTATGGGTCATGTCCGTCTTCTCATTAAGCTCCAGTGTGTAAGAAATGCCATGTTACTTCTTTCTTTTCAGTCAACCTCATTCCAACTCTGAGCTGCGATCCCACCAGCTTGAAGGGAGTTCGTTCTCAGTCATGCGGGGACTCCCTCTCTTCCAGAGCTGTGCGGACGAGATCACGGGGGCTTGCACAGAACAGTGCTCGAGGGCAGTCCTTGGCCTTTTAGTCCAAATCCGTTTCCCCCGTGATGCCCATTGTTTACCAGTTTCTCTCGACAGAGTGTACTGGCGTCTGGTGGAAGAGCTTTTGTGGTGCTGTGTGCACTGCAGAGTGTTTTTAGCGTCCATGGCTCTCACTGTGACAGTGAGAGTCACACAGAGTGAATAAAGCCTTCCCCGCCTTTCCAAGGCCCCTTGGTTGAGCCCGTAATGGACCTACTTTTATCTCCCCAGCCAGTCCCTTGGAATCTGATGGTGTTGGGATTATTGTGTGACCCAGTATGTGGGGACCCAGGTGGACTCAGGTGCTCTGAATGGAGCCATGCTTGGAGGGCCACTTTGCTGTTGTTTCCTATGAAGACCGAACTTCCTTCCTGGAAGTCCACGAGGGGGAAGCTGTGGGTCCCTTCTCTGGAGGTCCCACAGACCTCCAGCTCTCCCTTAAGCTGGGGGCAATCTTTTTTTTCCTCTTGCTGCTCTGCCACATCTGTCCCCACCTTTATCCTCTGGTCTCACCCCAAACGCAGTGGCTTCTTTTTGTCTCCGTAGCACAAGGCTTTTGGAAAACTCTAGCGAGGAAGGGAGGTTCTCTTCAGGCCACGTCTGCTTGAGCCTTGCGGCCTACCTGTGGCAAGGGAGTGTGGAAAGTCTGGCCATCTTCTCAGAAGGTAGGGGTGGAGTATAAGGAGAAATAGAAAATGAGAACTACTCAATGTTGCTTCACTCTTGGGTTATTCAGTAGCAGCAAAATCAAAAAGCTGACTAATATCTCAACAAATTATCACACTGTATCCCTAAACATAGATTTTGTATCACATTTCCTTCAAAAACAAATGTTTCTGTCTGACTTCTAAGGTTTGATTTCTTTACCACAGGGAATGGCAGCTCTGTAATTTGGGCAAATAGGACATATGGCTATTGGTAACATGGTGGCCAAGGCAGAGAACAGTTTGACAGGGTTCAGGGTTGTACTGCCTTTTCTCTATAGGGGCTCCTCTACTAAGCAATGGAACCCAAAAAACTATTTGAGCTACTTTTTTTTGTCAATTCTCCTGTGGATAGTACTTTCCAGTTTGCTAGAAGGGAAGTTAAATTCATTCCATGCAGTGGCTGTCGTAGGGCATTAGGTTTTATTTCCCTTACTGAACCTCCTGGAGTGCTTAGTCCTAATCCCTGTTTATCTGGTCCTGTTGTCTTGTGAATTAATCAGAACTGTGATTGACAGATGGCTTCTCATCTGCTGCAGGAGGATGATAATAGTGCCTATCACATGGGGCTGTTAAAGGATTAGAGGAATTAATATACGTAAAGTGCCTAGAACCCTGCTTGCACTCAGTAAGAGCTGTGGAAGGGGATAATATTAAGGTGTCCAGGCACTATGCGAGTTACCGTTCTCTGGTGGATGTTATTATCCCCATTCCACAGAGGAGAAATAGGAGACTTAAGGAGTTTCTTCATTGCCTAAGGAAACAGCCTGTCAGTGGGTGAGTTGAAATTGGCGGCAGGTACAGAAAGAAGTACCCTCTTCCTAGATGTGGTGGAGAAAGGGGTTTGGGCGCATCTAATTGTAAAAGCCTCCGTTGGTATTGTGGCGAGTTTCGTCCCCTACATGCCTGCACACTGCTTTCAACTGAAAGTAGAAAAATGAAGTAGAAATCTAATAAAAATTACCACAATATTAAGACTGAAATAAAAATGAATCTGGTTATTTGCTGAGTAGAGTCCACACCTGGAATATATTTGTTGGGTCCTCCTTACACACTTCTGAAAAATATACTGTAATTACAGGCATTATTTAATGAAGCAGGCAGGTGGGCGCTATGGTAATAGATTGCATTTTCTTTTCCTTTGGGTAATGAACAGGCTTAAGATATCATGAGAAAATTTGGGTTTTGGAATTGAAATCCATTTTAGTACAAATCACTGGAAAAACAAAATTCAGAATGTTTTAACATTTAAAAAATTAACAGATGTTCTTGTAGAACATCACATTTTATTTTTTCACGTTATCATGCTCTGAAGTAAACTGAAAGCAGGATCTCCTAGTTCATGTGTGGATAATTCATAATAAGTTAATAAAAGGGATAATTTCTTCCTCAGAAAGTCATCTATAGTCCTCAGTATGTGTTTTTACCAAGTAAGAACTTTAAAAATA
Organism: Physeter macrocephalus; assembly: GCF_002837175.3. Classification (NCBI taxonomy): domain Eukaryota; kingdom Metazoa; phylum Chordata; class Mammalia; order Artiodactyla; family Physeteridae; genus Physeter; species Physeter macrocephalus. The sequence continues at coordinate 96,437,593 of NC_041218.1, forward strand.
TGTTTGAGATATTCATTTATTGTGAGAAATACTACTGCTCCCCTATCTTTTCATCGACAAGTCGTTGTCAGACGTTTTTTCTTTTTATTGTTTTATTAAATTATCCAGATAATTTCTTTTTGTAAGGGAGAGATATTTGTGAACACTAAAAAGACTAACTTAAGTTGATAAAGATTCCTTTGCAAAAGTAAGACTTGTGAAGAATTACTGAACACACATCATAGTTTTGTGTTCTGATTTTAAAATCAACAAAAAACATTGATAATAACAACTAAAATTCTAATTTATTGGGTTCTTACTTTGTGCCAGTTTATATCTTAAGCACTGTACCTCACTAATTCACTGACAAAGCAGTAAAGTGAATATTTTACACATGAAGGAAATGAGGTATTAAAGGCGTTATATGATTTTTTTAGGTAAGAATGTTGGCAAATGTTGGAGCACTGGTTTGAATCCAGATCTCTATCATGAGCAGGTTCTCTTAGCTACTGCATTATGATATGAATAATACAGAAATGCACAGGCTATTGTGGACATACAGAGGTGGACACAACCAAACCTGGGAGACTTGAGTCTTAACGTATATGAATCAGCTATAGGTGTTTGTGAAGGGGTAGGGGGAGTAGGGGGGAGAAGAAAGGAATTTCAGACAGAGGGTTCTGCCAATAGGGGCTCCTATGGCTGTTACTTGCAGTGTACTAAGAGTATTGAGTGAGACGGGGGATGGTGCCAGAGAGGTAAGGTCCACGTTTGGGGGAATCTATGTTGAGGAGCTTAGGCATGATATTATAAGAGAGAGAGACACTGACAGGTCTCAGGCATTTAACTGACACAGTTTATTTGTGTTGCAGATAAATCCCTCTCGAATGGGTAGGGAGATGCTTCTAGGAGACAAAACTGGTGGTAGGGGGGCCAGTTTCAGTCTTCCATGTGAGAGATGCTGAAGACTTTAGATTAGGTTCATCGTAGTAGGGGACCCCTCTGAGTCGTAATTAAGAGATACATTTGCAGAATCTGATGGTGCTTCTTAGCTCTGGGTGATGAGGAGATGAAGGAGTAAACGATAAGTCCCAGATTTCCAGCCTATATACCTGGGTGGATGGTAGAGTTACCAGTTAAGACAGAGAAATACAGGAAGAGGGGCAGGCAGAGGATAAAATGAGTTATGTTTGGGGCATATTGGGTTTGGTACAGCCAAGTGGTGACAGTCAGTAGAAGTTGACTATATGAATCTGACATTCTGGGTAGGGACTTGAGGTGGAGTCAGGCTTAGGAATCGTAAACCTTCATGGTAGGCACAACTTTTAGAGTGACTGAGATCATGGTACAGGTGAGAATAGTGGGCTGCAGGTGGACCACTGGGTTACGTGGGTGAAGAAAGGGGAGTCTACCAAGGAGACAGAACAAAAGTAATCAGAGATATGGTGAACCAACAGTGTGTGGTATCAGAGACACAGAATTTCAGGAAAATGATAAATGGGTGGCAGTGCTGTAGAGCAGTGTGTTATGAGATAAAGGTTGAAAAGGTTGAAAAATGTCCACTAAATTAGGCAACGTGGATAACTTGATTTTTGCAAGAAGAGATCTAATAGAATAGTTTTGAGGGAAACTATGACACATTGGGTTTAAAAGTAAATGTTAGGCTGGGAATTGAGATGGCAAGTAAGGAATTCTGTTTCAAGTATTTTGGTTGATAAACGGAAAAGATTGAGTAGTAGCTAAAGGTGAATATTTTTTTGTGGAGGGGAGCGAGTAGAATTTAGCAGGTTTCTAGGATGTGGGAGAGGAGGCCACTGAGAGGGAGAGGTTGAAGATACAGGAGAAGGTATGACCAATGTACAGGTCCCAGATGAGGCCCTAGGGCCGGAGTAAAGAGACATGGACCCGCATGGGTTTATAGGGCCATTCCTTTACAGAAAGAAAGGAATCATGATGGATACACTTGTAGATCACTTATAGGTCACGTGCATTAGACAGTCCAATGACAACACACCTGCTGGTTTCAGCCATCCAGAGGAAGAAGGAAGCAATGACAATTCTTGAAAATAAATGTGGTGAGAGACGAAGAGAGTAGTGAAGGTTCTTACTAGTTTTGAAGTGCTGGAGTTAAGAAGAGCAATAAAAAATCCCCAAAGACTTGTGCTAGGGACCGTATCTTAGTTCATAGTGGTTGTGCAGGAACAAGCTGTGAATAGTTGAGGACTTGGGCCTTAAGCTTTGACTTTGGTGACTTTGTTTATAGATGCTGAGATGGGTAGGAAGGGGATATTTCCTTTAGATCCGTGGTTTTCGAACATGACTGCTCATAGGAATCACCAGGAGAGTTTTAAAAAAACGATGCCAGGGTCACCCCATGAGCTTCTGGATTGACTGATTTTGCGTGGTAGAAGGTCATAAATATTTTTTAAAGCTCCCGGGTGATTTGACTATGCAGCCAGTGTTAAGAAGCACTGCTCTAGACCGGTGGTCAGAAATGTTTTCTGTAAAGGGCCACACAGGAAATATTTTAGCCTTTTTGGGCTACACAGTCTCTATTACAACTACTCAACTCTGTCATAGCTCAAAAAAAGGAGCCATATATAATACATAAATAGAGCGTGGGTATGTTTCAATAAAACTTTATTTATGGACACTGAAATGTGGATTCTATATAATTTTCACATGTCACGAAATACTATTTTTCTTTTGATTTCCGTTAGCTCATGGGTCATATAGGTGTATCCTGCAGTTTGCAGATTCCTCAGAGCACTTTTGCTGCTCAGAGTGTGGTCCTGAACCAACAACGTTGGTATCACCTCAAAGGGAGTTAGAAATGCAGAGTTTTGAGCCTTGAGTGAGTTCTGCTGAATCAGAATCTGCATTTTAATAAGATTCTGAAGTAAATTGTATGCAATTTTGAGAATCATTAATCTGCTGTAGCCCATACTATCTCATTCCCACCCAGCTCAGAAAATAGGGAGTCCTCTTCATCCCTCCCTGTTGCCTCGGTGACCTTTTAATGAAAGTTAGAGAGCATTTAAGAAGTCTGTGGTAAGAAGCTGTCGTCCAGGTGTTCTGAATCGCTTAACAATTCAGATAGACTGGTTTTAGGGCTTAGAGATACAAGTGGAATGTTGACATTCTGTTATTTAAAGGAAGGTTTAATTTATATTCCAGCACATATACAGAGATCTGTCTTCATAGAGACCAGGCAAACTGTGGTTCTTGGCGGCAGGGCCAAACTTTTCTTAAGAAACACCTTGAATTTAATCAGTAGCCTCTAATGAGGACTTTTTTGAGACTCCAGAGAACTACAACCAAGAACGTGTAAGAGGTCATCTTAGCCTAGCTTTGCGGAAGAACAGTCGTGGAAATCGTGGAAGAATATTACATGTCTACAGACTAGCTCATACCCTCCTAATAAGCCCATTCCTAAAAGAAGCGATCCCCACCTTTTCTTGCATTGCAGAGATTAAAAAAGTGAATTATTTAGCAGAGGCTTGCTTCTCAGACTCAGGTAAGTTGGGAAGAAAGTTCAAGTGGGGCTCAACACACTACGTTACAACTTGGACGTGAGGAAGCCTATTAAGTTTTTTTGAACCTTGCTTTTTTCATCAAAATGAGGATAATTTTTTTTTTTTTGGTGGTACGCGGGCCTCCCTCCGCTGCGGCCTCTCCCGTTGCGGGGCACAGGCTCCGGACGCGCAGGCCCAGCGGCCACGGCTCACGGGCCCAGCCGCTCCGCGGCATGTGGGATCCTCCCGGACCGGGGCACGAACCCGGTTCCCCTGCATCGGCAGGCGGACGCGCAACCACTGCGCCACCAGGGAAGCCCGAGGATAATGTTTTTTAGATCAGTTTTCTTTCCGGAATGATTCTAAAGATTAAATATATGGGAGTGTGCTCTGAAAAGTACTAATTGATATTCTGATGTCGATGAACTCATGCTATTGTGTGTTCATAAGAGCTAGACCAAGACTGTGTATTTGTGGTTTGACAAAACAACTATTAGGACTGTTTACAACAGTCCTCAAGCTGAACTAAAATATTATTCTGTAAGAAAGAAAGAATTTCCTTTTAGCTTCAGTTATTACACTTCAGCAGGTTTATTTCGCATTTGACTCTGGTAAGAATAAGATTAATAATGGAACTGTAGCAAGTCTACAATGTTAATTCCCCTAGGATGTGGGAGAAAAAACCACATGCATACAAATGTGTTTAATATTGATTTCCCATGTTATTTACTTTGGCTAATTTCCTTTTAAACTCACATATATGTGTAGATTCAGGCACCTGTTGAGGAGAACATTAAATGTTGACTTATTTTATTCATTCATCTTTTTTTATTACCTCCTTCCACCTCTTTTGTAAAATACAAGCTATCACTTTGTCCTTTGAGCAGTATTTGGACAAAGAAAGACAAAAAGGATCATAGGCTTTTAAAATTTAATGCTATCCTTAAATGACCTTAAGGGAATGATCCCCTTCTGACTTCCTACATTTGCTTTCAACAAGTTTGACCTTGTAGAAATTTTAAAATATGAATAGTAACCTGGTATTAAAAAATAATACTCAGCTGGCAGACCTTACCACAAGAGATACTAACGTCATACCACTTTTAAGAGTTGAAAGCTCTGATGATAGATTACTGAAAGGGTTAAAAATACATGCAGAGTAGACTTTTCTAGCCATATCTCCCAGTACACCTCTGTGATGTGTACATTATGCTTCAGCCAAACCGGACTGTTTCTCAAAGGAGCATGCATTTTTCTGTGGTTGGAGCTTCGCTTATAATATTCTCTATATTTAGAAAGCCCTGTAGCCACCTTTTACTGACAAAATCCCATCCATCCTTCAGAGCTCAGCTCACAAGTCCCCTCATCCATGTAGCCTTCCTGATCCTGCCAACCAGACGCGGTCTTTATCTCCGTTGAGCCCCCAAAGCACTTTGTGTGTACCTCTCTTACGGCACTTGTAGCTCATTCTGCCTTACGTTTTAGTTATTTGTGACCTTGACATCCTTCCTTGGCTAGGCAGCTGGAGAGCTGGAACTATGTCTTCTTTATTCTTGAAACTCTTGAAAGTTAATGCTCCCGTTTCCTCAAGAAGATCATTCTTGAGAAGACTAAAAGTAGACTGGTTAAAAAAGGGACAGTTTATATCAAGTAAAGTTTCTTTTATCTTTTGGAGAATATTGATCAAAGGGGAATATGTTATATTTAATGTGGGAGTTGTATCTGTGTTAGAAGTTGAAATATAATATGTTAAGAAGGTGAATGAAGAGGCCTGTGGAGACTGTAGAGAAATCCATGAGATAATGAGGAGGAGGAGACAGAAGGATGTTGGTATTTTTGTGATCACAGGATGAGGTAACTTGAAAGCTCAGGTGGACTGTGTAACTGATGCTGTTGACATTCCGTTCTTCCATCTACTTTTGAGTTCTGTGTGTGGTAGAAAGTTCCTATAGTCACTGACAGCTTCCCACCCCAAGCATCTGTGTCTCTCTGATTTTTTGCCTCAGGCCCTTACTTCCATGTCATACATGCTTGCTTAACTTACACAACGCAGCTCAACCAGTGAAGGATGACAGTCAGTGGGTAAATACTCCACCTTCTCGGTTCCAAATATCCCACCTTCTCGGTTCCTCAGTAAGGTAATTCTGAGGTATATTGGATGTGGTTTGTCAGTAAGTCCCCGGTGGGATTGAGTCTCAGTTGGCCACAGCAATAACCTGATCATTAACCTGTTCTTTATTTGCTTTTCTCCCATCCCCATCTCACTTTTATTTCTCCCTCATTTGTGTTTTCTGGGATCATGTAACAAATAGGGTCTTTCTCTGGGTTAGCCCATCCTAAGACAGTCTGCTCAAATAGAGCTAAGGTCTTAGCAAAATAAATTACTTCAATTATGAGGTTCAGTCTTCATATTAGTAATTTTACAGTGACAGTAGCCACAGGTAAAACAAGCATAGTGTCATCAGAGGGGGAAAAATGTAGTTTAGTTAGCATCATTTTGGAGGAGTTTTGGAGGGGTCTGCGAAGAATTTGTGCATTGAACAAGGGATGGACTTATGGAGAGAAAATCTTGGGTTGGAGATGAAAGAATTACATTGAGCCTTCATGTTTGAAATGTAATGTGTACTGTACTGCACACTTCTCATATTTCCTGATGAATTTGGTCATAATCAGTAAAAATAAAATAAATGTCTTATATATCTACATTGCACAGATTTGCCATGTCTGATTGCCACTCCACTGCTATTGTAGTATGGAAAGTGAATCTAGAAGGAGTAAGACAGATGCATCTACATTGTCACTCTTTTACATTGGTGAAGAGGTTTACAGAGGACTGACTTTGATTTAAAAATTTTTTTTCATCAATTACATTTATTTATCACATGTTTGACAGGATAATATTTATATATACTGATTTTTGTGTTGTTATTTTACCTCTTCAAGTTAGATTTATAGTCAGCCTTCAGGCAAGAAAAATATAGCAGCAAAAGAATTCAAAAGTCTAACCCCTGAGGGGATTTAAGGTATGAAAGAAGATATGAGAAAAAATTATGACTCTTAGGTGATAACTCACATTGGCTTATGCCAAAAAGAGAATTTATTATTTCATATAACTGAATGGCCCAGTGAAAGAAGTACTCTCAAACCAGCTTGATTCATGGCTTGATGTCACTAGGATCCTTCTTAGGCCCTGTACCTAATGGAGTGGTTCTATTTTCAGACTGTATTATGGGCTCCAGAAGCTTGAGGGTCTCTTCACCACAATAAAAGACAGCACAGCAGAAAGAGAGTTATACTCAAAATCAGGAGTCGAACCTCATTAGTCAGATTTGGGTCATATGTCCATTTGCAAACATAAGTGAGCACATTAACTTATTTTACTTTCTCCTTTCCAATCTGTATGTCATTTGTTTCTTTTTCTTGATTTACGGCAGTGGCTAGGTCCGCTGCAGTATAATGCTGAATAGAAAGAGTAAGAGCAGGCATCCTTGCTTTTTCCTGATGACTGAGAAAAATGGTTTAGTGTTTCACCATAAAGCATGGTGTTAGTTGTAGGTTTTTCATTGATTTCATCTATCAGATTCAGGAAGTCCCCTTCTAGTCCTAGTTTGCTGAGAATTTTTTTAAAAATCATGAATTGGTGCTGAATTTTCTTAAATGCTTTTCTGCATCAATTAAGATATTATGTGAATTTTCTTCTTTATTCTGTTAGCATGGTGAATTATGTTAGTGAATTTCACCTTCATTCCTGGCATAAACCCTAAAAGGTCATGATGTTTTGGATTTGTTTTATAAGTTGCTGAATTTAATGTGTGTATGTTTAATTTTTATGTCTATGTTCTTGAGTGATATTTGTTTGTTATATATTTTTTGTAATATCTTTATCTGGTTTTGGTATCAGGGTAAAGCTGGCCTCATAAGATTAGTTGGGAAGTGTTTCCTCTGCCTCTGTTTTCTGAAAAGAGTTTGTGTAGGAAGATTAACTTATTTTAATTCATGATCTTGCTTTGATTCTCAAGGCATAAAGTCAGTTTTACCCAAGTGCTTGAATTGACAGTGGGAGAAGGATGGTTTCCCAGAAAAAATTGAGGTACCTTTGCCACAAGAAAGAAGAATGGAACCTGGAACAAGGCTTCTCATCACCAAAACTAGATAAGATTCCCTGAGTTGGTGGGAGAAATGGAAAAGGGTGGAATGAGGAGATAGGGCTCTTAGATAGGGCTCAAGACCAGGAGCAGAGTTTATATCTAGAGGTTGCCCAGCACCCATTCTCATGGGATTCTCTTGGGAGCCAACTATAGTCTCCATTGGAGCAGAATTTATTAATGTGTTGGAAGTGGCAAGGACTTTGCATGAATTGCTCTTGTAATTTGCATTTAGTGAGAACCTCACCTCCTGCTAGCATGTCTTCCTTTGACTTTCAGCTGGTGTCATGTGATGCGTTTCTGTGCCTCCATATTTTGCTTACTTCCTGCTCTACTTACCTAGCTGGCAACCCACTTCTCAGTGTCCTTTGCTACACATACCACACATCACATCAACCCAATCCCCGGAGATGAAGGGTATGAAGCTGTACTCCAGGGCAGTGGTGGGGGTGGAGAGGTACTTGGATGGGTTTGAACAGAGCCAGATGAAACTCTCCAATACAGGTATTCATCAAAAAAGCAGCCTAGGGAATTCCCTGGCGGTCCAGTGGTTAGGACCTGGCGCTGTCATTGCCAGGACCCGGGTTTAATCCCTGATCGGGGAACTGAGATCCCCCAAGCCTCACGGAGTGGCCAAAAAAATAAAATAAAATAAAAGTAAAAAGGCAGCCTAATTCATCCCTTTGAAATTGCTAAAGTACTTTTGTTTTACACCCTTCTTTCATTTTAATGTTAATCTTTAACCATGATTTACTCCTTCTTGTCAATCCTGAATTATTTTTCTTAAATTCTGAGATTAAGAAAAGATAACTGGCTGTTTTTGTTTTTTTTGTCCTTTTGGCCTAGCCCATATCTCACAAGCCTCAGATATATTTTTTAAAAATTAGAATGTCTGGTCATAAAAAGGAGAATTTTTCCTCATTACCAGCTGGTCAAAAAACCTACTTGGGCTTTTATTACACTTAATCTAAGAATCATTGTGTGACAATATAGGATTCAGTAGTGCCTTGCTCAGTTCACTTCAGTTTTTTAAAGGGTCTTTTATGCACAAGGTAGCAAGAGGGCTAGACCTTGAGATTATCTAGACAGGGGCTCTGCCTTCTGGGTGTTCTACAACCCTGTAAAGTGGAAGTGGTGGGCAATGAGGACCAGACAAGGAAGCATGGAAGTGTAACGGAATGTGAGAGGCTGCTAATTTATTAACTTAAGCAGGACACTGTTAGGGCCCAAGCAGAGAATGGTCAATTAAACTTGTGAAGAGTTCTGGAAAGGTAGGTTGAGGATTCTTTATTCTTTGGGGTTTGTTCTTCCAATTTTGCAGTCTGGGAGTTGGCCATTCAGTTAATCTAAGGAGTGATTAAGTCTTAGGGAAAATGGATTCATAGTGACTCAATTCTGATTTTAGCTAGAAACTAGTTTAATAACCTAAAACAGCAAATCCTTCTTCTTAGAAGGGAAGTTTACATAAGACTAGAAATAAAAAGAGCTATAAATCAAGAGCAGAAAGCAACTTGGTGAATATGTAGTATTTGAATAAAGTAGTATCCCTAAGGACAAGCCTATCCCAACTGTTAAGGGTACTCTAGTTTAGTGAGAACTCCTCTCTTCTTAACCACGATCCTGTTTCTTCCTGCTGCTCTTTCAAAAATGCTCCAAGTTGCTCCCTTTAATATTTTTTGTTGCAACAGCTTTTTTTTTAAACGAACATTCCAAATTGCTTCATAAAACCACTTTTAGTAAGCACTCATTATAAACATAGCTAATATTAATTGAATACTTACTATGTGCCAGGTACTATTTTAAATGTTTTATATGGATTATCTTCTTTACCCTACACTCGCTCTATGAAATATTGTTATCCGTGTCCCCCCCGCCCCCGCTTTTTCAAATAAAGAAACTGAAGCATGTGGAAGTTAAGTATCTTACCCAAGGTCACATGATTAGGAAGGGTGGGTCTAGAGCCTGTGCTATGAAGCATTCTGTGATTCTGCCTCAGTCTTTCTGTTGAGCTGGTTGAGACATTAGACATGATTTAGTATAATCTGTTTTCGTTTTTAAGATGAGTAAATAGAGAAGGTTGTGGAGCTCAGTTCATGGCTGGCATAGAAGACCAAGCGGCCAGCTCTTACTGTGCTTTCTGACACCGTGTGGCCTGGAAATCACCTGCTTCAATTAAGACAGGCACCTTTTGTTGTGAGAAGCACATGTTTTCCTTTTTCTTTTTATAAACTTCCCTGGAGTCAAACTGATGATAAGGTAGAAAAATAAAGCCCAATAACAATGTACTCATACAAAGGCAGTGAAATTTTTCTTTGTTTTGCAGATATTGTTTATCACCTACTTTCTTTCTGTTCTTTCCTAAAAATCCACTTTTGAGAATGTATCCAGCCTAAATGTGTTGGGATGGGAATCCATATATGCATTTTATGAAGAGCTACAATACTTTAAATGGTTCTGGAAGTAAAATATCTGTCTGTCTGTCTCTGTCTTCTAAGCTTTTAAAAAGTTCTGTCTCATTGCTTCATCGTGATCAGGTAGGATCCACCCTCCTTAGGGTGAGAGGAAGTTCAGTCTCCAAACAGCCTAAGCTTTGTACTCTCCAGAACAAGTACTGCCAACTTGCTGATTTATGCGTGGTTTTAGTGATGAGGACTGCTGTCTTCCATGGATTTAGGTGGGAACACCAGAGAGTTTACTGGAAAGTTCACATTGTACTTCACAATTTCCAAAGGGCTAGAGGCATGATTTTATGCATAGAGGCATTATCTGGTTTCTGTATCTGTGTTACATTTTAAATTGTAACCATATTCCTCACATCCTATGTTCATTCTTACATGTACTTTTCCACCTTCCTTCTGTTTTTTCCTTTGGGAAGTAGAGGACTATAAACTATATGTTAGGCATAATAATTTTCTTTTTGCTGTCATTTTCCATAATTTTATTAGGTTTTGTACAAAAATGCAAGTGCTTTTGCTGCCGACCTGGTATGAAAAACAAGGAAATAGATAAGCCAACTAATATAAAAATCCTTTTGTCAGTAAGTAAAGAGTCCCATGCAAGTCTTTTTCACTAATAAATAAGACAAGATTGGTCATGCTGAATGAAGCTGGATAGTGTTTTATCCATCACATATTTGGATGTGGTACAACTTATTTATCTCATTGTATTAAAAACAGTGATAACACTTTCAGGAACATTGACTTTTGTCCCTTTTGCAAGCCTAAAGGGACAGAGGAATAGTGTTTGCACAGAAGGAACATTGACTATATTTTAAACTGTGAGTATGTTGGGCAAAAAAAGGGAAAAGTTACACAGTCATAAAAATGCAGGAGCCATTCTAAGATTCAGGAGGAATGTTTACACAATCCAAACAGGTCACTGTGACCTGAACACAGGTCAGAGTAGCTAAAATGATTCATAAGTTATTTCTACTCAGTTTCTTCATAGGGGAATGGAACTCATTTGACACAGTTTGATGGGAAGCATGTTTTCCTGTTTTCTCTATCTATGTGGCAAACAGGTTGAGTTTACAGTGTGAACGTGCCCTTTTAATCTCTTTGAAGATTAATTTTCGAAGCAGCATCTGCTCCTGGAGATTCTTTTTGACTAGCTTGCTGGCTGATGAAAGGTAATCAGTCTAGATGGAATCATGCATTCTGGTCTTGGCTACTTATTTCTTTTCTTTTATGAGTTGTCTTTTTCAGGTTTTAGCAACACAGGAAAAGGAGATAAGGCAGGGATCAGGTGAGGAACTGCACTGGCTTCACTCAGGGTCCCAATGCAAAGTGCATGGGTACAGGTCACTTAGGAACTGAGGCAGACACAGGAGCACTGCTCTGTGCAGTGGGAGAGCCCCTGCCTGTGTCTCAGGAAGCTGTACCTCTGACTGGGTGACCTTGTTCAAGTTGCTGAATTTCGCTAGGGGCTAAGTTTTCTCATCAGAGAGATGAAGAATTTGAGCCATTGAGGTTCCTTACAGAGCTACTGTTCCATGATAAAAGAGGGGAAGTGACATGATAAAAATCATGTAAAAGAGGGAAAGTGACGTTGGTCTTTCTCATTAGGAAGCCAGGCAAGGAAGGCTCTTGGCACCTTACATAGGAGTGGGTACCTCAGCAGTGATCTTTGTTGTTCTTCTTTGTCCTCCTTGGTCTGAGGAAGACATTCCTTTGGGAGAGGTCTCTAGTTGCAGTTGTTGGTCTATCTTTGCACATAAAGGAGATTCTGATGTTCTGGTGTCTTGATAACATAGCTTCTCATAGAGAAAAATACTTTCCAGGCCAACAGAGACTCTTGAGGATTATCCCATGCTCTGCCAGGTCTGTACTGCTGACAGATGAATGTGCCTTAGCAGTGCTGGGACTAAGTGGTACCTGTTCGCAATTCTGGTGTCTTTATAGAATTAGCTGGGCTTTAGTCTAAAATACCACAGCAAAGCTCTCTGGTTTGCAGAGCTGGGGTATGTAGTTTAATTTCTAGGCCTCTTCATCACCTAAAACCAACACTAACCCTCATCCCCTTTCTGCAAGCCACGTAGGAGATCAAAGATATGAGAGCTGCCTCCCCTCTCAGTGCCCCCAGCATGTCCCCAAGAGCAGCAGAAGAGTTTAATAGAAGGGCCTCCTGGACTGTTCAGACAAGGCTATGGCATCAGTCTGTTGATACCTAGTCACAGGGCCACAGGGAGTAAGAGAGTCCCAATTGTGAGGATGCAGGGACCCAGGTGAACACAATCCATTCAGTGTTTTATGCTGGTTTTAAAGTGATAGGTGATAATAAGGGTGATAGGAGATGTGTTATATGACTATGAACCTCAATTTCTGCATTTGTATAATAAGGATAATATCTTTTCCTTTTTCATTACCATTAAGATAATATGTTTCCTGCTTTAAAATTAGCATTTGAATATGTAATGTTTTAAGTATTACAGAGCACATTTACTTTGCTTCTTATAATATCGATGTGTCTTATTATAGAAAATATTTTATAAAATTAGCATTTTTAACAATCAGGGAATATCCTTTACAATTTATGAAATCCTGTAATGCTCTCACAGCAAATTTTAACTGTGATGCCATTAGGAAGGTAGAGCGGTTTATTTAGGTTCACTAGAGAGCTAATCTGTTTAGGATTTGTTCAATTCTGAGTTAATTTATACAAATCTCTTTTATTCAGAATATTGTAACTTGGTCATAAAAATACAGCTCAGGGATAAATATGCCAAAACTCTGTCCTAGTCTTTTGAGAAGTTTTTTAAAGAGTAAATAATATAGCAAAGTGTACTGATTTTTTAGGTGCTCATTCATCTTCAATGACAGCTTAGAGAATTCTGAATTTTTACAATGATCATTTGGCTTGGGAATAGAAACAAAGGGTCCCTCTCTTTTTCATTTGCTATTTTTGCTGAGCTTTAAATTATACATATGGACAGAAAACTGGGAAATATAATGATAGTCTAGGTTCTTGGTTTAAAACAAATGTTGAAAAAGTCTACTTCACAAAAATAAAAACTTAAATACATTTTTTTGAAGAAAGAAAAGGACAAAAGGAGCTTTAAGACCTTCTTTTGAAAGATAACAAAGAAAACAGGAAATATGAATGAAAATGAGAATTCAAATTCAAAAGTGTATAGAAAAATACTTACAATTTACCTTAATGTCATAAGATAACATTTTGCTGTCAACATCTCTTTGTTGATTCAAGCCACATTTTTTCCTGAGTTACTGGGCTCTGAATAAAAATATAATAAATGCAGCTATGTGATATTTCAAGGGCTGGATGAAACGGCTTTTAAAGTTTAAAAACTATTCCAGTTATTTTGTTTTATTAAAACAATAAAAGTCAGAAAACATTTGTCAGTATATTATCTGAAATAAAGGTAAACATTCATTTAATCATATATCTTTTAAGTTGATGAAGACATAAAATTTTGTGTGTACTAAAACGTGGCAAAAATTAAAAAACAAAATGAATGTCATAATTTATTGTCTGATATCTATTTTAAAAGTGGTTCAGTTTAAGTCATAAGAGGATAGAAATAGCTTCAGAACTTAAGAAGACCATGCCAAAAAAAGAATTAAAAAGTTACATTGATCTCAGTCTATAAGTACTGAAGAATGGAAAACATTGACAATACTTTGATTTTGATCTTTCCTTGTTCAATTTTGGCAATCTTCAGCAAAAGAATTTGGCAGATCTGAGCTTTTAGAAGGCTTTTACAGGAATATAGGTAACAGGAGTGCTCTTTTTTTTACTCCACCCCCTACCCCCCAGTTTATTTCTCAATGCACACAGAAGAATTGGCAACATAGACTAGAAGAGCATTTTCATTTGTATTTCTTCTAAACTAGACTATATTAGCTTAAAACAGGAAACATTCTCTGAAATAAGAGCCATCCGATTCGTTCCCTAGTGAGGCCAGAATAGTTTTCTATTACCATAACTCACTAACCTACCCCTGAGTTCAGATGTTTTCTTTAGTCCTGTTTTACCTATTTTGCTTGGAAGGATACTAATGATTTGTTGATTTTGATGCTAGGAAACTTGTCATTCAAATCAAATGTACTTTCCTGTAATCTTTTGGTAGTCATTATGTAAAAAAAAATTAGGAGGTAAATTGAAGGTGATGTCTTTCTTTTTTAAAGGACAGTGTTTCTAGAGGAGTCCTTTGACTTGAAAGTAACTTTCCCATTACAGTTTATTTTAAATACTTTTTAATACTCCTTTCTTTTAAGTGACAGATGCTCCTGGTTATCAATGTATATCATGGCTGTGGCACTTAATTCCTATATAACCATAGGCAAGTTGATTAAACAGTTTATGCCTCAGTTTCGTAATCGTAAAATGGGGATGTTTTGAGGATTTAAATGAGTACCTAAATATAAAATGCCTGTGATAGTGCCTAGAGTATACTAAGCATTATATAAGTATTTGCTATTATTGTTATTATTCTTATATTTATTTTAAATTTTTGTGAATAATTTTGATTTAGATATGCTTTTTATTTTATTTAATTAATTTATTTTTTTGGCTGTTTATACTTTTAATGGAGGGAGGTACAAAATGCATCGATGCAAATGAATGTTTTACATACTCATTAGCATAGTGATTAATGTTAATTTAGGGAGATACAATGTGTTAAACCTCAAAAACTACAAAGTTTCCTGCAACCTAAGATAATGGAAAAACTCCTTAAGTTTTTGTTGTTTTTTTAATTTAAGACTCCTGAAGTTTTTACCTACCACCTTTAGTTTTAAAGTTCTAAATGGTATCTGGGGGAACTAAAAAATAATAGCCTCATTTCAGCTGTGGTTCAAGAATTCTAATGAAGCTGTATGGCAATGACACTGGGACTGTGAAGTTTCCCCCAAAGGCCTTTCTAGATGACCACATCACAAGCTTTAAAAGTATTTCCAGTAACATGTAGGCAAGTTGAGTGGCTTAATAGTTTAAAAGCCTGGAAAGCAGCTAAGATGTCTCACCTTAGAGAATTTAAAAACATGGTATAAATACCATTTCTCTCCTACAGAGAAACTTTTTAAAGCCTGGACATAACTTTAAGGATACTAAGGAAACATCAATAGTTTCCCTAAAGCTTCAATAAACACCCCAAGGAACAAGTGTTCCAAACGGCCTAGTCACTAAAATGTCACTGCATTATACTTTTAGAGGTATAAGTATGCTATGCTTGCAGTGAGAGGACATTTAATTTATGCCTAGTTAAAAGCACCAGGTTTCAAGTTCAGCTTCCATTTACATAGGATACACTGATAACAGGATAGTGAATCGTTCAAGTACTACATTTCCAACATGCCTTGCCTTTGCTTTTTGATTAGTTGGCACTGGGGCTCTTCTGCCCGTAGTTATTCAGAATATTTTGAAAGAGGCTAGGACTACCCTGAATATAGTCTTCAAACAATTTGGAGCCCTTCTGAAAGACCTGTCTAGATACTTTAATAATAACATTTAGAGAAGGGAATAAAGATAAAACTTGAAATAGCTGAGTTTCTTTCAAAAGAAGAAAAATAATGTAGAATCTGGCATGTAAGCTAAAATGTTTTGTAGTTAATGCCAAAAATTGCCAAGATTGTTAATATGTGTTTTGGTATGAAAAAACCACTGTATTGGCCAGGTTAATTATTTGTGTGAAATATATTGTATCTTAATTAAACAGAAGAATTCACCGTTAATGGAAGAAAACCCAAAGAAGGGCAATCAAAAGGTCAGGTAAGTTTACTAGCTTTAGAATACATCAACACACCTTGATTATAGAACTATTTTCATTTTTAAAACTACAGTGTTTTAATGTACTTCTAATAACAACCCAATCTAAGGAGCCATGGAGGCTTATGAAAAAGACCTGCCCACTAAGATGCTGTGTTTCTAGTGTAGGGGCGAGTTAATACTTCTGTAAGAAGGAACTGAATCACCTCAGCATCCACAAACAGCCTTTTTCTTTTACATGGTAATTCGTAATTTGATGACTTATTATTTCTGTTCACTAATTCGAAATTAGGCGGGAAAGGAACTACATCAGACCCAGAAACACAATGATTTGGCAGGCTGCAGTTACTCAGCTCATGGATTTGTGATAATCTGCAGAAAATTTGCTTGACTCTAGTACTCCATTCATTAACATCTGTAGAGGAGTTCGATACAACCACTTTTGTTTATCAACTTTAGGCTGCATACAGGCAAAGAGATGTAGTTTTTTTCTTTGAATACTTATTTGTATATTACTGATATATTTCATTCTACTCACATATGTGATTTGAATTTATGAAAATCTTTTCTGCTGTTTCCTTTCTTTTGTGTCTTTTGAAACCTTGCTGTTTTGCCTTTTTGTTCTTTCTAGTAATTTAGTGGGTCTGTATTTGCTCTAAAGACTGTTTTTGTTTTAAAATACCTTACTTGAAAATATAGGTTTCTAATTACCCACATTACGAAACAAACTATATTGTCTCCCTTGATATGAATCGAAAGAATTTGCACTTTTACTTTCATTACCCCACAACTTCCAGATTTTTGTTTGCATATTTTGTTTGATATCAGTTACTACTTAAATTGCTATTTTTTTTTTTTTTTTTTTTTTTTTGCGGTACGCGGGCCTCTCACTGTTGTGGCCTCTCCCGCTGCGGAGCACAGGCTGCGGAGCACAGGCTCCGGACGCGCAGGCTCAGTGGCCATGGCTCCCGGGCCCAGCCGCTCCGCGGCATGTGGGATCTTCCTGGACCGGGGCACGAACCCGTGTCCCCTGCATCGGCAGGCGGACTCCCAACCACTGCGCCACCAGGGAGGCCCCAAATTGCTATTTTTAACTCACGTAACTTTTATTTCAATAATAATTATTCTGTTTTTCTATTTATATTTTAGCAGCTATTTGGATGTAGTTCTGAGATTAAGTGGTGGCAATACTCATTCCCATTTCTTTTATAGCACTGTTTGCATATCATGAGTTATTTTGTCTTACTTAACTTGGCCACGACTGAAATATGCCTCCAAGCATTTTACTTTTCCTCCAGCATACATGGGTGGAATATTTTATAAGCCCTTACATATCTGATAATATATTTCTGTTGTCTTTATAAGTGAGTGAAAGTTTGTCTGGATATAGAATTCTTGAGAAGCAGCCTTTCCCTATTAAAAGGCTGTATATTTTACTCCATATGTAGTATTGTGAAGAAGTGATCTAGGCCAATCTTCTGTTTTAAAAAATACTTTTTGTAAGACTATTAAAAATATTTATCAGGTTTTATCTAGGTTTATTTAGCTGTGTCCTATATAGGGTGAAGTTTTTTGGTTAGCAGATACAGATTTTTATTCAGCTCAGTAATTTTATTTGTTACAGAAAAACGCTGATTAAGCTACAAGAATATAGACTGGGCAAAATGTCTCACCTCACTCTTCCCTAACCCACTGACATAAGCCAATGAATCAGACATTTATACAAGGAAATTTACTGGGTATCATGGACAAAAATATGGCAGGGTATTCTTCCCACCCCTTTCCCCAACCTCATCCACTTTTCCTAACGCTGTTCAGGTGCTCAAATGCTGTTCCTCTGGTTGGGCATTGTTGATGGCAAATACGATGTAAATGATTTCTTGTTCTAAAGTGGAAGTCAGAGGGCACCTGTAGGGTTTCATGTCTGATTATTCCTTTTATGGTGTTCTCAACCCACAAAATCTTGTCTGTTAGACCAGCGACTCTGCTGGTTGTCCAAAGTCCTCATGACTGTCACATCAGAAACTACTGTCCTCTCATTGGCTTTTTCTTCTCCGAAGTTTGACTCAAAATAGAGTGCTTAATTCTTGCTGGTGCATCTACTTTATCTTGTTAGGCAGACAGAGTTTAAGCAGGAACTAAAATCTTTTAGTGGCCTAATGTGCTGACCAAGACAAAATTCTTGTTATTGATCAGAGTAATTGTAGTTTGTAAAACTAGCTGATGCTTATTCTCTCTTCATTCTTCCAAGAGAAGAATAAAAAATGAAAACAGTAACAACTCTTCTTTTAAGGGAAGACTTTCATGCAATATTAGATACTTTTGTATCATTTGTTTAGATTTCTTCTTTAATAAAATACATATTTATATATTGAATCTCCATTTTCTATCTTCCATAATTTTTTATCATTTTTGACCATTTTACTATTTTTGTCCCTTTCTTTGAACAGTGTTAGCTAGGTTTATAAGTTTGTCTTCTGCATGACTTATTAGATTTTCTGCAGTTTAGAGTCTGACCTTTACAAATTTTAGTGTAATTTTAAATTCTATTAAGGCATTCTTTATTTCCTCCCTACATTCTTTTAGTGAATCTGTCAATTTCCTTTTTTTGTATAAGTGTTTTTTCTTAGTTCATCTTTACTCCTTTTGTTCAGAGAGTGCACAGTTTTCTTTGATTTCCTTGAGAGCATAGATAAATGGCTTCTAAAATTTACTTATGTTTCCTGCCATAGTTACATTAAAATATCCTCTTTACCTCTTACATGCTGTATTCATTTCCCTTGGTAGGATATAATATCTTTATGGGTGTCATTTCATCTTTATATTTATACATTCTTAAATGAAAAAGATTTATTCTGATCTTGTTTTTGCCAATAAATAGCATGGGTGGATTCTTTTTGGGTTTTGTTAATATTCTCTTGTAAGATGTTAGGATCCTTTCCTAAAAGCTACAGTTGAATGGTGGGTAGGGTAAATTTATATTAGTGGCCCAGCAATCTGGAAGAAGTTGGAGGCATGGGACATCCAAGCAGGGAAATTTCCTCTGCTTGGTTTATTCTCTGTACATGGGGAAACTGCTGTGCTGTGGGTCAGCTTTCCATAGCTAGTTCTTTAGCTCCTGGCTTCCCCTCAAAAGTACTGTTTGGCTATGTCTGACCTCCTTCCTGGAGCTCCTGCCTGCTGTTTCAGGCAAAAGCCCTACTTCAATGGGAGAGTCAGATTCCTAACCCACTTCATCCACCAAAATAAACTCCAGATGGATTAAAGATTTACATGTAAAAAAATATAAAACTTTATGATTACTTGAAAAATATATGGTAAAATATTTCTGTACACTTTGGGTGGCAATGTACATTTTAAGTCCAATACGAAGGCAAATTAAATTACTGATAGATTTAACTATTTAAAAATGTGTATTAAAAAAAAAATCCAAAAAAATAAAAAATAAAAATGTGTATAACATCTGTATGCGAGGAAGCTCACTCCATATACCATTATATGGCAAATAAAAATGTTTATAACATTTGATGGTCAAAGAGTGAGTCCTTATGTATAAAGAATTTTTGTAAACCAATAAGGAAAGTATGAAAGTTCTAACAGAAAAATGAGCAACATTAAGAGATAATTCATAAAAAAAGAAAATACAAATGGCTAATAAGAACATGAAAAAGCCATTTAGTATCATTAGTGATCAAATAAATATAAATCACAGCAATGAATTACAATTTTCTTTATTATATGGATAAATGGAAAGAAAAGGTATTAATACTTATTTGGTATATCATGAAAATTTCTCTTTCCAAGACATTCTTTTTAATACTTGCATAATAATTCATGGCTTGGATGTAACATGATTTATTCCTCTATTGATGGACAGTATATTGTCTCCATTTTTCCCCACTATAATAAATGCTGCAATAAACATTCTTTTATATATGAATAAACTATGGCTATTATATCTACAGGAGAGATTATCAGCAGTGGTATTGTCATAACTAAGGGAATGAAGGAGCAATTCACATTTTAAAAAAATATTTATTTATTTATTTATTTGGCTGCGTTGGGTCTTAGTTGCGGCATGCAGGATCTAGCTCCGTGACCAGGGGTAGAACCCGGGCCCCCTGCACTGGGAGCACAGAGTCTTAACCGCTGGACCACCAGGGAAGTTCCACAGTTCACATTTTTGCCAACAGTATATGAAAATGCTCTTATCCTACTTTTAATTTTCTCTAATACTGGATGTTACCACCCTTAAAATTTTTTGCCAACTGAATGGGTAAGAAATTGAAGAGCACTGCTGTTTTAATAGTTAGTTCTCTGACCCTTATTGAGTTTGATTCTCTTTGTATATGTTTATTGGATATTTGCTTTTCCTATTCATATATTTTTTTGTTTGCTTTTATATTTTCTTTGTCAGTATGTAGAAATCTTATACTACTACTACTAATATTTTATTAAATTTTTAATATATAGTATTTTCCAATCCAATTTTCATATTTTCTTTACCAATATATAGAAATCTTCTTATATTAATAATATTTTATTTAATATTTAATATTTTTCCAATCCATTTTTCATCTTTGTGTTTATTTTTTTTTTTTTTTTTTTTTTTTTGTGGTATTGTGTTTATTTTTTATTTAGTCAGATGTGTGTGGTTTTTCTCCTAGAACTTCTGGGTTTTCTACCTTTGATTAAAAAGGCCTTGATTAAAAGTTCTACCCAACATTTATTTCCCTAAATTTTACTCTATTTTTGTTTTATGTTTTACAATTGTATCTTTACCCCATTTGAAATATGTTTCTTTCTATGATAGGAACTAAAGTCCAACTTAATTTACTTACAAATGGTTAGTTTTGACAGCATTATGAGTAAATAGATTTTTCTTACTAAATTAAAATTCTCTGTCATATTTTCTTGTATATATTGGGAACTACTACTGATTCTCTTCCATTCCACTAAATTTATGTGTATTTCTTGTTTAAGATGATATTTTAGTAAGTTTTAGTAGATGGTTAGGGAAGTCCTCAACTTAAAATTGTTTTCACATTTTTTTCTCTTCTTAGACATTTACTCTTCCATTTGAATATTAAAATCAGTTTTAACAAAATTCAAAATGATTGTAATTCAAATGGATTGTTTTCAAAGTATATGCTTTTTGAAGGATATACATTTATAGTATTTTGGCATAAAATCTTCCTTTCCAAGGACATAGTTTGCCTATCTACTTGTTCAAATCTGATTTTGTATTTAAGAGTAAAATTTTATAACTACATAGTTTTTTTTCCTTCTGTGAATAGCAGTTTTTTCTATTTTAATATCTGAATGGTGTTTGTTAGATATGATAAAATGTTGGTTCTGTGTATAACATATAACATGTTAACATATGTTAACATATGTTATAGTATAACATATCTAGTGACCTTATCAAATTAACTTATGAATTGTAGTAGCTTCAATTTTAGGGTCTTTTGAGTTTTCTGGGTATAAAATATTTATCTAAAAATATAATTTAAAAAATTTATTTATTTATTTGACTGCACCAGTCTTAGTTGCGGCATGCCATATCTTTTAGTTGCGGCACGCCAGATCTTTTAGTTGCGGCATGCAGGATCTATTTCCCTGACCAGGGATCGAACCTGGGGCCCCTGCATTGGGAGCGTGGAGTCTTAACCGCTGGAGCACCAGGGAAGTCCCAAAGTATAATTTTGTATCACCTATTATTTCTGACATTTACTTTTTTATCTTCATTTTGTCATTTCAGGAATATTATATAAATAGAATCATATGGTATGTGACTTTCAGAATTGGCTTTTTTCATTATGCATAATTCCTTGGTGATTCATTCAAGTTATTACATCTATCTATACTTTACTCCTTTTTATTTCTGAGTAGTAGTCCATGGTGTGCGTATACTACAATTTTTTTAACCATTTACCCTTTGAAGGTCATCTGGGTCGTTTCTGGTTTTTGGCTATTATGAATAAAGCTGCTAAGAGAACATTCATTCAGATTTCTTTGTGAACCTTAGTGTTCATTCCTCAGGGATAAATGTCCAGGAGTGCAGTTTTAAGATGTATGGTAGTGGCATGCCTAGTTTTGTAAGAAGTGGCTGAACTATTTTCCAGAGAGACTGTATCATTTT
Organism: Physeter macrocephalus; assembly: GCF_002837175.3. Classification (NCBI taxonomy): domain Eukaryota; kingdom Metazoa; phylum Chordata; class Mammalia; order Artiodactyla; family Physeteridae; genus Physeter; species Physeter macrocephalus. The sequence continues at coordinate 96,459,597 of NC_041218.1, forward strand.
ACATTCCCACAAACAATGCATGAGTGGTCTAGAATCCCTGCCTCCTTACCAGCATTTGCTGTGAGCACCGTTTTTCAATTTTAGCTGTTCTGATAGATAAGTAGAGGTATCTCATTGTGGTTTCAGTCTGCGTTTCTGTAGTCACTGATGATGTTGACTATCTTTTCATATGCTTATTTGCATACGTAGATCTTCTTTAATGTATCTTGTCCATTTTCTCTTTTGATTGTGTGATTTACTTACTTATTTTTACTGTTGAATTTTGAAGAGCTCCCAGATATGTAGTTTGCAAATGTTTTCTCACACTTTGCAGTTTGCCTTTTTATTCTCTTGACAGGGTCTTTCTTAGAGCAAAAGCTTTTAATTTTGAGGTCCAATTTGTAAATATTTCCTTTTATAGATTGTGATTTTGGTGTCAAGCCTAAGAACTTTTTGCCAAGCCCTAGATCCTGAAAGTTTTATTATATGCTATTTTCTACATTTTGTGTTTTGCATTTAAGTCCATGATCCATTTTGAGTTAATTTTTATATAAAGTCTGAGATTCTTTTTTTTTTTCTTTCTTTTTTTGACCTATGGATGTTTAATTGCACCAGACCTTTTGTTGAAAGAGCTGTCATTCCTCCACTGAATTGCTTTTGTACTTTTTTCAAAAGTCAGTTGAATGTGTTTGTGGGGGTCTGTTTCTGGATTCTCCATTCTGTTCCATCGATTTATGTATCGATTCCTCTGCCAATACCACTCTGCATCTACTTACTTTTGTGATTCAACAATTATGTTTTTTATGTGTAGAAAATCCTTATAATTGAATCTCTTTCAGCCTTCTTATTATATTTATTTCTTTCAAAACTTGTCATCTGCCTCTTCTAGCCATTTTGTTTCTCCAGGAGTTGTCTGTTCTAGTGTTCTTGGTGTTAATCCTAGTTCCTTATACGTTCTTGGAAGCTTTATTGTTTTTCTTTGTCTACTCATGACTCTGTTCACTTTCAATGGGCAAGTCAAGTTTTTAGATCACAGTGGACCTGAATGTGGTTGTAGGGAGGAGGCCAGCCTTGTACTAGTCAGCTGCTGGTCCTCTGATGAAGCTCTGTGATGCTCCCAGGTCTCCCTGGTTGCATATGTTTCACCTTTCTTACATACAGTGGTTGGGGCTACGTTAACCTCTCATCATGACTTTCCTACAGTTTCTCTGGGATCAAGGAGATTGGGTGGGTCCTCCTGGGACAGCATACTTAAGGGATGATCTCTGTTCCATGAGGTACCCAAGTCTCCTGGGCCAGCCTTTGAGCTGTGGAATCCTCAGTGATGCCACAGGCATCTTTTCTGCTGGCCCCTGTCCCAGAGTAGAATAAAGTCCTGGACCTAATTTCTCCCTTAGAGATTTCATCGTAGTCTTGCATGAGCTGACAGGCTCGACCATTCTGGCTGTCTCTCTGCCCTGGAGAAGTCATGGAATAGGTGTTGGGGGGAAAGGGGCATCAGTAATATTTGTTTAGGCCATGACTTCCTGGTAAAAAGTTTTAGAATATGGTTTCAAATCCCTTAAATTCAAGGTCTCTGTATCGTTTAAATCAATTCAATAAACATTTACTGAGAGAATATTACGGGCCAAAAGCTTTGCTAAGGGCTATGCATGACAGATAAGGCCTAGAAAGAATTAACACTATAGGAGATAAGAAAGAGAAGTAGAACAATAGTTAAAATGAGGTGTGATAACTGCTATAATAGAGTTGTACTAGTATGAATAATTTCAGATATAAAGAAGCAAATAAATGTCCTATTTGGCCAAAAATTTAAGTTTTTAAAAATCTTTGGAGGTTTGATGCATTAGTCGAAATCAGAAGTAAATTTTATTAACAAGTTGAGCTATTGAATTATAAAATACTTCAGTGGAGAATGCATTTTAAAAAGAAGAGAATGCTAGCTGGGGGCCTCAGTCCTACAACCACAGGAAAATGAATCAATAAGCTAAGGGAGCTTGGAAGGGGATTTTTCTCTAGTCAAGCTTCCAGATGAGAACACAGCCTGGCTAACCTCTTGATTTTAGCCTTTGAGACCCTGAACAAAGAACCCAGCTAAGCTGTGCCCAGACCTTTGCCATACAGAAACTGTCAAATAATAAGTGAGTGTTGTTTTAAGCCACAAAGTTAATAGTAATTTGTTATGCAGCAGAGAAAATTAATATATTTCATAAGCATTGTGTATTTCATGTGAGCCTCAAGCTTCATGTGATACCAACTGGTTTAAGACAAATATATATATATATATTTTTTGTCAGTCTAACCCTAAATTTGTATATATTCTTGATGTTTAAACAGAAGAAATTCTTCCCTTTGGTTATGGTTTTGAATTTTACATTCCTGTGAAATAGTCTTCTTTCTTTCTTTTCTTTTTTTTTTAAATTCTGGAAGAGCTGTACTAGTTATCCAGGAGACATTATGGCAGAAGTCACTATGTTTCTGATTGCAAGCAGATAGCTACTCTGTGAAAGGAAGTTCATTGTAAGGATCCGCAGCTCGGAGGTCTCAGGAACTTTGTCTTCTCTGGGAACTGGCCCCTCTGTCTCCCTGCTTCTCTTTGGATGGTATCGTGATCTCCACTGATTGGCTTCCTTACCAACTACTCAGTATTGTTTTTGCCCCTTTCTTATTTTGGGGTGCATGTATTGTTGCCTTGACATGTCCCTGAGTCACTTTCATAGCATATTTTTACTACCAGCTTCTTAAATGGTTCACTCTTTTCTTTTCCCAGTATCAAGTGTTTGGGAGACTAATGAGGTTGGACCAGCTCAAAGTTTTGGTCAGGCCTAGGCCACTGGCTGGCCTCTGGATGAGCTGTCACTGGTCAAGTGCCATTGTCTAACTCCCACCAACTATGGTAAGATTGGGATCCCGTGGTAGAGGACTAAGCAGGTCCTCTACCTGCTTGGGGGCAGGTGTTATAGGCAGGCAGATTATAGTAAGTGAGGTGTGATCTGGATAGGTAGTGACAGCATTACTTGTATAATCTGTCAGTTACCAAGAGGTTCTTTAAATGAAGAGCATTGTCTTTTTTAGTTTTCTCATTTGTAAAACAGAGGAAGTGACATTTTTCCATTTGCTCTCTGAGTGTTGGACAACTTAATTCTGAAATAATGAAAAGAAATTACAATGCCTTATTAAGTGTTGGAACCCATAAACTGTAATACTTTTCTAACCAGAATTTTTAACATTCTCCAGGGTCCTGAAATGATGCTTAATTCTTTACCTTACTCTCTGCCTACAGTAGAGTCCTGTAAATATATTTGGAAGTTATTATGGCAAGAGATATAATTTTAAAGAAGAACATCAGTATAAAGTATGTTAACTAAGTGTTTTGGTGTAATGAGATGCTGCAGAATCATAACGGCATGTAGTCATTCCTGGAGCAGTGAGTTCCTGTTGCATGGAACGGAAGGCAAGGTTCGTGTTTACATATTGCAAATGGGTATCGTAAGTGGATAGTTCTGCATGGGTTTTGCTGATTGAATTTCTTTGGCTGATGACAAAGGTACTAAAAACGAATGCAAAGAGAGATCTGATAGCAGGAATTTATTTATTTTTTCCTTTACTTAATTAACCATATCCACTTTTGTATATCGCTGAGGCAACTCTGAGCCTCGACAGAACCCCCAATATACTCGTGAGTCACCTGATCTATTACAGAAAGAAAATATATAATTTTGGCTTGAATTAGAAGGGAAGGGAAGAGAGTTATAATTATTAGTCTGTAAAAAGCTACCTTTCCCCGATTTTTTTTCTGGCCACAAAGATATGCTAAGTTCAGTTTGTACTTTAGGTAGCTCTCTCTTTGCGTTTTTTCTTGTGTGATATCTGTGGGACAAAAGGAGGAATTGATTCAAGAGCTTGCATGTCTCCTTGTGAATTTACAGTCTGGATCCACTGTTGAGGAGGTCCAGTGCCAAGAGGCATATCTGGAAGCAAGGGGGTGGAGAGACTGAGGTCTTGGTAGAAAGTCTGTCTGGTCATTGATTTGGGGGTCACCTCAGGCAGATAGCCTGGTCTGCTTCATTGTTTAATCTGCGGTGCACAAGAAGAGTTAATGAAAGAGCTGTATTATTCAATACTTCTGCCATGCCAGTCACTGTATTAATCGGTTCCTATTTATTGTTCCATATACTTCTTGCAGTATTCCTGTGAGGTACAATAGATATTCTCTGCATTTCACAGGAGAGAGTAGGCCCAAGGATGCTATGTAGCTGGTAAATTGCAGAAACAGGAGCCTGTGCTCCTAACCAGGGAGAACAGAAAATCTGAATCAACACTGAGCGTGCGGTAGGCACCACGGTAGAGCTATGGAGGGCTGCTATGGGAGTATATGGACTGCAGGGAGATCAGAGAACTTTAGGGAAATCAGATGCTGAGGTGAACTTTGAAACATGAGAAAGAGTTGATAAATGAAGAGGGTAGGGATAGGACATTCTGATGACAAGTAATAGCGTTCTGTGAAGTTAAGTGGGTAGGTCACTAGGTGGGGTGTATTGCTACTCCTTTCTGCGGGAAAAGTTTCTTGAGAGCGATGATGGGAAGCGGAGGTATAGAGGTGGGCAGGAGTCAGATCAAATTATGTCAGTTGCTTTTTACGAAGATTATGTCTGCACATTTCGTTTGAGGTCTCTAAGTGTACTATGGGGGAGATTCTTCTACTGGCTCTTTGTGCTGCTGTGATTTGCATCACCATTTCCATGGACACAACCTTACCTTATTATCTAATTTTCATTTGCCTGGAACCATTATACAAGCCACACCCTTTCCTCTTTTTTTCTAATATATACTCTCTTGAACCTGGAAGCAGAGCTTTGATCAGGTCTCTCTCCTGCTCACGAATTTACAGAGGCTCTGTAAGGTTTATTGATTAAAATCCAGCTTCCATAACCCAGAAGCTGTTAAAGAATCCAAGACTTTTTTCTGACCGTATTTTCGGTATTTCCTTTATTTAACCTATGTTCTTATCAATCCATTGTTCTTATCTGATCCATGTGTTCAGTTTCCACCCTATGCTCTCTCATGGAGTCCCGTTCTTTATCTTCCCCCATCTTTGCATCTGCAAAGTCTACCTTATCCAGCCAGCTAGAGAGCTGTAATACTAGATGGATATCAACCCACTGAGACCTCTGGACCCTTCAAAGATCTTTAGGAGCTATCCTTTGCAGGTCTGGGGATTTTTTTCTAGTGTTAATCTTCTACTTTCCACCTTCATCTAATTATCTGAGTCTCCGTCTTATTGTCAAGTTCCTGGAGATCTATTGCCTGCCTCTTCCTTTGTCTTCTCCCCAGTACCTCACCTCTAGCATCGTCAGCATTCGCACTGAGTGCCCAAGGGCAAGTGACAATTGACCTCTTGTCCTGACCAGACCAGGCTCCAGGGTACTTTACCAGAATCCAGGCTTACCTTTCCTCCTGCCCTCCAGTCTGGAAGGATGACTGGCCCTAATTCCATGTGCCTGTTGATTTGTTCTGTCATCTGTCCCTTCAACAAATATTTACGGATTACCTACTGTGTGCCGGGCACTGGAGACCTAGTGTTGAGCCAAACAGTTAAGTATGATCCTGCTTTCTAAGGAGGTCAGGAAGTGCGTCCTTGAGAATACCCCAAAGCTGATACTTGTTACCATCCCTAAGACTGTGCACTAGCACTGAATCGTGACTCATTCACAGAAAATGGCAGGTCCTTCTGAACAGTTATCAGAGAAGGACTCTGTTCTTCTAGCCCTGAGCCCTTAATCTTGCCCCAGCTCTCTCCCTTAGATATTAAAATATCAACCATGTTTTGGTGATCTGGTGCCTAACATTTGAATTCTAATATCTACCACTTGTGTTATTTGTTCCTTTATCAAGACCAGGTCTAGGTGACCTAAAGAACTCTTTGCACCTTTTCTTTTGATTCCTGGAAGTTGGTGGAATATAATTAAAATGGATTTTAATGCTTCTAAATTAGTCTTAAATTTATAATATACATACAAGATGGTGGGAGCAGGTGGGGAGGGGCTAGAAATATGTTGCATGATTCCATGTTTATGTTGGTAGTATTTTGTTAGTGTTAAGAATGGGGTGTAATTAAATTTTTAATAAATTATTTATTTGCCAGTATTTTTTTAGTGGTTAGTATGTGGCAGGCACTGTGCTAAAACTTACCATATGTATTATCTCATTTAATCATTTAAACCTTTGGAAAAACTGTCAACATCTTTCATTGAATCATGTATAAGCGCTTTCTTGGGCTTTTCACAATTTGGCCTATACTTTCTTGTTCAGACTCATTTTCCACTATCTTTGAACCCTTTGTGACAGTTAGTTCCTGGCTATTTTCCGTGCTGTATTAGCATATGTCTTTTTTCCTTTATGTAAAATTCATTGTTTGTTTTCTTTTTTTCTTTTTTTTTTTTTTTTTTTAATACTTATTTGGCTGCGTCGGGTCTTAGTTGCGGCATGTGGGATCTTCGTTGTGACATGCAGGCTTCTCTAGTTGTGGTGCACAGGCTCCAGAGCAGGCAGTCTCAGTAGTTGAGGCGCACAGGCTTAGTTGCCCCGTGGCATATGGGATCTTAGTTCCCCGACCAGGGATCAAACCCGTGTCCCCTGCGTTGGAAGGTGGATTCTTAACCACTGGACCACCAGGGAAGTCCCTAGAATTCATTCTTTTCTCTTCACATCAAAATCCTTCACTTGAGAGAATGGATCTGTGGATACAGCAGGGGAAGGGGAGGGTGGGATGAACTGGGAGATTAGGTTTGGCGTAAATACACTACCACGTGTAAAATAGATAGCTAGTGGGAACCTGCTGTATAGCACAGGGAGATCAGCTCGGTGCTCTATGATGGCCTAGTTGGGTGGGCTCCAAGAGGGAGGGGATGTGTGTATGCATATGGCTGATTCACTTCACCGTGCGGCAGAAACTAACACAACATTGTAAAGCAATTACACTCCAAAAAAAAAAAGAATCCTACACTTGGAGTTGTATCTCTTCAAGACACTCCAGTCAATTTATACTGAATATGATCTTTGGCACTGTCCTTAAATAAAGTGGATGCTCAGTGAACATTAGTTATATGAAACATCAAGTGCTTCGGGTAGATTTGCTACCTTATCTCATTTACACTAAGCAGATGCTCTGCAATAGCCAAATAATCAATGAGATTTAAGACTGTTCATCGCGCTTCATCCCTGCCGTCTTATTAAAGAACTAACCAGAGTGAAAACAAACGGCCTCTCTAGAACATGTCATCACTAAGAATCACTAGGACTTATTTTGAGACCTTTCCATGATGTACGAAGGCCATAAACGGTGTTTGAATAAAGCAAGTTCCAAGAAGTCTAGTTTATAGCTGTTTGCCCCAGTAGGTGCTCAGTTTTGTGAATGAATGAATCCTGTGAGATAGGTACTGTTATTATCAGACTAAAAATGGGATGCCTGAGGCACAGAGAGGTTAGCTACCTTGCCTGGGTCGCACAAAGTAGCAAACTACAGAACTGACACCTTAACCTATATGTCTTTGATGCCTGGCCCATATTTCCAACTCTGTCAGCAGATAGCCGGGTAGACATTTACGTGGAATATCATTTCACATTTAATTCCATTATTACTCTTTGGCATACTCCCCTTCTGGGAATACCTAGACTCCCAAATACTGTGATCAGTGACAGTAGAAAAATATTAATGTTGTTGCTGAGGCGTGTCTTATCTGGTAAGAACATGTATGTCAAAGTACCTGAAATCACAGATTATTTTGTAGAAAAAGATAAGACTATATTTAGCAACACACTTTCAAAATACATTTATAAATCTAATTGCTAAAAGCTTTGGTTTAACTTTCTTTTATAGTACCTGCTCCTCAAAAATAATTGAAAAAAAAAATCTTCTTCTACATGGTCAACAGTTGCTTTTGTTTTCTTTTCACTTTTAAAAATGTTACTTACTAAGAACACACATGCCAGATTTCATTTAACTGCATTTTTATGGTCCAGTCATTAACCTACTGAAAAAAGTAGCTTAAATGGAAATACTGACATAAACCTCATTACACTGGCTCCAATGTGTTACTATTATAAAGTATCCGTCTTGAATATGTGTATGTTTTCATAGGATACTATTGAAAAGGTAACGGAAAATTAATGTTGCAGTGGAGAATTTGATTCTGTGTATGTATATTTAAACACTCTAGCACAGTGTATGTTTATAACATCAAGGAGTTTATTTGGAATTAAGGTTTATCATAAATTTTATGATATTTAAAACATATTTTACAACTGGCCATATATTATTTATGCTCCCTATTTTGAAGTTTTTCTCATTTCTTGGACACAATATTTGTTATGTGTCTCTCTTTGGGCTGGTAGCAGACTACTTACACTCAATTTTCAGTAAGTAAAAATAAGTCTTAGGTGATCAACTACACTATCCCTCATAAATTATTTTTTTGACATTTCAATTTTAAAGTATGCTCTGCCATGGTGGGATAGTGTGTCAAATGTTAGAAATAGCTGAGCATGAAAGAATTTAAAAGATATCATCATCGAAAGGGAACCCTCCTACACTGTTGGTGGGAATGTAAATTGGTGCAGCCACTGTGGAGAACAGCATGGAGACTCCTTAAAAAACTAAAAATAGAGCTCCCATATGATCCAGCAATCCCACTCCTGGGCATATAGCTGGAGAAAACTCTAATTTGAAAAGATACGTGCACCCCAGTGTTCATGGCAGCACTATTTACAATAGCCAAGACATGGAAGCAACCTAAATGTCCATCAACAGATGACTGGATAAAGATGAGGTATATATACACAATAGAATATTATTCAGCTGTAAAAAAGAATGAAATAGTGCCATTTGCAGCAACATGGATGGACCTAGAGATTATTATACTAAGTGAAGTAAGTCAGACAAAGACAATTATCATATGATATCACTTATATGTGGAATCTTTAAAAAAGATACAAACGAACTTATTTACGAAACAGAAATAGACTCACAGACATAGAAAACAAACTTATGGTTACCAAAGGGGAAAGGTGGGGAGGGATAAATTTTCATTTGGGATTAACAGATACACACTACTATATATAAAATAAGTAAGCAACAAGGTTCTACTGTATAGCACAGGGAACTATATTCAATATCTTGTAATAACCTGTAATGGAAAAGAATCTGAAAAAGAACATATATGTGTGTGTGTATGTGTGTGTATGTGTGTGTGTATATATATGTAAAACTGAATCACTTTGCTGACACTTGAAACATTATAAATCAACTATGTTTCAATAAAAATCAAATGCAAATGAAAAAAAAAAAGGTAACATCATCATCATCATCATCATCATTGGCCTTACTGGTAGGGGCAGAGAAACTTGCCTGTGTACTTTTCATAAAGAAGGGAAGCAAGGTGTAGGGAACTGAATCAGTTGAGATGGTGACAGGAATGTGCGAACATGTGCAAGGCTGGAAGGTAATTTCTTTTTATACATAATTGATGTATGTGTAGATGTGTGGAAAAATAGTAGATGTGGAAGAATTCCGTGATTTGAGACTCTATAATAATTACCTTATCAGTCTAATCATCTTGCATATCAATTTGTGAAACTTGAGAAGAAATGAGTACTTTCCCTCTAGACCTAGATCTTCTGCCACATTGTAGGTGGTTTGCAGGAAGGGGTTTGAGAGCATTGATCTTTTAAAACTGTGTAACTGGACAAATTACTTAACTTCTCTATGCTTCAGTTTCCATACCTGTAAAATGGAGATAATAATAGTGTCTAACTGAAAAGATTGCTGGGACCGTTACAAGCATTATTCCACAATAAGGATTCAATAAACTTTACTACTATTATTATTTAAATAGCAAGCAGGTTTAAGTTACTTTGAGAAGAATGGCAGAGCGGAGCCCAACAGACTTGGGTTCTTGTCTTGGTTTCTTATTTAACAGTGTTTAGCTAAGTTGCTGTACTCTCTGAGACCTGATTTTCTTATGAGTAAAGTGGGATAGTCTTACATGTTTTGCAGGCTTGTTGGAAGAATGAGATTATGCACGTAAATTACCAAGCATAGAGTCAGACCCAAGAGTGGGTGTTTGATGAATGGGACAATTATAATTATTTACAAAAACAAACCAACAACAGCAAAAACAAACCCACAGTAATAATTAGATTGAGTGCCCCAGGACACTATGTCTTTACAAAGTAGTATTACTTTACTCAGCAACATAAAGAACGGTGGTTAGTGCTCTCAGAAGCTCACATAGCTGACATTACCTCTCAGCCAAAAGAAATATATTGCAGAGTAAGTGCTTGTAAATGCTTTGTTCTATTTATACACGATGAGGGTGTTGTGAACTCTGGAGCTACATTTTAAATCTCATGTGTGTGAGGGCTTTCTTGTTTCTTACCTTATAAAATGTCCTCATTTTAAATGTCTCTAAGTGCATGTAAACATATATAAAATAGCCCCAAACACTCATAATAAAATAAGCAAGATCTTCTAGACCAGACCATTTTCTTTCTTTTTCATTGTTTTATTACAGCCCTCCTATCAGGATTTCATGTTTGATCTTAAAATCACAGAATTTAATGCTGGAAGGGACCAGTCCAACACCCTAAATTTATAAGTGAGGGAGCTGTGACCTGACAAGTTTAAGTGATTGCCTAAGGCTGTATAGTAAGTTAGTAGCAGAATCTAGGTCTTTTGTCTCCAAGACCGAACATTCAGGGGCGAGAAATGACAACTGGATCCGGACAAAATTAAGCCTTTTATTACTTAGGAGAGGTGGCACTGGGGCTCTACAAAGTGACCCTCAGCATACATATGTGTGACATTCAGCATATAGCTGAAAGAAAAGATTGGGTAAGGCTTAAAGTAAGGGACCCTTACCTGGGTGGCAGAGACTGGCCCTAGTGAAATTTCCTGAATGGACCCATACACCGTTTATAAAGGATATTATGATCTTGGTTATGATCAGGTAATAATTATCTAAGGATGTCATGTTGAACCAGAAAGGCAAGCATCAGGTAGATATCAAAGTAGTGGGGTGGTATCGTCAAAGTCAAAAAAGCAGTAGCACCTTAGCTCCAGGGAGGCTCTGCTAACTAATAGCTTGAGGAAGTTGCTTATCTTTCAGGGCTTCAGTTTCCTCTACAGTAACTTTGTAATAATACTGTCTACGTCTTACAGATGTGCTGATAAGCAAGGTAATTCATGAAATGAATTTAGCATAGAGTCCAGCACGAATATAACCACTTAGTGAAGAATAGTTATCGCTATAATCCCAAGTGATCAGTCTCTTCGTGGTGGGAGATCTGTTACAGGGAGAAAATTCTATCCCTTGAGACAAAAGTACTAGAGAACTTACTAGGGTCTCAGAGTCCTGGAAAAGTCACTCACAATTTAGGATAACATTCTAGTCTGAACAGATAAAAGAGGTACGTAGTAGAGAAATTGAGACAGAAACCTGTTTCCTGAGCAGGGCAACAAGGTGGGTATTTAGTATTTTCAAGGAGTGCAACACAGGGTATATTACGCTTTCCAGTGTATACAAGTGAGCTGGGTACATCCCAGACTCCAAAGAGATTCAGAGTGTAAGACAAATTTCACTGACCTTATCCTGGCTAGATTCAAAGATCATTGGTGGCCTTCCCTCCTGGACTCTTATACAAAGATAACTGTTAAATAACACCAAGTTAATATCTATTGTTGGGTCTTTGTTGCTGCGCGCGGGCTTTCTCTAGTTGCAGTGAGTGGGGGGCTACTCTTTGTTGTGGTGTACGGGCTTCTCATTGCAGTGGCTTCTCTTGTTGTGGAGCATGGGCTCTAGGCACATGAGCTTCAGTAGTTGTGGCACGTGGGCTCAGTAGTTGTGGCTTGCAGGCTCTAGCGCGCAGGCTCAGTAGTTGTGGCACACGGGCTTAGTTGCTCCGCGGCACGTGGGATCTTCCTGGACCAGGGCTCGAACCCGTGTGCCCTGCATTGGCAGGCGGATTCTTAACCACTGCGCCACCAGGGAAGCCCCTAGATATGACATTTTCTAAAGATTTTTTTTTTCTGCTGCTTCAAAATGAGTTTTTAACTGATATGATGACTGGCTACAGCTGTATTTACAGTTTAGTTCTAAAATGCGGCTCCAGGTTTCAATAAGGCCATTTAAAAATCCATTTGAACTCCAAAAACCTGAGCAACAAATTTGTCCCCACCATAAATTTCTGATGTATTTCAATAGACTTGGAAATACTTGTTTTCTTCTAAGCTCTTTATACACCTTAATTTCTGTCTTTTGATCCTGGAGTTTTGTGGGAAATCTGTGCAACCTGAAGCAGCTGGAGGGGGTAAATCACATGGGCATGATATATGCCAAGCCTGTGAATTAGAGAAGACACAAATAAATTCACCAATAATAAGAAACATTTATTTGTATGTTATTTGTAAGCCAAAATACAACCATGAAAAGAAAATGTTGAAACCAAATGAGACGGAAGACATTTCGGTTCTATCAGCCCTCTCATTTCTCCCTTTATCCACAAGATCATAAGCTTTTACATTAGACTTTTTGAGAGTATATTATTCATATTTGTCTCCCCGTGTGCCTAATATATTACCCAGAAGAAGATATAGTAGGTCAACAATAGATATGTATCGAATGAATGAATATTGGTGACTTGAATAAATATTCTGGGACAAGGAATAGTTTATTATATCTGGAGAACTTTTGGATGTTTTGTGGTATGTGCTGAATCCTTTCTTTTAGTTCTCTTAGTAAGAGAACCTGTCTGATCAAATAAAAGGACATCTTTGAAAATTCTTTATAAATTGTGATGTGCTCTGCTAAAAGTAGGCTTGGTCAATACTTTGTACTGTTGTCTTGGGAACCTGGAAAGACTATACCCTCTGAGTAAGGACCAAAGTCTAGGAGTAAGGACAATACTGAAATAGACCAACCTTAACAAAGGCTAAAGACAATTCTTGTTGAGATCAAGGTGATCTTTTAAGTAATTCAACCTGCCCATCAGAACAAAACTTAACAGAAACATCCCAGAATTTTATAGGAAGTTAACATAATCCAGAGCCTTTGCAATATATCCTTTATAACGTTTAACAGACACGTTTGTAGACATGTGAAAAAGCTGGAAAAAGTGACTGGTAAGGAAGGTATAAAATAATCAATTGAAGCAGACACAGAGATGATCCAGATACTGGAATTAATAGACAAGGACTTCAAAATTAATCATGATTAATATCTTAAAAAAATAGAGGAAAATATGGACAAACTGATGATAAAAAGATAGGATATTTCAACAGAAATATGAAATGAATTAATAGGCATTAAAGAGTACCAAAATATATCTGACATTCAAACCCACCAGATAAATTTAACCACAGTTTGTACACAGCAAGAGAGAATTAGTGAGTTCATAGAGAAGTCAATAAATAATATTCTCTTTTTCTATCTTGAACTTCAGTTTGGAGTTTATTCATTCAGCCACTCTATGCCTTTGATGGGAGGGATTAATCCATTTATATTTTGAGTAATTACTGATAGGGAAGGACTTGCTTCTTTAGGTTCATTCTAGTTGAGGTTTTTTTGGCTTCTTGAATCTAGATATCCATTTCTCCCCCCAGATTTGGGAAGTTTTTAAAAAAAATTAATTTAGTTTTGGCTGCATTGGGTCTTTGTTGCTGCACACGGGATTTCTCTAGTTGCAGCGAGCAGGGGCTACTCTTCATTGTGGTGCACGGGCTTCTCGTTGCGGTGGCTTCTCTTGTTGCGGAGCACGGGCTCTAGGCACGTGGGCTTCAGTAGTTGTGGCACGTGGGCTTCAGTAGTTATGGCTTGCGGGCTCTAGAGCGCAGTCTCAGTAGTTGTGATGCATGGGCTTAGTTGCTTCGCGGCATGTGGGATCTTCCCGGACCAGGGCTCGAACCCGTGTCCCCTGCATTGGCAGGCGGATTCTTAACCACTGCGCTACCAGGGAAGCCCTGGATTTGGGAAGTTTTTAACTATTATTTCTCCCAATAGTCCTTCTGCACCTTTCTCTGTTTTCTTTCTGGGACTCCCACATGTGTATATTGGTCTGCTTTATTGTGTCTCATAAGTCCGTTATGCTTTCTTCATTCTTTTTTCTTTTTGCTCCTGTGACTGGCTAATTTTAAATGGCTCATCTTTGAGTTCACTGATTCTTTCTTCTGTCTGGTTAAGTCTGCTGTTGGTTAACTTAGTGAACAACAAACTCTAGTGAATTTTTTCAATCAGCTACTGTATTCTTCAGCTCCAAAATTTCCTTTTAGTTCTTTGTATTTTCTATCTCTTTTAATGATAGTTTCATTTTATTCATGCATAGTGTCCCTGAGCTCATCAAACATCTTTATGATGGCTATTTAGAATTCTTTGTCAAGTAATTCATAGCAGCCTTTTTTTTTTAGGGTCGCTCTCTGTAGAATAATTTTGTTCCTTTGATTGGGCCATGCTTCCGTTTCTTCATGTGCCTTATAACTTTGTGCTGGGATCCATGCATTTGAAAAACCACAGCCACCTTTCCAGTCTTTATGTGCTGGCTCTGTAAAGGGAAAAACCTTTACCAATCAGCCTAGCTAAAGATTCTGGAGGCCTTTTAAACCTTTTTTGGTGGATGCATCTTCCCTGGACTGCACTTTCTCTTTTCAGGATCTCATAATCTCTTCCTCGCTCCGGTGTCTGTTTGCAGTACTGCAGGTTCTCTAGATGTGCAGCAAACTCCCAGCTCTCTTTTATTCTCAGCATCCCCCAGGTATCTAGTGTATGTTGTGTCACATAAGTGCTCTGAGACTGGAGAGGCAGAAACCAGTTGCTTAAGCAGCCCCCTGAAGAGCTGGAATATTGGATGCATACTTTACTTGTCTCTTTCCCTGTTTGAGTGAGAGGCCACTTCGTTGTACACCTCTGTCTGTCATACTGTGGCTCCTCTGGAATAGTAGATGCCACCCAGTTCTCTCTCTCTCTCCCTCTCCCTCTCTCTTTTTTTTTTTTTCCTCAGCAGCCCTCAGGCGTCTAGAGTATACTGTGGCCTGTAAGTTCTCTGAGACAAGTGAGACAGAAACCTCGCCCCTCAGGCAGCATCTCAAAAAGTCTGCACAGTGGCTGTACGTCTCAGTCTTCTCTTTCCCTCCCCAGGAAGAAGCCAGCAACTGGGAGTTTTCTCCCAATAATGATGCACTGAGTAGGGGTTTGGGGGGTATGGCAGACGAGTGCCACAAATTTTCCTACTGGCTTTGATGTGACTGGTTTCACACTTGCCTGGGGACCTGGCATGCAGGAGCCTCTTAACCATTTTCTGGATTTCTCACAAAGGGAATTGGTGTATGTACTGTTGTTGAGGGAAAGAGGATCTGGGGCTTCCTGTTCTGCCATCTTGCTGATGTCACCCCACATCAGGTTCTCTCTTGAAGGGAGATCTTAGTGGTTCATCCCCATTACTGCCTTACTAATTATTATTATTATTATTATTTTAATATTAGTGTTTTAGATTCACTCAAATAATATATTTTATTTTATTTTCTCACAATTCCCATTTGTATCTTATTCTTTCTAGGTTTAATTTCCTTCTTTCTAAAGCATATTTTTTTAGAAATTGCTTTGGTGAGGATTTGGTGGTGATAAACTCTCTCGGACTTTATTAGTCTGAAAATGACTTTATTTCAAGATTATTCTTTAAGAATATTTTAGTTAGGTATAAACTTTTATGTTGAAAAGAAATCCTATGTTGTCTGTTATTATATCTCAGAATTATCACGTGACTTCTATTATTGCTATAGAGGTTTCTGCTACTGATCTAAATGACATTCTTAAAAAGGACAGACTATCTTTTTATTTGGATGATTGTAACATTCTTACTTTGTCTTTGATATTCTTCAGTTTTATTATGGTTTATCTAGATGTACGTTTCTTCCTCTTTCTCCTACTTGGGATCCATTGAGTTTACAGAATTAATTCTCAGACATTATCTTTTCATATATAGCATTGCCCTCATTTTCTCTGTTCTCTCCATTTATAACTCCATTTGGATGCTTTAATTTTAACCTCCTTGTCTCTTAATATCACTTTTACGTTTTTGATCTCTTCTTTTTTATGCTGAATTCTAGCTAATTTTTAAAAACCTCTATTCCAGGCAGCAGTTCTCCTTTCAGCTTTCTGATATGCTCTGTAACCTGTCCATTGAGTTTTAAATATCAATTGTATTTTTATTTTTAAAAATTCTATCTTGTTCTTTAAAAAACGTACCTTTTTTGAGAGTAACTTATACTTTTCTCATATATTTGAATCTACCCCTCATTTTATTTATTTTTTATTTTTATTTTTTTTTGGCGGTACGCGGGCCTCTCACCGCTGCGGCCTCTCCCGTTGCGGAGCACAGGCACCGGACGCGCAGACTCAGCGGCCGTGGCTCACGGGCCCAGCCGCTCCGCGGCATGTGGGATCTTCCCGAACCGGGGCACGAACCCGTGTCCCCTGCATCGGCAGGCGGACTCTCAACCACTGCGCCACCAGGGAAGCCCTACCCCTCATTTAAAAAAACATTTTAGCCATGGTTATTTTATGTTTTGTATCTGGAAACACCATTAGTTGAAGATCTTGTGATTCTGATTCTGCTCTTTATTGTTTCTGCCAACTCCTGCTCATAGTAGCTTATTTCCTTGTATATTGTGTAATGTTGGATTGTGGGCTCAAAGATAATTGGGCTCTCTCAGTGTAAATCCTTTTCAATTTAGGTTGAGGGTGTCCTTCTAAATGGAGCTTGTATTTACTTCTTGCATGGCACACTAAGGGACCTAATGGAAAGCAGAGACCATTCTTTTGGCTTTTGCTATTCAGACTCTACTGATAGATTTGAACCTCTTTAAGGAAAAGCCATGATTCGGATTATTCAGGGAAGTCTTTTTTCTTCCCACCTTTTCTCATGTGTGGGTCTTTCTCATTACACTTTTACCCTTTATGTGTTCCAGCTTTATGATGGTGTTCCCCAAGTGGTTTTCTAACCTGTCACAGTCCTGGTTTAGATGGTAGTTAAGTGGTTCAGTTTTGATTACCAACTTTGAAAAATTTAGGACAAGAATTTGGAAGTGGGTCAGTGTTACAAAGAGAATTCCTGTAGAAGTCATGGTTCAATCTCTGGGAGTGAGTGAAAGAGACTGAGGAGAAAAGCACAGAAATCCCACAGAATAGGAGGAATTGGATTGGAAGTAAGTAAGATTGCATAGTTTCACTCCAGGGTAAAACAGGAGAGGGTGGTTAGGAGGGGCAAGGAGATCAAAAGAAGTGAGGACTTTGAGAAAAAAATGTTGTGATTAAGATGTCAGTTGAGAGTAGATTTGGTGAAGTGCTGAATAGGAGCCATCCCAGGCAAGGAAGGGAGGAATGAACGAATGGTAGGGAATGGGAGCTGATACAGACTACTATCTGAGAGCAAAATAATTTATTATATATAGCTAGGTAATTAAAAACTGAATATTAATTGAACAACGTGTGGAGGGAAGTTCCTGAAGAACTTAAACTATTTGGTCTTTGCAAATGTCATTTTCTTCTCACAACACCTGATGAATGAGATTTCATGATCATTTTTAAAAAGACACCCTGTCTAAATAATTAGCTATTATATTTAAAAAAGTGAACTTTATTGGATGGAAAATATGGATTAAGGCAAAATAAATCAGCATTCTCTTGGCGTTTAGCCAAAGCCTTCATTTAGGGACTTGTATAAAATTGCAAACATAGTTTATTCTTTAGGGGATAATATTAAATGAAACTTTAAATATATCAGTTAATTTGTGAAACAACACTGAAGAAAATGAAAGGTCACACTCTATAGATTCTTCTGGATGTCAGCAGGGTCCTTGCTCCTGTATAGGCCTGACAGTTTGCCTGGCCCTTTTTAAACTTTTCTGTGGAACACTCTTCTGGGAAAAAATTAATTGGCATTCTTACCAAAAAGAGTTTCATGATCAAACTAATTTGGCAAACTCCGTTTTTAAAATTCTAGGCCCCTTTTGGAGATTCATAAATTTGCTAGCACATTAAGCGTTTTGAAAAGTAGAGTAAAAAAGCTGTTGAGCTTGCATTTCTCAAACTTATTCAAGTGAAGAAAAGTTTTGTGTGTGTGGTGCTGAGAGAGAAAAACAGAGGGAACATTGTTATTAACACCCTACGGAACAGTGTTTTGTGAAACTAATTTGGGAAATGCTGGCTTAAAATCTTCTGTAAGAAACCATTTTCAAATAAATATGAGATCCTCCTATATGTCAGGCCCTGTGTGGAGCAAACAGATCGTAAGTCCATAAGATATAGACCCAGCCTTCTTGTTCACCACTCCCCCAAACTCCAGTGTGTGCAGGAGAACTTCAGTCACATACTGACCCTGAGGGTGCATCATAGAGCACAGTTTAGGAATCTAGGATTAAGTCTTCTTTGGTTCTAACAAGCAGAAATGCAGTCAGACTAACTCATCAACAGGGATGGGGGGTGGACAAGGGGAGGCTGCTGTAAAGCTACAGAGATTTTGCAGAAAGGAAAGTACAGTTCCATTTCATGAGAATCAGGATGCCGTCGGGCATGCGGCAGTTGCTTAGTCCTTGTCTGTTTCTTTGGTGTAGTCCGGTCTTTTGTCTCAGTTTTAGTCTTTCTGAGGCTTTCTTACTTACTTACTTAAGCCTCATATGGTCATTCTAGCCCCACCCCCAAGTGGCCTTTTGAATTATCAAGCTGATGTAATTGATTCCTGATCGGTGAATCTGTTGGCTGGCTTGGGAGTGGTATCCACATGAGTCTCGTCAAACAGGGATGAGGAGTGGTCGGTCACACCATATACAGAGCTGCTTCTTCGGGGGTGTTGAGGGAGGGGTGGAAATTAAACATTTACCGTAATTGGGATGAAGAATTTTAGTGTTTGAGAAGACAAGCAATGGTAAATTATTTCCAGCACATTCTATTATGCATAAAAATGCTTAACTAGCTCCCATCTTTATTTACAGAGCATGAATCCCAGAGGAACTGAAATGAAACAAATTATTCAAACAGAGAATAAACTCTAAAATAAAACGATCTCCTGTAACCCCTGACCTTTTAGCTAATATGACCTGTTAATGTTGGCAGGGGTCATAGAAATACCAAATACCTTTTCTTAAGTGGTTATGGAGATGAGAGAAGAATTATTGCTTTCTTCACCTTTTGACCTACTGGAAGGACTTACTGAAAAATTTTTTTCAGGTTGTTTTGGAAGAATGCTTCTAATGGCTCTGATGTTAAATTACTTTGGAAGGGACAGCTTCCTAGTTGGTCTAAATTTTGACGCAAAAGAACCTTGCATAACACTCCCATGACCTCAGTTGTGGTGTATGTGCCCATGTGAGTGAGTCCAACGCTTTGGGGTCACCAGTGATTGAAACAGGAATGTACAGAATAATATTCAGAGTACATATTGTTTTTTCTTGTATGTCATGAAATGGAAATAGTTGAGGTACATTTTGAGACTTCAGTCCTCTAGCAGTTCAGCATGACTCCGTCTGCTGAAAAGCCTGGGCTCGTTTTTCCCTGCTTCTTAGAGGCACACACAGAAGGGTCTACTGACCTTCCCATCGACAGATTCAGGCTTCACACAGTTTCCAGATTCATGAGGACTTGAGACAAGAAATAATTAATCCATGCTCAATTCTGTTAATTTTGCCTTCTGATTTTTAGTTTCCCAGGGAGATAATTCATTGATCATTTAGTCTTCAAAGATTCTGGCCTCTAATATAGTTATTTCTCACTACAGTAGCAATTCATCATTCTGGTCTCTACCTTAATCTCACATGCATGACAGATGGCCTGAGTTAGGCTCCCATGTCCTGATCACACAGAAGAAGGAATGAGTCCTTTAAAGAACCGGTTCAGATCCTGGAATGTGGCCATCTCATCAAGGTCCTACCAGCTGCTTGCAGCCTACCACCTTTTCCATCACTTTCCTTAGTTAGAGATGTCTATAAATATTTAAGATGGAGCCTTCCTGTAAGCTTCTTCGGACCCTGGAGTTGACTTGTTTAAGATACTTGGTTATCCCATGAGGACTACATTTCACTTGTTCCTGTGAGTCAGCTGGGCCTTCCCATAAGCACTTATTCTTCACTGCATTAAGTTGAGTAGCCATTAGTTCTTCCCATGATCTTTGGGCCAAGCCCAAAGATGTTTTGCGAACCTGTATACTTTAGATTCCAAGCCTCTGTACCGGAACCCATTTTATATTTGGATGCAAAAGAAATTTTACTTCCAGTTAATGTTCAATTATTTTGTAGTGGCTGTCTGGGTTATTTGTTGGAAAGAATACTAAGGCTGATCCTATGTGCTTCAAGACAGAGTGCCAGAGTTACATAGCAACATCTGCTATGGATACCGGTTTGGGGTGATGATGATGGAACTGATGGTTGGAGGTGGTGGCAGTATGAATGCATCCTTGATGGTCCTGCCCTGTGGTGGGATGCTAGGAGATTTCTCCTCACCATCCTATAGGATAACAACTTCCTTGCCTCCAAACACCACAATGGGTTAAGAAACCCTTGGCTTTGAGCGTTAGGGAGGTAAAGGAAGAGATCTTTCAGGCCAACTAAATGGCCTCTGAAAATGGGAGGGCTGTCTTGTGAATGGGCTAAATTTTGACCGTGGTAGAATGAATAAGTACTTAATTAGGGGGACTGAGTCTTGCATTGTTCCAACTACAGGATACATCCGGAACTCCTAATGGAATTATAGTCTCCATCTCCCTTTAAACTTATCTTCACCCTTAAACTTAGGCAATAACCTGTGAAGAAGGAAGTTTGTTGTGGGAATCAATTCTGAGTATGTTTGTCATTCTCAGTGAGTCCTCACCTTTGGGTCCCTGACACTTCCTCCTTTTCCTACTTCATGTTTCCTAGTTTTGCCAGCAAGCCTTTTGTATACTGTCTAGTATTTCTTGAATTGCTTGGTTTGCTGTGATCGAGCATTAATACATTGGCCTTGATTTAATAAAATGTATTAAGCTTCTGTTATGGCAGATACTGTCCTAGATGCTTGGTGTAGCTGCAGCAGGCTAAGTTCTTATCTGCCAGCCAGACTCCCATCCTCACCTGATGTCACTGTCATTGCTTCATATGTCTTTGTTCAGAGGCTTGGGCTTCTGCTTTTGTTTATGTTCTCTGAGGTTCTCATCTAGTTAACTACCTGGTTACTATCCCTCCACCCTTTGGCTTTCTTTCACAATTCTTCATGTGGGAATTTGGAGGCAAGGCTCTGAACCTCATTCCCGTAACTGGGATCCTGCAGCCTCTGCCTATAAATCTCAGGAGCCGACTGCCTACTGTCAGACTTTCAAGAATTAGTCTGTCAAAATTTCTTACTCCATTCCCTCCCTATACCCCCATACTTTATCTGGCTGAATGCCTTCCTAAGCCATGCTTATTCACACTTTCTATACTCTGGGCTGAAATTCCACTTTCAACTGGACCTTTACCCCAGTGCCTCTTCAGGTCTAGTGGGTAGGTCTAATGTCAGGCCTCTCCCCTAATCCCAGTCTCACCGTGTTGCCTTACGTTTTATCATTGATAAATCTTGAGACATGATGGAGCTAAAATGTGTTTCAAAAATCTTATTGGCAATCCACTCTATAATCTACTTTACAATAATATTCTTATTGTAACTGTGGTTAATATTCTGTTCTAGCTATATTTTTTGCTTGAAGGTGAACTGTTATGGTGACAGCCTGAATAAAGTTCTAGCCTATGAATGCTTTTAACTAGTCTTAGATAAATGTAGGCTCATTGTCAGAAATGATATTCTCATGTATGGTACATAACTAGTATGGAACTATGACTGTTGTAACATGTTGGAGATAAAACAAAGAGCGCTTAAAAAATGCTTAACACAGTCAAGGGATTTTTACCTTGAAGTGCTCCTGAAAAGTCAGTGTGGACTCTTGTCCAGAAATTTTTGTTACTTTCCGTTAAATAGTAGGTGCTTTTGGCAGGCTCTTCCAAACAATCTGGCTTAAAACAATCAATTTGTAAAACAGTCGATTCAGAATCATCAAAACTGATTTCTAACCCATACTTTCCAGGAAAAGCAACCCCATGTGCCATTGTACATTATGTCCAAGATACACGATGGCTGCCTTCTTGAGTAACAGCCGGCTTTCCTCACAAAGGACTTTTTTAAGAAAAATAATATCCACTGATAATTTGTGAAGAAGATGCAAAATAGGACAGTTTCCATTTCCTTTCTTGCCCTTGCCTCCATACCTAGTATCAGATAATGAGTGATTGAAAATTCTAAATATTTTTGATTTGAAATGGGATTTAATTGACTTGAAGGACCTCAAGGAACATTCAAACTTCCTATGGTATTGGAAAATCCTGACCTGGATCTGGGGTGGCAGGGAATCAGTACTTAATATTGCTTTCAAAGCTATTCTAGAATTCAGGACAAGGGCTTGTATTTAGTATTTAGAAATGGGTGTTCAAAACTGCTTATTCCCCATGAAAAAATGTGTAGAGAAATAGGTAGTAGGTGAAATTAGGGCCTCCCGGGCTCCTTTACCACTTTGCACAGTTCCGTCCCATAGATGACACTGTTCTTGAGCTGTAAGCAGTTTGTGCCTTACTGCCATCTGGCTCAGCCATAAGGTGAACTAAACTGTTAGTGGTAGGAAATAGTGCTCTAAATCTGTCACGATGTGCTAGCACAGACCCAAAGTCAGTAACTTCTTGACATTCCAGAAAACATTCTCATGGCCATGAGTTAAACTTCATGGAATGTCTCTTTCCAGTGGATGATGAAGTCATTTAGCAATGGTTACCTTTTGTGGAAGAAAATCTTGTTAAAAATTAAGTAGCTCCAGGAGGGTTTGAAGTTTTTGCTCTTGTTTTTGAAGTAGACACGCTACCAACTGCATGTACCTTTTTCAGATCAGAGAAAATACTGATGCACCGATACGGTAGTTTGAGAGGGTCACGGAGGAAGTTCCTGTTTTCCTTTTCCCATTTGATCGTCTGATAATATATTGAGTTGATGCAGAACTTCTAGAAGTCCTTCTATAGTTCTGTCTTTAGTCAGCTCAATAATGAAGACATCGTCAGAGCAGGTTAGCATGGCTGGAAGCTCAGAAAGCAGAGTATCTGGGGATCAACAGCAACTTCAAGAGCAATGGGAATTCCTGACTGACCCTCTTACTTCTCTGCTTTCACGTCTGCTCAGTATTCTCTACCCCTGTATGTTACGTCTCTCCCCTTCAGTCTCTCAGGTGTGGTCACATTGTACATCTGAAACTGCTCTAACTACAGGAACTAAACTTTGAACCCCTGTGTCCTCTTTACATGTCTCCCAATGTGCTCATAAGTTGTGCAGTTTCCCTGGGATATCTAATCCCTTGTTCCATCAGTATTTTCTCAGCCTGAAAACCACCTTTCTCCCCAGGAGAAGGGGTTGATTATGACTAGAATGTGAAGAAAACCATGCAATTTGTGTGGTCTTCCTACCAGTGCAACTTGTCACCCTTGAATAAGCACAGCTCACAATGAGAGGTGTTTATTTTCTCAGGAATAATGAAATCTGGTCTCCTATGAGGAAAGGCTTGGTGTTGGCCTGTCCTTTGAAAACTACAGGCACTTGCTGCCCTTTCCCTCATCATTTCATGCAGAAGCAATTGTTTCTTTCCTCTTGAGGCTTAAATTCTTTACAGGAGAAACATCCCAGCCCTGAGTGTTTGTGGGCCAGTCTGATGCTTTTGATTTGAGTTCTCCCTGTGATGGAAAACCTGCTAGAGGTGTGTGTGTGTGCATAGCACGTGGTCACTAATCTTGCCTGGTATGGGGAGTGAGGTGACCAAGGCAATGAGGTAAGAGAGTTTGCAGAGTGGATAAGGGCCCAGGAATCAAGATCCAAAGGCTTAGAATGCACTAGGGAGTTCCTTTTATGCAGGAACCAGCATATTGGTAACTATTTAATAATAATGATATTTATTGAGTCCTTACCTTTTATCAGCAACTATTCTATTCACCTCACACTGTAGCTCTCACTTCACATTGAAACTGCTTCGCTTCAGTAAACACTAAATGAAGCATTTTACATTTTGACCATCCATAGTCTCCTGTCTTCCACCATGCATGTTCAACTACTCCCACTATGGTTGGTCTTTGACTTCATCAGGATTTCTTATCCACTGACACCTCTCCCTTTGCCCTATCCATAACCTCCTCCTATCTCTACCACCTTCTTCCATATCTAGATAGTCCATAGTTCATGGTTCATTAACCTTCTGGCTAGTTTTCTAATTTCCTACACCTGTATCTTTTGTCATATCCATCTGACAAGACACTAGAGAATGCAAATATCCATTTATTCTATGTCTGAAACTGAGAGACGATGGAGAAAATCACTCATTTGGACTCTCAGCACTTCAGCATTCCAGTTATGCTTATCTTGCCACTTTTCTGTCCCTTTCTCTTCAATGATACATCAGAACGTCTCCACTCTTTTCGTTCTTCCAATCTCATTTATCCCAACGCTGCTCTCAGCTGATGACTTCACCCCTTAGTTCACAAGCAAATAGAAGCATCCACCGGGAGCTTCCTCAGCCTCCCATCACCAGACCACGACGGGGACCTGTATCTGCACCCATGCCCATCCTGTGTTCTCAGTCTTTTGCTTATTCTCCCCCTTCACAGCCAGACTTCTCAAACAGATGTTCACATGTTCTCTCTCTGTCTCCGTAACTGTTCCTTAATCCTGGATCCATTTCAAGCTGCATTCTGTCCACTTTGCGACACCAGCACAGCACTTGCTGAGTTGATGAAAGACCACCTTGTGGGCATTCTTCAGTCTTCATCTTATTCCCTGGCTAACTCCTCTTCTGCCTGGGCTTCAAATGGGGGTGGCCTTCAGATTATCCCTTGGCTCCCTTTTTTTTCCCGCTCTACAGTCTGAACTCTCTTCCTAAATGACTTCATCTATGTGATGGCTTCACTTATAGATTATAAGCCAGTGACTCCCAAGTTTTATCTACAGTTCAGCCTTTCATCTGGTCCCCAAGACCGGCTCACTTGAAATTTCCACTGGAGTATCTCAGAAGTTCCTCAGAACCCTAAATGTTACCCATGACACCTTCTTCTTCCTCAGCCTTCAACTCTTGGGCTTCCCTGGTGGCGCAGTGGCTGAGAGTCCGCCTGCCGATGCAGGGGATACGGGTTCGTGCCCCGGTCCAGGAAGATCCCACATGCCTCGGAGTGGCTGGGCCCGTGAACCATGGCCGCTGAGCCTGCGCGTCCGGAGCCTGTGCTCCGCAACGGGAGAGGCCACAGCAGTGAGAGGCCCGCGTACCGCAAAAAAACAACAACAACAACAACAACAACAAAAAACCTCAGCCTTCAACTCTTAACCATCATATTCAAGTCATTACCAACTAGTAGATTACCAAATCAGTAGATTTTACCACCTAAATATTTCTTGAACCCATTTTCTTCCTCCTCTGTTGTCAGGGCCCTAATCTAATACCCATCATCTTTTTAAAAAATTAAGAAAAAATTTTGAAATAATTGTAGATTCACATGTATTTTAAGAAATAGTAGAGATAGAGCCTGTGTACCCTTTACTCACTTTATCCCATTGGTAACATCTTGCAAAACTCTAGTGCAATATCACAGCCAGGATATTGACATTGAGATACAGAACGTTATCATTACCGCGAGGATGCTTCTTGCTTTTTTTGTTGTTGTTGTTGCGGTACGTGGGCCTCTCACTGCTGTGGCCTCTCCCGTTGCGGAGCACAGGCTCCGGACGCGCAGGCTCAGCGGCCATGGCTCACGGGCCCAGCCGCTCCGCGGCATGTGGGATCTTCCCGGATCGGGGCACGAACCCGCGTACCCCGCCTCGGCAGGCGGACTCTCAACCACTGCGCCACCAGGGAAGCCCACTTTTCTTTTTTTTAAATTAATTTTTTAGAGCAGTTTTAGGTTCCAGATTGAACAGAAAGTATAGAAATTTTCCCATATATCTCCTCCCCCTACACATGCACAGCCTCCACATGTAAAATTGGTATAACGGCATTGACATATTATAATCATCCAAAATTCATAGTTTACGTTAGGGTTCACACTTGTTGTCCATTCTATGGATTTAGACAAATGACATTTATCCACCATTATAGTATCATACAGAGTATTTTCACTGCCCTGTAAATTGTCTACACTCTGCGTATTCATCTTTCCCTCCCCACAGTCTCTGACAACTACTGATATCTTTTTGCTGTGTCCACAGTTTTGCCTTTTCCAGATTGTCATATAGTTGAGAATCATACAGTATGTAGCCTTTTCAGATTAGCTTCCTAGTAATATGCATTTAAATTTCCTCCGTGGCTTCTCATGGCCTGATAGCTCATTTCTTTTTAGTGCTGAAAAATATTTCGTTTTCTGGACGTATAACAGTGCATTACCCATTCACCTGCTGAAGGGCATATCCTTAAACGGTCACTTGGCCATCCCCTTAGTGTTTCCTTCTGACCATACTTTCTCATTTTTTACAGTATTGTTGGGCTGAGAATTTTCCAAATCTTTCATTTCTGCTTCCTCTTTGCTTGTCTTTAACTTGCACTATATTTATATTTATTTATATTGTACAGTCAGGAGGAGCCAAGTCGCACCTTCAATATTTTGCTTAGAAACAGCTTAGGTTAAATATCCAGTTTCATCCCTTGCAAGTTCTACCTTCTACAGAACGCTAGAACATGAACACAATTCAGCTAAGTTCTTTGCCACTTTATAACAAAGATCACCTTTCCTCCAGTTTCCAATATCGTGTTCTTCATTTCTATCTGTGACCTCATCAATATGAGTTTTACGCCCAGCATTCTACCAACATTCTGTTTAGGATTACCTAGGTATTCTCTGAGAAGATTGAGGCTTTCTCTACAACTGTCTTTTATTTCTGAGCTTTCAACAGAATTGCCCCTAAGAGTCCAGTCACGGCAATGCAGACTTTTTCTAGCACGCACCTCAAAACTCTTCCAGCTTCTACCCATTACCCAGTTTTAAAGCTGCTTCCCCATTTTTAGGTATTTGTTACAGCACTGCATTTCTCAGTACCAATTTCTTAGTCCATTTGGGATGCTATAACAGAATGCCATAGACTGGGTGGCTAAAACAGCAGACATTTATTTCTTACAGTTCTCAAGGCTAGGAAGTCCAGGATCAAGGTGCTGGCAGATTTGATGTCTTGTGAGGGCCTACTCCCTGGTTCAGAGATGGCTGTGTTCTTGCTCCTAATACCATCACACTGGGGGGTTAGGATTTCAGCATATGAATTTGAGGAGGATATAAACATTCAGTATATAGCAAAATATAGTACTTTAAAATTCTTATTTAAAATATATTTATTAAATAAACACTGTAGCAATAATAACAGGGAACAAATAATCATGTAAAAAACTCATAATCTTACCTTCATCCTAACAAATCTACTTGGTGAGCCTTAGTCTAATTATATCCTGGTGGCTGAGCTGCTATTCAGTATTTACTTTCCAATGGTCATTAACTAATTACCTCTGCTTAAAATTAAAAAAAAAAAACTATATTGGTAAAAATATGTTTCATGTTATGGTTCAGGCTTAAGGAAGAAACAGGCACTTCTTTATTAATTAAAAGGAAATGAACACCCCCCAAAATGTAAACTCATTGAACATGTCACTGATCCAAAATTTTGAAAACCTTTCTTCACGTTATACTTGGCAACGCACATTGTTACCTTACATTACTTATCCACTCCCCAACTCACCCTTTCCCCATAAAAAAGAAAGCCAACAAACGACCCGTGTAACTTCGTAATTATCAATGGTTTGTTGGACATCTCTGCTCAAAATCCTTGTCCTCACTCATAGCTCTGTTGTAGACCTCCTTTGTGCAGTTTAAGAAACACTAATGCATTAGGTATAACACTAATTTTGCTTTTATATTCCCTTGCTTGGTGGATAATGGAATATAAACATTTAAAATAGTTCATGTAATATCTCAGTAGCATTAATTTCCAAATCAAGCAAAAAAGTAAATAGAATAAAACCCGATTATAGTATTTTGCTTGAGATCCCTTTTAGCCACAACTCTATTATAGGGAAGCAATCATTTGAGTTATTTATTAACATTTTATAACCATTTATTAATTGCCTCACATTCTTCAGATACCACATAGTATATAGGAAGAATAAAAGAAAAAAAATACAGTCAACCAACTGAGTTTATCTGCACTGTACTACAGAACTTTCTGTGATGTTCTCTATCTGGACTGTCTCACATGGCAGCCACTAGCCACATATAGCTATTAAATGCTTGACATGTAGCTAGTATGTCAGTGTAACTGAACTGTTAATTTTTCCTAATAACAGCTTTATTGAGATATAATTCACATACCATACAATTCATCCATTGAAGCTGTACAATTCAGTGGTTTTTAGTGCACTCACAGAGTTGTGCAGCCATTACCACAGTGAATTTTAGAACATTTTCATTGCCTCAGTAAGAAAGCCAGTACTAGTGGAAGTAATACCAGCTTTCTTTGGAAAGAAATTTGGAAATTTGGACATTTCCAAATTTCCCCAACTTCCTCAGCCCTAGGCAGGCACTAATCTTTCTGTCTCCATGGATTTGCCGATTTTGGACATTTCATATAAATGGAATCACAATTTGTAGTCTTTTGTGACTGGCTGATTTAATTTTAGTTTATTTAAATTTAATACTCACATGTGGCTAGTGGCTACCATAAGAAGCAAGTGAAGTAAAAGACCAAATACAGATGCTTAAGTAATGCTGAAGGTTAGGAGAAGATAATCCTGTAAAAGGGGCATGTGGAAAACATGTCAGAGAGATTGGAGATGAACCCAGACAAAGCCTAGAGAGAAGACAGTTTCCTGAATGAGGGTATGGTTAACAGTACCAAGTAATACAGAGGGGTCAGGAAAGGATTATTTCAGTGTAGTGTTAGGATGAGAATCCTGATGACAAAGGGCATTGGAACGTGGTGGTTGGTGAAGAACTGGCACTTCAATATTATTTAGAAATAGAGGGAAGGGAGAAAATTTCAAGATGGCTTGAGAGGGGTGTCAGGATTGATGCAAATTTTATTTTATTTATTTAAAAAATTTATTTATTTTATTTATTTATTTTTGGTTGTATTGGGTCTTTGTTGCTATGCGCAGGCTTTCTCTAGTTGTGGTGAGTGGGGGCTACTCTTCATTGCAGTGCCTGGGCTTCTCATTGTGGTGGCTTCTCTTGTTGCATAGCATGGGCTCTAGGCTCGCGGGCTCAGTAGTTGTGGCTCGCAGGCTCTAGAGCGCAGGCTCAGTACTTGTGGCGCATGGGCTTGATTGCTCCACGGCATGTGGGATCTTTCTGGACCAGGGCTTGAACACGTGTCCCCTGCATTGGCAGGTGGATTCTTAACCACTGCACCACCAGGGAAGCCCCAAATTTTATTTTATTTCTAATATTTTTAGTGTAAGCACGAGCTTATATGTAAGAAGAAAAGGATCCAGTGGAAATGAAGACATAAAAGTTAATTGAACAGGGTTCTGAAGGATGTGAGTGAAGGTAAAACTAAGGTCATTAGCCTAGGAGTAAGATGTGCCAAGAAAGATAGAAGTTATCTTTCTCAGAGGCAGGAATAAGTGAAGAAAAAGTAGGTGAAGATACAGAGCAAGTCTTACATAGAGAGGAAACTAAAGCAACTCATTTACTTAAACAAAACAGGAATGAGGCCTTCTGAGGGTAAAATTTGTTTCCTCCGACCATCACTGTGATCAAATGTGGATCAGGGAGGGCTGCAAACTACTCCATGGGGCTAAGGCTATGGGAGGTGGAGGCATCAGTTACTTATATGTCTCTGGCTTTTACCAAATGAACATGTTTCCTAAAAGGAACAGGCATTCTCAGGTACATAAAGCCACACGAGGTCCAGGTGTGTCATTTTTCACTTACTAGAAAGTGAAAATTACCCAAAAGTTTTTACCTAAGATTTTCAAAGACAAAAATATAGCTCCATTACTCATCTTCCTTCCACCCCACTCTCCTTTCTTTCCTCCTTCTCTCCTCGCTCACTTATTTCCTTCCTTTTTTCCATGTCTTCTTCGTATGCTTTGTAGAAAACAATGTACCATCATTCTTTTTGCCCTATGAGAAAAACTGGAAACAAACAAAACACAAAGTTTGGGGAAAATCCAACATTAATCCATACTATAATGAATATAGAATTTGATGTTATGAATTATAATAAAAATCCAGTATTTTCTTTATTTTTCTAAGTCACACATTTTCCCCTGCTTCCAATGATATAGCAGTTAGTGGAAGAGAGAGGAAGTGCTTTGAAAACCTCAAATGACAACTATGCAAATATAAGAGAAAAATATACTAATTAGTTGATATTGATTTAACTAATAACATTACTTTAGAACAAGGATTCTATATAAAAGTTTGAAAAATTAAAGACAATTTTTATGGTATTCTCAATATGTAAAATTATATATTTATGTATGTATGTATTTATTTTAGGCTTTTAAAACCAAGGATGGATATCTTGTAGTCGGAGCAGGAAATAACCAACAGTTTGCTACTGTGTGCAAGGTAATCTATAATATTTGGGATGGGTGGATAATATATGCAACAACTCATTTTGCACAAAGCCAGGAAAATTCAGTTTTGCCTAGAGCAGTGTTGCTAAGTCTATACTCAAGACTCCCTGTGTTAGCACCTAAAAGTATGCCTTTTCTATGCTTACAAATGCTAAGGAGAGGGTCTAAATTAGCACTCTGGTTTTGTAAAATGGATGTATCTGGCTGTATTTTTAAATGAAGAATCATAGTAGCTTAAATTATGCTAAAAATTGACATGTCTACTAGTCCAAACAAAAAGGGAAAAAATGTCGTTTTAAAGGGATTTTTAATGCCAGGATTTTTTTTTTCTGAGAAAAAGAAAGGAACAGAGGAACTAGAAAACAATCAGAATACAATTAACAAAATGGCAATAAGTACATACCTATCAATAATTACTTTAAATGTAAATGGCCTAAATTCACCATTCAAAAGACATGGAGTAGATGAATAGATAAAAACACAAGACCCATATGTTTGCTGCCTACAGAAGACTCACTTCAGATGTAAGGACACACACAGACTGAAAGTGAAGGGATGTAAAAAGTATTTCATGCAAATGGAAACCTAAACAAAGCTCTGGTAGCAATACTTATATCCAACAAAACAGACTTTTGTGATAAGAGACAAAGAAGGGCATTGCATACTGATAAAGGGGTCAGTCCAACAAGAGTATATAACATTTGTAAATATTTACGCACCCAGCATAGGAACACATAAATATAGAAAGCAAATATTAACAGAGCTAAAGGAAGAACTAGACATCATTACAATAATAGTATGGGACTTTACTACCCCACTTACATGAATGGATAGATCATCCAGACAGGTAATTAATAAGAAAACATTGGTCTTAAGTTAGACCAGATGGACTAAACAGATATATAAAAAACCAGTCCATCCAAAAGCAACAGAATACACATTCTTTCTCAAGTGCCCATGGAGCATACTCCAGGATAAATCATATGTCAGGCCACAGAACAAGTCTTAATAAATTTAAGAATATTGAACTCATATCAAGCATATTTTCTGACCGCAATGGTATGAAACTAGAAACCAATTACAAGAAAAAAACTGGAAAATCACAAATGTGTGGAGATTAAACAACCTGCAACTATAAAAATGACTGGATCAATGCAGAAATTAAAAGAAATAACAAAAATACTTTGAGACAAATGAAAATGGAACTACAACATACCAAAACTTATGGGTTGCAGTGAAAGCAGTTGTAAGAGGGAAGTTCATAGCGATAGATGGCTACCTCAAGAAACAAGAAAAATCTCAAATAAACAACCTACATTTACACCTCAAGGAACTAGAGAAAGAAGAACAAACAAAGCCCAAAGTTAGTAGAAGGAAGGAAATAACAAAGATCAGAGCGGAAATGAATGAAATAGAGACTAAGAAGACAACAGAAAAGATCAGTGAAATGGAGAGCTGGTTCTTTGAAAGGTAAACAAAATTGACAAACCTTTAGCTAGGTTCAAAAAAAAAAATCAGAAATGAAAGAGGAGGTGTCATAATTGATACCACAGAAATACAAAGGATTGCAAGGGACTATTATGGACAATTATATGCCAACAAATTGGACAACCTAGAAGAAATGAATAAATTCCTAGAAATGTACAACCTTCCAAGACTGAATTATGAAGAAATAGAAAATCTGAAGAGACTGATTACTAGTAAGGAGATTGAATTAGTAATCAGAAACCTCCCAACAAACAAAAGTATAGGACCAGATTGGTAAATTATGCCAAACATTCAAAGAAGAATTAGTGCCAGTTGTTCTCAAACTCTTCCAAAAATAGAAGAGGAGGGAACACTTCCAGATTCATTTTACAAGGTCAGCATTACTGTGATACCAAACCCAGCAAGGGCACCACAAGAAAAGAAAACTACAGGCCAATGTCCCTAATGAACACAGAGGTAAAAATTCTCAACAAAATATTATTAGCAAACTTAATTCAACAATACATTAAAAGGATCATACACCATCATCAAGTGGGGTTTATTTCTGGGAGGCAAGGATGTTTCAACACACACAAATCAATCAATGTGATATATCATATTATTAGAATGAAAGAAAGGAATCATGATCATCTCAATAGGCATAGAAAAAGTATTTGACAAAATTCAACATTCATAATAAAAAAGTCTTAGATTAAGTATAGAAGGAACATATTTCAACCTAATAAAGGTCATATATGACAGGCCTACAGCTAACATCATGTTCCGTGGTGAAAGGTTGAAAGCTTTTCCTCTAAGATCAGGAACAAGATAAGGATGCCCACTCTCACCATAGTTATTCAACATAGAATTGGAAGTCCTAGCTAGAGCAATCAGGCAAGGAAAAGAAAGAAAAGTTATCAGAATTGGGAAGGAAGAAGTAAAATTGCTTCTACTTGCAGGTTATATGACTTTATAGCTAGAAAATCCTAAAGATTCCACCAAAAATCTATTGGAACAGTAAATGAATTCCCCAAAGTTGCATGATATAAAAATCAATATACAAAAATCTATTGTGTTTCTGTACACTAATAACAAACTATCAGAAATGGAAATTAAGAAAACAAGCTCACTTACAATTGCACCAAAAAGAGTAAAATACCTAGGGGTAAATTTAGCCATGGAAGTGAGAGACCCATACACTGAAAATTGTAAGACATTGATGAAAGAAATTAAAGAAGACACAAATAAATGAAAAGATATTCTGTCCTCATGGATTGGAAGAATCAATACTTTTAAAATGTCACTACTATCAAAAGCCATCTATAGATTCCGTGCAATCCCTATCAAAATTCCAGTGGTATTTTTTACAGAAAGAGAACAATTATAAAATTTGTATGGAACCACAAAAGACCCTAAATAGCCAAAGTAATCTTGAGAAAGAAGAACAAGGAAGAACAGGGAGAAGGCATCATGCGCCTGGATTTCAAACTATATTACAAAGCTATACTAATCAAAACAGTATGGCATTAGCATAAAAACGGACACACAGATCAATGGGACAGAATAGAGAGCCGAAACTAAATTCACTCATATGTGGTCAGTTAATTTATGACAAAGGAGCCAAGAATATACAATGGGGAGAGGTCAATCTCTTCCATAAATAGTGGTGGGAAATGGACAGTCATACGCAAATGAATTAAACTGGACCACTATCTTACATCATATGCAAAAATTAACTCAAAATAGAATAAAGGCTTCAATAATAAGACCTGAAACCATAAAATCCTTAGACGAAAACATAGGTGGTAAACTTCTTGACATCAGTCTTGGTGAAGATTTATTGGCAAAAGCAAAGGCAACAAAAGGAAAAATAAACAAGTGGGACTACATCAGAGTAAAAAGATTCTGCACAGCAAAGGAAATCATTGACAAAATGAAAAGGCAACCTACTGAATGGCAGAAAATATTTGTAAATCATATATCTGATTATAGGTTAATACCCAAAATAGGTAAAGAATTCCTACAGCTCAATAGCAAAAACCCACACAATCCAATTAAAAAATGGGCAGAAGTTCTGAATAGACAGTTTTCCAAAGAAGACATATAGATGGCTAACAGGTACATGAAAGATGCTCAGTGGGAGAGTGACAATAAATAAATAAACAAAACTCCAAAGCGATCCATGGTAAGTGCCATGCAGAGAATTAAAATAGGCTACTGTGTTAAAATAGTGGCTGGGTTTTCAGGGGAAAGTCTCTCTGAAGAAATAACATTAAGATGAGATCTGAGTGACATTCATAAAGCAATAGCGATAAGTTTTTTCAATATAAATATTAGCATAAAATGTTTGCCATGCTAATATAAATATAGTACTCAAAATTCACAGAAAAGCCTGGAAGTATTCCATAATGCTAATACAGACCATATTTGGGTGGTAGGTTAGAAGTGGGTTTTTCTTTTTTCTTTCTACTTCTATGAAGTGGTAAAATACAAAAAATATATTTAGGCTTTGTCCCCGATTTCTTACAGAGTTCCTAAAACCCTTGAAATTTCCTGAATGATGGAAGTGTTTTTTGTTATTCACAACAAGCTCCTTTCACTCACACCTGAGTTTATGCTACTGAGGTGACTTAGGGTGGGGTCCCTAGATATCCCCAGGATGGGTTGGTCACCAGGAAGACCAAGTGATTAGACGGTTAGAAATTTTAGCCCCACCTACCAACCTCCAATAAGGGGAGAGGGGACTGGAGATTGAGCTCTATGAAAACCTTTGAACTATAAGATTCAGAGAGCTTCTGGTGAAGACAGCAAGGTGATGGGAGGGTAGTGGAGCATGGAAGCTCTGCACCCTCCCACCTCATACCTTGCCCTGTGCATCTCTTCCATTTGGCTATTCCTGAGTTGTATCCTTTATAATAAACCAATAGTAGTAAGTAAAAAAAAAAAAAAAAAAAAAAAAGGTGCTCAACATCTCAAATCATCAGGGAAATGCAAATAAAAACCACAGTCAGATCTCACCTCACACCTGTCCAGAATGGCTATTATGAAAAAGACAAGAAACAACAAATGTTGGTGAGGATGTGGAGAAAAGGGAACCCTTGTGCACTGTGGGTGGGATTGTAAATTGGTGTAGCCCCTGCAGAAAACAGCATAGAGATTCCTCAAAAAGTTAAAAATAGAACTACCATACAATTCAGCAATTCCACTTAAAGGTATATATCTGAAGAAAATGAAAACACTTAACTTGAAAAGATATATGCACTCCTGTGCTCACTGCAGCATTACATATAATAATAGCCAAGATATGGAAGGAAAAAGATTTTTTTCTCTTCTTTCTTTTTCTTATTCTTTTTCAAACCCCACAAGATATAATTAGGCCCAAATATAGTTATTCTACTACCAAATTTATTTACTTACCACTAGAAAATTAATTTTTTTCTTCAAATTAGTCTTTGTTTAATGAGTACCTTTCTGCAAAATTCATGTTTTAAGTTTTTAGCAATTGTCATGTTAAAAATATTGTTCCTGGGGACTTCCCTGGTGGCGCAGTGGTTAAGAATCCACCTGCCAATGCAAGAGACACAGGTTGGATCCCTGGTCCGGGAAGATCCCACATGCCGCAGAGCAGCTAAGCCCGTGCGCCACAACTACCGAGCCTGCGCTCTAGAGCCCGCGAGCCACAACTACTGAGCCCACGTGCCACAACTACTGAAGCCCGTGGGCCTAGAGCCCATGCTCCGCAACAAGAGAAGCCACCGCAATGAGAAGCCCGTGCACCACAGCAAAGAGTAGTCCCCGCTTGCTGCAACTAGAGAAAGCCCGTGTGCAGCAGTGAAGACCCAACACAGTCAAAAACCAAAACCAAAACCAAAAATGTTGTTCCTAAACAAGGCCTTAAATAAAGGCCTTGGAATTATTTAAAGTAATTTTATGTTGAAGATATTCTCAATTTTTAGCATTGCTTGGACATTTCTTTTCAATTTGATGTATTTATTATTTATCCAGACTCTGGTCTTTTGTTTTTATTCAAGGCTTTAGTTTTCAGTTCACTTTTTAGAGTTCTAATCCCAGGCAAATAATCTAGTTTAAATGTATATATATATATATATATATATATATATATATATATATACATAAAGTTTATTTTTCTAACATGTAGGGAAAGGCCTTACCTGTTGAGGATTTTTTACTGGTTGGGAAAGGTTTTTTTTTTCCTTGTACCATGAGCTTTCAGTTTTAATAAAGATGCCTGTGAATTCCTTAGAGGAACCTTATTTACTGTAGTTAACTTATTATGTACAAAAATTATTTATTGCTGTGCCTCTTTCGTATGAGAGGTTAACGAGCACGGCTAAAAACCACAGCAAAGGGGTGGGAAGTACCGCAGAGAAGGTGACAAATGGAGATAGTTCCAATTGCAGGAAGGGCTGGAACATCTGAGGTGGGAAGGAGGGGAGCTTTTATAATGGTGACTGAGTAAGTGTAGAGAAAATGGATTCAAACATTTGATCTGGGATCAAAGAACCTTTATTATGAACGGTCAATGTTAAAAATATAAAACATACGGAAGCCGTTGCCTGTGAAGTCATTTGCGTACTCTAGCTGCAGAGATGTAAAAGCCAGTTCATTGCTATAAACAAGGACAGATTTTCTTCTTGGGCCATATGTTTTGGAGTTTTCTCTCTCCAGAATCAGCGGGGGGAGGGGGTAGAAATTACTGGTTGACATATTCTTCACTGTTGAAAATAGCTGCACTGAATTCTTTTTATTTTTGATTCATTACTGCTGATCAATTTAAAACTTTTGAACTTCCTCATAAATATCCATAAGAACGTTTTTTTGAAAAAGATTTTTATTTCAAAGCAGAATATTTGCCATCAGTTTTAGTACTAAAATATGACTTATTGTTATGGTGTGTTATGACACGTTTTTTAAAAAGGAGACTACAGAGGGCCTTGGAGAATGGCGTACTTGACCTTGTTTTTCCCATATGTGAGTTAGGAATGATAATCCCTGTTATGAGCCATTAAGGCAATGTCTATAAAACTCTTTGAGATCCTCAGACTAAAAGTTTTATGTGTACAGGATTTTAATGTTATCTACATCATTTACTAGGCATCTTCAGCAAACGTTGCAATCTGATTGAGTTTTTCACCTTCATAATTATACCCTTACATGTAAACTTGTCCTAAAAATCTTTTCTAAGGAAAAAACATCATCTGTTTCCTTATTTGATGCAAGGTTCTCCCGCTTCCCATATATAGTGAGCGAGCTTTTTCTAGGTATCTTTTATTCAGCTCTGTCTATTACGGAGGGTATTATAGTTCAGGCTGGCCTTGTAGAAGCGGAGGACCCCAAGTTAGACAATGAGCCTATCAAAATTATTATTTTGCCACGTAAAGTCCATCATGAAAGACAGGGCTGCTGTACCTCCTGGGGAGAAACGTGGCAGTATTGTTTGTGATGAATGAGTAGAATTTACTTACGCCCAGTCTATTTCCAAGAGAGAGTTTGATATACTGGTTGACTAATAACTTCGTTGGGAGGGGCCCTATTAGAATACTCTTACTGTCAGGGATTAGAGTGGCAGTAAGAGCTTTGGGTTCAAGGCTTGGGCTTCAGAAAATCTTCTTGCATATAAAGTGAAACTTGGCTTATAACAAGCCCTATTTTATGTCCCTTAACATGATGCGGGAGGGTCGGGCACATGAGCACATGGAAGCTATTTTAAGCTGATTGACGCCAACGCTATTGGGTATATATTCCTATTTGAGGTACACTGACATCCTTCTAAAAGTCATCTAGACTGAAAGTTTCTTTTATTGGAGGCAATAGACATTGGTTCTCAACTTTAGTATGCATAGGAAATCTCCTCGAGCCCCTGTCCCAAAGATTTTGACTTAGTATGTGAGGTGGGGCACAGGAAACTTTCATTTTAACAAGCCCTATAGTTGATCTTGGAGCAGGTGGTCTGAGGACATTTTAATTCTAGGGCATTCTGTGAGTCTTGAAACCAGTCAGGTGATCTCTGGCAAGGTACTTAATCTTTGCTAAGCATCAGTGTCCTCATGATAAAATGAAGGTTATAATACATAACTATACTAATATATAACTTACGGGTTTTGTTTAAAAGTTAGATTAGATAAGTAAAACACTTAGTACAGTCCCTGGCTCACAGTATGAACTTGATAAATGGTCTTTCTAGCAACTAGGTGTGGAGATTCTGGTTCTGGGTAAAATGGAGTAAGCACATTTCTCCCTGTCTCACCCACAGAACACAGTGATAAAACCTGTACAGAATGCATGGAACATCTGTATGAGGACTGTGGAAAGTAAGTAATAGCAGGAAAATGGGGAAGGAATACCAGAATTTGAAATACCTTTAAACTGGCAGTAAGTTTACTGGTTTTTCCCTCTGATTATTCCTTTACGTGAACACAGTCTGAAACCTGGAAGTGGGCACCAGGGGACAGAGCTGAGTTCCAGGAGATGCCCTTCATTCCTGGTGTGAGGAGCGTAAAAGTGGAGTCTAATGTCAGAGAGAGTGTGGACATCCTCCCTTTTTGTCCCCTTCCTCATTTTCTCACACCCCAGCCTCCAAGCAGTCCTGTAGTGGCAGCAGCGGATGAACAGGAGCCAAAACTCTGAGGAAGGGGCCCTTTCTTTTATCACTAAGCTGTGATCCCAAAAGAGAGGGGTGAATCCTTGATGCTTTTGCCTCTGCCCTCTCACTGACTGGCCTCTGCCCTGGAAGTATGCTGGGGTGTAGGGTCACTAGAGGGGAGCTCTAGGGAACTGGAAAGAGGATGCAGAGAGGGAGAAGCTTCAGCAAGGGATCCTTGAAGTTGTTTGTGAACTCCTGCGCTCACCCCTGAGCTGCACATGCATTGATCTGGTCCTAGTCAGGACACCAAAGATGTTGAGAACTATTAACAAATAGACAACTTGCCAGGTTGCAGCATGACCCTTAAGTAGGGCACAGGTTCAAAAAGCAGTTGCAAAGGCTTTGAAAACTGAACTAACAGTAGAACCAAAGCACATAGAAGGTGAGTTGGGACTGGCAGTCTGAACTTAACCAGGTGAACTGCTTGCTAAAAACAATCACAACAGAAATTTTCTGTAGGATTTAAACAAGACTCAGAGGCTCATAACATAATATTCAGAATGTCCAGGATACAATCCCAAATTACTCAGCATATGAAGAACCAGAACTGCATGAGAAATGACAATCAATGAATGCCAATGCCAACATGATACAGATGTGGGAATTAACTCATGAAAACTTTAAAACAGCCATTATAAAGATACTCCAACAAGCATCGCAGATACTTAAAATAAATAGAAAAGTAGAAATGTCCAGAAAAGAAATAGAAGATTTGAAGAAGAACCAAATGGACATTTTAGAACTGAAAAATACAACAACCAAATACAGGAACAAACACCTCACTGAATGAGCTCAGTAGCACAATGGAGGTGACAGAGGAAACAGTCAAGGAACTTGAAGATGGTTAAATAGAAATTATTCAGTCTGAACATAAGAAAGGAAAAAAAGATAGTCCCCTCCCAAAAATGAAAGAAAGAACAGATACTCAGGGACCTGTGGGACAGTAACCAAAAAATCTAATGTTTAGGTCACTGTAGTCCCAGAAGGAAAGAAGAAAGAGAACAGACTGAAAAAAATTGAAGCCACGATGAAGAAACGATGGCTGAAAACTTCCCAAATTTGGTGAAAGATTAAAAACATACAGATTTAATAATTTCAGCAAACCCCAAATAAGATAAATCCAAATAAATCCATGCCCAAGCACATCAAAATATTACTGCTGAAAACTAAAGACCAAGAAAAAGCATTTGAAAGCACCCAGAGAGAATGATGTAATATTGATACATTTGGGGGAACACTGACTCAATTGACTGCAGGTTTCCTGTCAGAAGCTACAGAACCCAGAGAGAAGTGGTACAACGTGTTTAAAGAGCCAAAAGGAAAGAACCGTAACTGCAGAATTCTATATCCAATAGAAATATCCTTGAGAAATGAAAGTTAAGTAGATAATCTCTCCTACATTCTCCCTTCTTTCCCATCCTTCTTTTTTGAACAGACACATGCTTTAGTATCTCGTTGGGGAGAAACAGTACCTACTTGGAATATTTCACATTTATTTAATGCTTAATATGTCAAGCACTTTCACTTACATTGTTTCATTTTCTCCCAGGCAGCATTCTCTTTCAAGCACCTAAAGCATGGTTATGACCACAGCTCTTGAAGCAGTCTCTCTAGAAAGATTTTGAATGCTGGCATAGGTGAAGACAGAAGGATAATTACTTTACCCACTATTTAACACCAACTTTCAAAGAGAAAAGAGGTCCAATAAGTCATATTCAGAGAAGGAGACATGAGTGCACCCCAGTTACCATTGAGTGCAAACACTGAGTAGTTTTTTATGTAGCTTACAGTGTATTCTGGGTGAGACCACATTTATAAATGTAACATGTGATCTAGTGAAGGCACTTGCTTTTTCTTGAAATGACTTATTCACGCTTGGTGGGGGAGGGTGTGTTTTGATTCCTGGATAAGCGTTGAGGCCAATTCTTGGATCAGGTGTGGTGACAGGGAGGTTTCTAGAAAGGGCACTGTATGTGGTGTCACTTTTTAAAATCTGAGAGAGTAATGCTGTCTTTATTATTCCTAAAGGAAATGAATAAGTGAAACATGTGAAAGAGAAATTACACCGTTGAGATGCTCTCTTTACTTCAGGGAATCTTCT
Source organism: Physeter macrocephalus (assembly GCF_002837175.3). Lineage (NCBI taxonomy): Eukaryota > Metazoa > Chordata > Mammalia > Artiodactyla > Physeteridae > Physeter > Physeter macrocephalus. Next base: position 96,500,486 of record NC_041218.1, read on the forward strand.
TCACTTCTCTCTCCTTTGTCAGATGATTAATGGATTGACTTTATTTAAACTGTGGGAAACAAGTGAAACCATTAAATGTTTATATTTAAGGCAAATACATTAATAGAGGTAGTGAAGCTTTCTGTAGGCCACATGGCCTGCCCCTAGCCCATAAATGTTCCTTCTGACTTTCCAACACAACTGCCAAACACTGCCTCCACACATTCTTTTTAAAACTTCTTTTCCATTCCAAATCCACTTGGTACTTTCATTACGGTCTTGTTAAAATTGCAAGATGTCCACTGGGACTTCCAAGATAGATTTCTTTTTACTGAGGAGGAGCAAAAAAGGAAGTATATAAAAGCATTTCTATTTGTTATTCCTTCAGGGAGTCATAGTAAAGAAAAATAGGGACACTTCTATAGGAGGGATATCTTTTAATTGGACATTGTTTTAATGGTGAGCATTTGGGGCAAGTGTGTATGCTTCCCCTTTATTTTAGCACCTTGTACAACATCCTGGATAGGACTACTGGGACAGATATTATTTTATTTACATGTGGAACAAATAAGTGAATGTACCTGCAAGATATATGTTGATTATGAGCTTGATGTAAGTGCAGACTTGCACTTATGATATTGGTTCTTAGAATTAGGTCAGTTTTACCCAATTTGTACCTCTGTCTCTGTTTCCTCTAGATAAGACTTACTGTGGGAATCTGATAACTCTTTTCGTATATTCTCATAAATGGGTACAAGATATTATGGGGGGTCTGATAACTCTTTTTCAGTTTTCCTGTATGTAGGCACATGCTTAAATGTAGGAAAAACTTCTTATAAATGAGAAAGCCAGTCACCAGCATGACCCATCCTAATTGCATGATCCTTCCCTCTATATATCCTTGTGTTAAGAAGTATAAAGACCAGCAAGGAATGGTCTTGAGGATGGAGTGGTAGGTCCTGAACACTAGTACCCACAGGCAGGTACAAAAAAATTTTGTGAATTACACTTTAAAATTCTTTTTCCCTTTTAGATCTTGAATTTGCCTGAACTGATTGATGATTCCAAGTATAGAACTAACCGCCTTCGGGTACAGAATAGAAAAGAGCTTATTAAAATACTATCGACACGGTAAGCTTGGCTCTACTGTTTGCACCCTTAAGAATTAATATGTTATTAGCATTTATCTGTCATTTTGTGGTGCTCTTTTTGGCTTATTTAGATTAACTTATAATTATCTTTCATTTTACAAAATTGGTTAGTGGAAATATGTTTTAAAGCTATGTTTTTCTTTATTTGAAAGCGTTTGAAAGTATTTCACATGTCTTACTAAGTACTGCATCATAACAATGATACAAATAAGAACGTCACAATAGCTTGCATTAGTTGCTTCTCTGTGGCATGTCAGTGTTTGGGTTTAGTCTATCATAAATACTAACAGTAATAATTCAACATCATTTTTTACATTTACTGTATGAATAGCTCTACATACATGATCTCATTTAACCCTTATAATCATCCCGTGAGGGAAGTTCTATTATTTCCATTTTACAGATAAGGAAACTGAGATAAGGGAGGTTCAGTCAAGAGTTTGTTGGCTTTTCTGAGCCTCTCTGTGTAGTTTGTCATGATGATGTTTTGAAAATGGCAGATTGAGTCATAAAGGATTAATGCTGACCAATTAGAGTATTTGATTCTCAAACTATTCCATTCATGTCAGGTTATACTTTTGTTAAAACCTGTATCAATTTTTCAAGTTTGCCTCAGAAAAAGTTAATAATTCTTACTCTTTGCTATCAGTTTCACTTTTGTTTACATCTAACTTCTCAATCTATAGGAATAGATTGTGGTCTTTGTGGATCTCAATGCCCATGTGAACCGTTCTTCAGTATGGAACATTTGCTCTCATCAAACCAATAAATTAAGGACTTTTATTCAAATACCATATCTTGTCTTTTGAAAATGCCCTTGTGTTTCCATGTAGCATAGATATATCAAAGTTCTTAGACTCACAGATATCGAGAACAAACTGAGTACCAGTGGGGAGGTGGGGGAGGGACAATATAGGGGTAGGAGAGTGGGGGGTACAAGCTATAGGGTGTAAGATAGGCTACAAGGATGTAGTGTACAACACGGGGAGTATAGCCAATATTTTGTAATAACGAAATGGAGTGTAACCTTTAAAAATTGTATTAAAAAACTAACAAACAAGCGAAAGTTCTTAGAAAAAAACTTCAGCTGATGTTATGTTTATTCCTCTTCCCTTCTCCTTTGGGGATCTCTACATGAGTCTGCATTCATTACCTATTTGCTTTTTCCTGGATTTTAAGCACTTCTTCTCTACGCTGCCTGTATCTCCTCCTTCAATCAGTGGGGCCTCTGTGTGTGGGACTGATATGCAGAGAAGAGGGGAATGAGAATTGCGCTCTCCTTTCTTGGTCATTAGTTAAATAAAACTCAGATTCTACTGCAAAGCCGGAGAGCCCTCAGTCATTAACATCTCACCCCATGAGAACTGGCCCTTTATCTCTGCTTTTTGCCTCTTTGCCTCTCAAGCAGTTTTTGATTCATTTAGTTCATTGATATGACTTTTTCCTTTCACACCACGGTTACCAAGTTTCAATAACAGGCACTTGTGAGAACCTTATCAAAAGCTCTTTGAGAGTCTAAATAAATCATATCCATGCTGTGAGAAGAGTGGACCCAAGAAAAATACAAAACCTAGGCAGATACAAGTGTCATCTTGTTATTGAGTTGCCAGCACTCTTCTAACTTTAAGAACCACAGAGGTAAGTTATTTGTTTCCTGTGTCCTAAAACCTGTATTCCTTGCTAAATTCTGTTATAGAATTCTATTGTGGACAGACTTCTAGCAGCATCTGTAACAGTTTAATTTCAAATTTCTCTTCTTGGGGTGAATTAAATAACCTAACACCTTCTTCTTTCTCCTCTTATATACCCAGAAGTGGGAGTTGCAGCATTTTGGAACCCATAGGTTCTTATGTCTTTATTCAGACTTAAGGAATCAAACCTGTAAAGGAGAGACTAGAGGGTAGTCTGAAGAGAGGAAACTTGATGAGGGGGTTCCCATCATCATCATCATCCTGCTGTTAAAACACGGACCACAGAGAGGCCCTTGGTTGCCCAGAGGCCGGGGTCCCTGCGCTCTTGGGCTGGCGTGTGGACGTGTTTTGGTGGCGTCTTGTGGGATGCAGTTCTACAGTCTCTTCCAGCTCAGGTCTCTTCTCCTCCATGGTCGATCCAACAGTGATGACCAGGGAAGATTAGGATATTGATTCAGTCCCATCGATAACCTTATCATTTGTTTTTCTGAATAAAAATCCCTGGATTCATTAGTACCGTTAAGTGTTGGGCTTTCAGAAGTCTCTGTGAATGTTGTAAAATGTCTCATTTTCATGATATGATTTTATGTTTTTCCAATATTCACAATATTAATGGCTCTATATTAATTACATGATTAAATCTGGTCATTTTATTCTGACATCATGGCCTTCCACAATCTGACATGACCTCTCCTTTCCACCTTTTCTCAATATAAAGGAATAATATAGGGAGGTGGGTCCAGAGGGAGAGAGTAGGGGGAGATGGCAGGAAAATCATGCTGTAAAAGTTATAATAGAGTTTATGATAAAGGAGTTTCTGAAACTTGTGAAACAAAGGAAATTTTTTGGCCATAAAATGAGTTAGCTTGTCAACAACTTCTGTTTTCTGTGTAACCTGATGATAGGTCTTTTTTTTTCTTCCAGTTTTATTGAGATATAATTGACATATGTTGCATTAGTTTAAGGCATACAAATAATGATTTGATATATGTATATGTTCTGAAATGACTACCCTAGTAAGTTAACATCTGTCACCTCACAGTTACAAATCTTTTTCTTCCCTTGTGATGAGAACTTTTCAGATCCACTCTCTTAGCAACTGTCAAATATACAACACAGTAGTATTGACTATAGTCACCATGCTGCACATAACATCCTCAGGACCTATTTATCTTATAACTGAAAGTTTGTACCTTTTGAGCACCTTCACCCATTCCTCCCCACCCTGAAGAGACGTCTTGAAGGGAGTGCTCTACCGGGTAGAGTTCGAAGTTTTCCAGCAACTTAGAACCGGCAAAAACTTCCTTCCACACCTTGAAGAGACCTAGGGACTCAAGAGTTTCAATGGAACATGCTTCTCATTTGTTCCTTCTCTTACTCATCTATTTAACACGTATTTATTGACTACCTACTATGTGCCAGTGACTGTTTTGGGCACTAGGAAGATGGCTTCAAAAACAAAACTCAACTAAACTCCCTGCCTGCCTGGGCTTTCATTAGAGTAAACCTTGTAGACGTTCTAGAAGACTTTTCTTTAAGACCTCTTCCATAAAAACATGTGTTTTGATATGCCTAAGAAGTTAGTTGTCCGTATTTTTCATATAAACTTCTTGTAAATTTTGCTTTGCAAAAGTATTGCAGCTACAGTCTGTGCCTGTTAATAACTTATTGTCTTTTTGTGAGCCTATTACAGTGCACATGCTACAGTTTTTTGTGTGTGTGGTTTTCCTGTCATTTCTATAGAAAAGCATATTTTTGGTAACAGTAGCTACACTGCCATGTGAATATACCATGTTTTTCCCTGTTGTCTGCTATTAAACATTACGTCATAAAACTTTCCTTTAATGCTCATAGACACTTTCCTCAGCCTATATTTCTATTTTGGAAAATCTTTAAAATACATAACAATGTAGAGGGATTTGTGAGAGTGAATTTGCACTTTAGACAACTTAAAAAAAAAAACTCTAGTAATGATGGACTCCTGGTGTTCCTTAAAAACAAAACAAAACAAAACGTCGCACCCCTTTCATCCAATTCGATATCCAAAAGTGAAAACAGAAGCATTTATGGATTTTTACAAAGTTTGCTCTCCTAAATACACATAAAGTTTCCCTCTTGAGTTTCAAAATCTTCCTTCCAAAATATTTTTCCTAAGTTTTGATTAATTTCCTGAGTAATTTCCCAAAGTAACTTTCCTGCCCATGGCAAATGTTCATTTAAGTGTTTTAGAATCATGTGATTCTCTTTGCATTTCCTCTGCAATTCACAGACTCTTTAGAAAGTGCCTACCAGAAATGTCAGTCATTTACCTCACTTTTCTGTCACTCTTGCTAAATTCAGTTTGATGCTGCTCTCTCAGAGTGGTCAGCCTCACTTGGAAAGGCAGCTGCATGTTTTTGTCATCAGCGAAGTTTTCCATAGCTAGCACAAACACAATCCCTCTCAAGTGCTCTCAGGTGTTACTATTCCCCAACTGTGGCCGTGAGCAAGTTTTTTTTTTTTTTTTTTTAATTTAAAATGGGAAACTTTTCCCCTTAATTTGCCCTTTTATCCAGGGTGTTTCAGAAAGGTGAGCAAGTTTTTTTTTTTTTTTTTTAATTTAAAGATGGAAGACTTTCCCCTTGAATTTGCCATTTTATCCAGGGTGTTTCAGAAAGTCTGTTTACCCAGCTGCTAAGACCAAAAACGAGGCAAAGCTAAAGCATGTTAAAAGTCCCCAGCTAAAACACAGAAGAAAAGATAAAATCGAGACTAATGCAGGGTCTCTTACAACAAACCCCTCCTTTGCAAAGCTAAGGAGCAACAAACTCCTCAACCTGTGCTACCCACACATGGGACCAGCATTTTTGCAATAGTTCAGACCTCGCGGGAGAGACTAAAAATCATGATGTGTATTGATACTAAGAACAGAAGGATTATGATGATGTATTAATAGTTGGGGAGAAATAATAGGAAGACATGAAATGAGGATGAAGGAAAAGAGAAATAATAGGGAAAATAGAAATACAATTCATTTTATTCCTCCTGCTTCCTCTCTTCATCAATGTTAATGGCCACTGACTGTGTGCCCTTGTCCTGCAGATACAGAGGTGAAAGATGAGGTGGCTCTTGGTCTAAGTGGGAAAACAAACAGAGCAATGAATTAAGTAGCGTGTGTGAAATGCCACTGTACACATACGCACGGGGTGGTGGGAGCCCAGAGAAGGGGCGACTACCTCAATCTGGGCAAGTCAGGGAAGGCTTTCCTGCAGACAGTGCCAGCTGAGGTGAGTCTTTTTTTTTTTTTTTTTTTCCCAGTTGAGATGAGTCTTAAAGGACAAATAAAATTAGGCAGGTGAGGAAAAAAGATAGTTCACATCAAAGGAGGAAATATCAAACTGAGTGTAATTTTATACTGAGGAATAAATAAATCATAAGAGAAGAAAAAAAAGTAGCTTGGAGAGAAACTGATGACAGCTTTTAAATTGCTTTTTGAAAAATGCTACACATGTTAGGGAAACGTATGTCAGTATAGTCCTAGTGAAGGCATTCCTAAAATGATGGTTACCCTAAGTTGTCATAAATAAAATTAACAGTGTCAGACAAATTTACCTTTTAAAGTACTGTGGCATCTATGTTCATCAGGATATTGGTCTATAATTTTCTTGTGATATCTTTGTCTGGTTTTGGTATCAGGGTGATGGTGGCCTCGTAGAATGAGTTTGGGGATGTTCCTCCCTCTGCAATTTTTTGGAGGAGTTTGAGAAGGATAGGTGTTAGCTCTTCTCAAAGTTCTGGTAGAATTCACCTGTGAAGCCATCTGGTCCTGGACTTCTATTTGTTGGAAGATTTTAATTACAGTTTCAATTTCACTACCTGTGATTGGTCTGTTTATATTTTCTAATTCTTCCTGGGTCAATCTTGGAAGGTTGTACTTTTCCAAGCATTAGTCCATTTCTTCCAGGTTGTCCATTTTATTGGCATATAGTTGCTTGTAGTAGTCTCTAATGACCTTTTGTATTTCTGCGGTGTCAGTTGTAATCTCTCCTTTTTCATTTCTAATTTTATTGATTTGAGTCCTCTCCCTTTTTTTCTTGATGAGTCTGGCTAAAGGTTTATCAATTTTGTTTTTCTTCTCAAAGAACCAGGTTTTAGTTTTATGGATCTTTGCTATTGTTTTCTTTGTTTCTATTTCATTTCTTTCTGCTCTGATCTTTATGATTTCTTTCCTTTTACTAACTTTGGGTTTTCTCTGTTCTTCTTGCTTTAGGTGTAACGTTAGATTGTTCATTTGAGATTTTTCATGTTTCTTGAGGTGAGCTTGAATTGCTATGAACTTCCCTCTTAGAACTGCTTTTGCTACATCCCATAGGTTTTGGATCATCGTGTTTTCATTGTCATTTGTTTCTAGGTATTTTTTGATTTCCTCTTTGATTTCTTCAGTGATCTCTTGGTTATTTAGCAGCATACTGTTTAACCTCCATAGACCAATATCACTGATGAATATAGTTGCAAAGATCCTCAACAAAATACTAGCAAACAGAATCCAACAGCACATTAAAAGGATCATACACCATGATCAAGTGGGATTTATCCCAGGGATGCAAGGATTCTTCAATATATGCAATCAGTGTGATACACCATATTAACAAATTGAAGAATAAAAACCGTATGATCATCTCAATAGATGCAGAAAAAGCTTTTGACAAAATTCAACACCAAATGGTTGGAAGACCTAAGTAGACATTTCTCCAAAGAAGACATGCAGATGGCCAACAAATACATGAAAAGATGTGCAGCATCACTAATCGTTAGAGAAATGCAAATCAGAACCACAATGAGGTATCATCTCACTCTAGTCAGAATGGCCATCATCAAAAAATCTATAAACAATAAATGCTGGAGAGGGTGTGGAGAAAAGGGAACCCTCCTGCATTGTTGGTGGGAATGTAAATTGATACAACCACTATGGAGAGCAGTATGGAGGTTCCTTAAACTAAAGCTAGAACTACCATACGACCCAGCAATCCCACTACTGGGCATATACCCTGAGAAAACCATAATTCAAAAAGAGTCATGAACCACAATGTTCATTGCAGCTCTATTTACAATAGCCAGGACATGGAAGCAACCTAAATGTCCATCAACAGATGACTGGATAAAGAAGATGTGGCATATATATACAATGGAATATTACTCAGTTATAAAAAGGAATGAAACTGAGTTATCTGTAGTGAGGTGGATGGACCTAGAGTCTGTCATACAGAGTGAAGTGAGTCAGAAAGAGAAAAACAAATAACGTATGCTAATGCATATATATGGAATTTTAAAAAGCGGTACTGATGAACCTAGCGGTAGGGCAGGAATAAGGATGCAGACGTTGAGAACAGACTTGAGGGCACGGGGGTGGGTGGTGAGGCGAAGCTGGGATGAAGTGAGAGAGTAGCAATGACATATATATACTACCAAATGTAAAACAGATAGCTAGCGGGAGGCAGCCGCATAGCACAGGGAGATCAGCTCGGTGCTCTGTGACCACCTAGAGGGGTGGGATAGGGAGGGTGGGAGGGAGACGCAAGAGGGAGGGGATATGGGGATATAGGTATACATATAGCTGATTCACTTTGTTGTAAAGCAGAAACTAACACAACATTGTAAAGCATTTATACTCCAATAAAGATGTGAAGAAAAAATGCCACATACGAACTGTTTAAAAAAAAAATAAAGTACTGTGGCAGTACCTTTAGTAAAATAAATAATTATTTTTGGTTTTGAATGATCTGGTTTTTCTGAAGTCAAGTTTCTGGTATGCAATTGAATATCTACTTATTTTCATGGTTTACTGTATTAAAATACTGTGAATTAAATGCTGTAGTTCAGGGTCTTCTAAACAGAGGTGCTAAACAGACATTTGTTGAATTGAATCCAGAACTTATTAAAGAGCTTCACCTCTTTAAATTTGGTGTCAAGTTATTTTTAATATACTTGTTCAGAATATTGGAGAGTTGGACCTGGAGCATTTTGGGGCTGTTCATGGAGGGCTTGTGACTTCAAAGATGCCTAAATATAATGTTAATTTTTTAAAATTGACATCCTGGTTCCATCAGACAAATTTGGTCATTCCACTTCCCTGCCTAGGTCTTTCAGGGAGTCTCCACAGCTTTGAAGATAAAGTTTAAACTATTTATCTTAACACATGTAATTGCATCTCCCACTTTTGCCTTAGAACCATCTTATAACTTGGCCTGGTCTTTTAATCTGCTGTGTCTTCCCACAGGCTCATTGCTTTTCACTAAAATGATGAAGCTTCTTCATCTCACTGGCTGCTACTAGTCCTTTAAAATGAGCACAAGTTTGGGGAGCTCTTCCCATCTTGTTTGTGTGTTTAAAGCGGCCCCTCCTCTATGTGGCTGAATCAAAGCATCTATTGCGTTCAGCTGTCATTAATCCTCCACCTTGACGCAGCAGTAAATTTCTTAAGGCAGAGACTATCTTTTTGTTTTTAGAGACAGTTTTTTTAGAGCAGTTTTACGCTCATAGCAAAACTGAGAGGAAGGTACAGAGAGTTCCCGTGTACCCTCTGCTACCCCCCAACCCCTGCCCTCTCCCCCAGCCTCCCCACTACCGACATCCCTCACCAGAGTGGTACACTGATTATAACTGATGAGCCTACATTGTCACATCGTAAGAGACTATGCACATCGTAAGAGACTGTCTTTTTAAATTTTTATTTCTGGTGCCTGTTTGGGTCCCTGGTGCTAGATGTTCTTTCAGTTAGTGAATGTATGAACCAGTGAGGGGCAAAGCCATCCCAATTTGGCAAAGTGGCCAAAGGGAAGAGACCCAATGTCAGGTCAGAATAAAAAGAGGAGAGCAGTGGTAGCTAGAAATGATAACTTTTTCTAAACTAAACTAGGAGGCCTGTATTATGATCACAGAATGTCAGAAGGCCTGAATTTGAAACCAGAGCCTTCCATTAACTCTGTGGTCTTGAGCAGATCCTCTGATTTCTCTGAGCCTCAGGTTCTCATATATACGGTACGTATAAGAATATCTACATCACTGTGAGAATTAAAAAACAGAACAGGCATGAAAGCAGCCAGCATAGCTCTCAGCAAACAACAGTGCTCAGTATATTTGAGGAGAACCTCAATCCTCAAGAATCAGAAATTACAGTTCCCACATTTTTTTTTTTTTTTTCCCGGTACGCGGGCCTCTCACTGTTGCGGCCTCTCCCGCTGCGGAGCGCAGGCTCCGGACGCGCAGGCTCAGCGGCCATGGCTCACGGGCCCAGCCGCTCCGCGGCACGTGGGATCCTCCCGGACCGGGGCACGAACCCGTGTCCCCCGCATCGGCAGGCGGACCCCCAACCACTGCGCCACCAGGGAAGCCCCCACATTTTTTGCCATCACAGTTCTCCTATATCATTTTTTTATTCATGGATGCCAAGTTTTGAGAGATTTTCCTCTCCCCAACTGTAATTATTATATGAATTACCTTCCACAATTTTTATTTAATAAATTTCATTTAACTGCCAATCAGATCCTGATTAGGATGATATAACTAGTGTTATTGTACTGATTTGATTTAATTCTAGCAGAAGTAAAGCATGACATTCTAGTTGGCCTGTATGACCTTTTTGCAGCTAAACAAATGATTTCTGTTCAACTTCTGAAGAAAATTAAAAATAGCTCACAAGACTCAGGAATACATTTAACTTTGTACAGTGCTCCTAATAAAGGCTATTAATAGTGCTTGTTCTTTTTTTTCTTTCAAACCCAATGACCTTAATAGTTCATATACTATTCCCTTTCAAGAAACACTTTCTCAGTGTGGGCAATGAATTTGGAACTTGTGAACATTCCACTTAAATTATTCCATGCATTTGTGGTTGTACCCTCATAAAGAATGAAGCACTTTCGTGTGTTCCTGAGTTGCTATGCTGTGTTAATAGACTCTATGAAAAGCTTCAGTCAGGGGCTTTGAACTCTGAAATAAAATACGTCCATGAGTTCTCCTGTGTCATTTTTATGGTTAAGTTTTTCAAAGTTTTAATGGGTATCTTTGGCCTTCCTGAAAACTGTTGACTTTACTTTTCTCTTAAATAATATCTATAATATCCTTAATTTTCATTTTTAGTAGAAAATAGAACTACCACATATTTCATCTCAGACAGCCCTCTGTCTCTTGCCCCTTCCCCTACCCCCCATCTTAAATCTCCACTTCAATCCTCCCTCCTGCCTGCTTTCCACGCCCCCATCTTCCTGTCCTTATCCTGTCATTCGCAATTGGAACTCTTTTACAATTAAGTAATACATGGATATCACTTACCACTTTCCTAGGTGGGTTTTAGCTACTTGCAGAAAGGCTTCATTGAACAAGTGGTTTGCTTAGAGAACAGGGAGGATTTTATCAGTGGCTGCCTATATGATATAATTTAGAAGGACTGGCAAGAACCTCTATTCCATGGAATATAACCCTTCCTTACACATAGTTTGCTGATTTCAGAAATGCTGCAATTATAGATTTTAGGGGCTTAAAAGTTTGTCTGCTCTTAAGCTTCAAACAGCACAGGGGTGGGGGGGTGTTAAAGCGTGTAGTCTTATTCCTTAGAGTAAATACAATTCCCCACGCCCTTTCCTCAGACTAGATTTTAATATGGGGAAAGTGGAGAAATCATCAAAGCCCTGCCTAAGGTGAGTGAAAAGCAGAATGAAGGCCGAGAGCAATCAGGAGCCCCAGAGATTAAGTTCCCCTCACTGACACTTTTGCCAGGGCTGGGAGGCTATGGGAGTCTCTTTTAACCCTGATTAATTCCTCCCCTCTAAACCTGGCAACCATCGACTCTCCCATGTCTACATGGTTTTAATATACGTAGAGAAACTTATTGTTTTCTCCCACGGAAACTTTTTTGTTGGTCTAATATTCTCTTTCCCATATGATCACATTTTAAAATCTCTTCTGCCAGCCTTTTTTTTTTTTTTCTTTCTGCCTACTATTAGTATCTTATGAGGCTGCATTTCACGTGATTTTTATATATCCTCAACCTACATATTTAGTTTATTGTAACCTTCCCCGCAACCCTTCATAATGCTTTGAATCATATCATTGTAGGTTTATCTGGGATCCACTGCAGAGGGCTGATTTGGATAAATGGATCTGACGTTTGGTGAGGGTCACATTTGTTTTCTTATGCATTCCATGGCAGCTCTGCCATTATCGGCTCATAGATGGTCCCTTGTAAAATGTCTCCATTTTATGTGGTACATTTTCTGAATGTTGGTTATTTGGAGACAGATTTAAGTGGCTATTTGTTGTTACTATAAAATCAGCCTGGAGGGAAGAAGAATGAAAGAAACACAGCCCTGGAATGCATCCTTTTTGGCTTAGAGAATGCAAAGGGAACCACTGCAACTCCAAACAAGCTCCTCGTGACCAGGGCTCTTTCTACCCTGTTAAGAGAATTCTTTGTGACTGAGAATCAAATGATATCTTAAAGTGAGTCAGGATGGAATGGAATGTCATCCCACTCCTTCTCTCCCCCTCCTTTTTTCCAGAAGGGCTATAAAACATTCCACACTGCCTTTTAGTAGAAAGCATTAGGTGGTAGTGGTGGGATATTTATATGTATGTGCGGGGGGCGGGGGTGAGGATGGTGGCGGAGGGCGTCCAGTAAACTCTGTTTCCCTGGATAAAACATTTAATACCCTCATTTCTCCTTTGGAACTTAATGTATATTTTTAGATTTATAGAATGTTAGAGCCCTAAACACTTGGGGAGCTGGATAGAACCTAGGATATCGTTGAACTTAACCCCTTCCTACGTGTAGGAACTTAGAATTTAACAGCATCGTGGCCAGAGATCCCTTGAAATCTGGTGGGAGATTCCACAAAGCCAGCTCGAAAGGCCTTCCTTTGGGGAGGGTGTAGGCACAGCTCTCCAGACTTTGCTGGCTGACCTTCCATTGCCCTTGACTTTTGAATGGGATAGAGAATCTGGAGTTTGACTCGGTCTCCTGACGCTCGGTTTGCTCCTTAGACCCCCAGACTCATTCCTGCCCTGCCCAATTTCCTGCCTGCCTTTGGCTCAGACTGAGTTCTGTTCTGCAACTACTTTGCCCCCACTTGGGTTCTATTCTTATCTCTTCTTAGCTTCAGCTTTCCAGCGTGGGCCTTCCTTGGGCCTTTGATCTGACATCAACTGATGTTTCTAGTGAGAGCTGACTCCACCTCTCTCCCAGTGCTGACAGCTGACATCCCTGCTGAGCCTTGATTTCCACCAGCTGTCCAGCATCCTGGAACATTCCCTAGCGACCAGCTGCTCCTGGCCGTCTTCACCTGGACAATCCACAGTAGTTTTGGCAAGCTGCTCACTGCTTCCAAAGCCAGACTGGACCTACCTTAGTTCGGGTTTAATATGTTTTCCTCAGTATCACACAGCTCACTGGTGTGTGAGGCTCAAGTTGGAATCTCCTGATTCCTTTTTCCACAGTACTCCTGGGGCAATCACTTATTTCGCTTTTCTCTAACTAGAAATTTTGTATTTAGAGTAATCCTAGGTAGGAAAAGAAATAAAGTGAACATTCTGCATCCCCTCCAACCCGAACACACACACACACACAACTTTTAATCTTTCAATTTATAAATTTGCATTTTTCTTTCTTAATGATTTTTCTTCCCTCTATTGTGAATTGTTTTTCTTTTCTCATTTGCTAACTTTGGAAAAAGAAAAATCCAGACATTGGAATGTCTGAGTTTATTTAAGTCTCAGCACTCTGTTCAATTTAATGAAGGGAAACAAAAAGGGAAAATCAGAATGCTGGCCTGGATCTTTGTGGCTCTGGGATTGGCCCTTTTTGGTGGCCATTGATATATGCTATATTTGGAAAATGAGGGTAATTGGTGGTTCCAAGCTATTTTTAAACGCATTAGAATATAGAAATAAATTCTAAAATATAGATATTTAGAACTATGAGAAACAGAAACGGTGAGAGACATAATCATTTTGTAATAATTTAACTGTTTTCTAATATAGGTAAATAAAAAGAGGATTTATTTAGCATATTTAATGAGGTGGAGGTAGTAGACATATGTCACACTGCATACCCTGCTAACAGAGGGCACATATTCTTTTTTAGTGTCTATGGAACATTTACAAACACTGATTACAGACTGTGCTACAGAGAAAATATTAGTAAGCTTCAAGAAAGAAAAACTAACCACAATGAAATATTCTAAAGATGAATAGCAAATTTAAATATACAAGCATAGATATAACTATAAAACACAGCATGTAAAGCCAGAAAATTTAACATGGGGTGAAAAATTTAACATCATAGTTAACAGTTGTGGTATAGCACATAGTCCTAAAACTGACCGTCTTAAACGTGTCTGAAAACTTTCTCTATGAAGAGTTAGACAGTAACTACTTTAGGCTTTGCGGACCTGGTGGTCTTCATCGTAGCTACTTAACTCTACTGTTGTAGCGAGATGGCAACCATAGACAATACTTAAATGAGTGAGTGTGACTGTATTCCAAAAGGACTCTATCTATGGACATTGAAAGTTGAATTTCATACATTCTTGATGCATTATATTATTCTTTTGATTTCTTTCAATCGTTTAAAAATGTAAAATCCATTTTTTTTCTTGAAAACTCACAGAATTCACTCTCTTAACAATTTTCCTACATATCATATAGCAGTGTTAGCTATAGTCACCATGTTGCCTTGTATATTTCATCCGTAGTATTTGTTTTTTTTATAACTCGAAGTTTGTACCTTTTGACCACCTTCTTCCAGTCTCCCTTCCTCTTACTCTTTGCTTCTGGTAACCACAAGTCTGATCTCTTTTTCTATGAGTTCTTTTTTTTTTTTTAATACTGCTTATACGTGAGATCATACGGTATTTGTCTTTCTCCATCTGACTTATTTCACTTAGCAAAATGCCTGCAGAGTCCACCCATGTTTTCACAAATGGTAAGACTTTCTCACTTTTTATGGCTGAATAATATTCCATTGTCTATGTATACCACAATTTATTTATCCATTTATCTGTTGATGGACACATTTTTTCCAAGCCTTGGCTATAGCAAATGATGCTGCTATGAACATGGGGATGTAGATATCTTTTCAAGTTAATGTTTTCATTTCCTTTGGATATAATCCCAGGTCTGGAATGTGAGAGTTCTATTTTTAACTTTTTGAGGATCCTCCATACTGTTTTCCATAGTGCTGTACCAATTTACATTCCCACCAACAGTCCACAAGAGTTCCTTTTTCTCCACATCTGCGCCAGCATTTATTATCTCTTTCTTTTTGATGATGGCCATTCTATCGAGCATGAGGTGATATCTCATTGTGGTTTTAATTTGCATTTCCCTGATGATTAGTGATGCTGAGTATCTTTTCATGTGTCTGCAGGCCATCTATGAGTCTTCTTTGGAGAGATGTCTATTCAGGTCCTTTGCCCATTTATAAATTAGGTTATTTGGGGTTTTTTGCTATTGAATTTAATTAATTATTTATATATTTTAGGTATTGACCCATTTTCATGTATATGGTTTACAGATTTTTTTTCCCATTCCACAGGTTGTCTTTTCACTTTGTTGATGGTTTCTTTTGCAGTGCAGAAGCATTTTAATTTGATGTAGTCCCACTTGTTTATTTTATTTTATTGGAGTATAATTGCTTTACAATGTTGTGTTAGTTTCTCCTTTACAACAAAGTGAATCAGCTATATGTACACATATATCCCCTCCTTCTTGGACCTCCCTCCTACCCTCCCCCTGCCCCCCAGCCAATCCCACCCATCTGGGTCATCACAGAGCAGCGAGCTGAGCTCCCTGTGCTATACAGCAAGTTCCCACTAGCTGTCTGTTTTACACATGATAGTGTATATATGTCAATCCTAATCTCCCAATTCGTCCCACCGTCCCCTTCCCCCCGTGTTCACATGCTTGTTCTCTACATCTGTGTCTATATATCTGCCCTGCAAACAGGTTGACCTGTACCATTTTTCTATTATTTTTTATAATGTTGCATGTACTTTAGGTGTCATATCCAAAAAAATCATTACCAAGACTCATGTCAAGGAGCTTTGTTTCTGTTTTTATCTAGAAGTTTCATGGTTTCAGGTCTTACATTTAAGTCTTTAATCCATATTGAGCTAATTTGTGTGAGTGGGTGTAAGATACAGATCCAGTTTCGTTCTTTTACATGTGAATATCCAATGATCCCAGTTTCATTTATTTAAATACCTGTCTCTTCTTCATTGAGTATTCTTGGCTCTCTTGTGAAATATTAGTCAACTGTATATGCTTGTATTTATTTCTGGGCTCTGCATTATATTCCGTTGGTCTATTTGTCTGTTTTTATGCCAGTACCATATTGCTTTGATGACTGTAGCTTTATAGCATTGTCTGAAATCAGGAAGTATGATGCCTCCTGCTTTGATCTTCTTTCTCAGGATTTCTTTGGCTACGCAGCATTTTTTGTGGCTCCATGTAAATTTTAGAAGTGTTTTTCTACTTCTGTAAAAAATGCAATTGAAATATCAATAGCAATTGAATTGAATCTATAGATGGCTTTTGATAATATTGACATTTTAGCAATATTAATTCTTTCAATTCACGAACATGGACTACCTTTCGATTTATTTGTGTCTTCATTGTTTTCATCAGTGCCTTGTAGTTTTCAGAGTAGAGATCTTTCGCCTCTACAGTTAAATTTATTCTTAAGTATTTTATTGTTTTTGATCCTATTGTAAATGGGATTAATTTCTTTATTTCTTTTTTTAAAAATTCATTGTTATTGTAGAGAACACTACTGATTTTTGACTGTCAGTTTTGTATCCTTTAACATTACTGAATTCATTGATTAGATCTAACAGTTTTTTGGTTGAGTCTTTAGGATTTTCTATATGCAAAATTATGTTATCTACAAAGGTAGACACTTTTACTACATCCTTTCCAATTCCAATTCCTTTTATTTCTTTCTCTTGCCTGATTGCTTTAGTTAAGACTTCAAGTACTTTGTTGAGTAAGAGTGGTGAGAGTGGGCACCCTTGTCTTGTTCCTGATCTTAGAAGAAAAGCATTCAACTTTTCACCATAAGAGATGATGTTAACTGTGGGCTTGTCATTTATGGCCTTTATTATGTTGAAATATGTTCCTTCTATGTCTCATTTGTTAGGAGTTTTTATCATAAATGGATGTTGATTTTGTCAGATGCTTTTCTGCGTCTACTGAGATGATCATATGATTCTTTTTCTATCACATTGATTGATCTGCATATATTGAACCATCTTTACATGCCATGGATAAGTCCCACTTGATCATGGTGTATGGTCCTTTTAATGTGCTGCTGAATTCAGTTTGCTAGTATTTTTTGAGACGTTTTTCATTTGTTTTCATGAGGGATATTGCCCTCATGTTGTTTTCTTTCTTAGTGGTATCAGTTTCTGGTTCTAGTATCAGGGTAATGCTAGCCTCATAAAATGAGTTTGAGAGTGTTCCCTCCCCTTTTAACTTTTGGAAGAGTTTGGGAAAGATTGGTGTTAATTCTTCTTTGAATGTTTGGTAAAATTTACCAGTGAAGCCACCTGGTCCTGAGCTTTTCTTTGTTGGGAGATTTTTTATTACTAATTCAGTCTCCATAGTAGTAATTGGTTTATTCAGACTTTCTATTTATTCTTGATTTAGTCTTGGTAAGTTATAGGTTTCTCAGAAATGTTTTTCCATTTCTTCCAGGTTGTCCAGTTTGTTGGCGTATATTTGACTATAGTAGCCTCTTATGATCCTTTGAATTTCTGTGGCATCAGTTGTAATGTCTCAGTTTTTCATTTATAATTTTGTTGATTTGGGTCCTTTCTCTTTTTTCCTTGGTTAGTCTAGCTAAGGGTTTTTCAATTTTGTTTATCTTTTCAAAGAACCAACTCGTACTTTGGTTCATCTTTTTCTATTTTTTTTTTTGGTTCTCTTTCATTTACTTCTGCTCTAATCTTTAGTATTTTCTTTCTTCTGATAATTTTGGCCTCAGTTTGTCCTTCTTTTTCTAGTTTCTAAAGGCATAGAGTTAGACTGTTTATTTGGGATCCTTCTTGCTTCTTAATGTAGACGTCTATTGCTATGAATTTCCCTCTTATAACCACATTTGATGCATCCATAAGTTCTGGTATGTTGTATTTCCATTTTCATTTGTTTCAGGAAACTTTTTTAGTTCCCCTTTAACAACTTCTTTGATTCATTGGTTGTTCAGGACACTAATATTTAATTTCCATGACTTGGTAAATTTTCCAGTTTTCCCCTTGTTATTGATTTCTTGTTTCATGCCATTGTGGTCAGAGAAGATATTTGGTATGATTTCAGTTTCTTAGATTTGCTAAGACTTGTTTTATGCCTAACATATGGTCTATCCTAGAAAATGTTCCACTTGTGCTTGAGAAGAATGTGTATTCTGCAGTTGTTGGATATGTTCTCTATATGTCTGCTAAGTTCCATTGGTCTCTAGTCCTGTTTAAATCTGTTGGTTTCTTATTGATTCCCTGGGTGATCTATCCATTGTTGAGAATGGGATATTAAAGTCCCCAGAGATTGTTGTATTACTCTTTTTTTTGTTGTTTTTTGGCGGTACGTGGGCCTCTCACTGTTGTGGCCTCTCCTGTTGTGGAGCACAGGCTCCAGACGCGCCACGGGCCCAGCCGCTCCGCGGCATGTGGGATCTTCCCGGACTGGGGCACGAACCCGTGTCCCCTGCATCAGCAGGCGGACTCTCAACCACTGTGCCACCAGGGAAGCCCTGTTGTATTACTCTTTATTTCTCCTTTTAGCTCTGTTAGTTTGTGCTTTATATATTTAGGTGCTCCAGTCTTAGCCACATAAATATTTTCAATTGTTATAGCTTCTTGATATATTATCATTATCATTATATAATGACCTTCTTTGTCTCTTTTTATCATTTTTAGTTTAAAGTCTATTTTTTCTGATATAAGTATAGCTACCTCTGCTTTTTTTGGTTACCATTTGCTTAAAATGGGGGTTTTCCATCCCTTCACTCCCAAGTCTATGTGTGCCTTTAAGGCTAAAATGAGTTTTTTGTAAGCAGCATATTGTTGGATATGGTTTTTTAAAATTCCATTCAACCATTCTATGTCTTTTAATTGGAGAAAGTAATCCCTTTATGTTTTAAGTGATTATTGATAGGTAAGGACTTACTATTGCCATTTTCTTTTTTTTCTGGTTGGTTTGTAGATCTGTTGTTCCTTGTTTATTATCCTGCTGTCTTTTTCTTTGTGTTTTGATGTCTTTTAATATCAGTATTATTTGACTTCTTCATTGTGTTATTTTGTGCAACTAGTACTGAATTTTCCCTTGTGGTTGCAATGAGGCTTATGTAAAATATCTTAAACTTATTTTAAACTGATAACAGCTTAACTTCAGTAGAATTCATAAACCTTGCACTTTACTTCTCCTCCTCCCATTTTAGGTTATTGTTGTTATGATTTACGTGTTTTATATTGTGTCGCTAATAACAGATTATTGTAGCTTTGGTTATCTTTACTATGTTCTTTTTAAAAAAATTTCAAACTAGAGTCATATATGAATTATGCACCGCTATTACCATATTGCAGAATCTAACTGTGACTATATATTTACCATTACCAGTGAGATTTACACTACCTTTTTATGCTTTTATGATGTTAGTGTTCTTTTACTTCCACCCAAAGAATTCCCATTAGTATTTCTTGTAAGGAAGGTCTGGTGGTAATGGACTTCTTCAGCTTTTGTTTGTTTGGGTAAGTCCTTACACTCTTTCATTTCAGAAGGACAGCTTTGCTGGGTATAGAATTCTTGGTTGGCAGTTATTTTTCCTTCAATATTTTGAATATGTCATCCCATTCCCTCCTGGTCTGGAAAGTTGAGCAATCCACCTATATTCTTATGGGGGTTCCCTTTTATGTAGCTTCACTCTTTACACTTGCTACTCTTTAAATTCTTTGTCTTTGACTTTTGACAATATATTATAATGCGTCTCAGTGTACCCCTATTTGGGTTCAAACTATTTGGGGTCCTTTGGGCCTCATGGATCTGGATGTCCATTTCTCTCCCCAGTTTGAGGAAGTTTTCAATCCTTTTGCATTAAATATACTTTCTGTTTCTTTTCTCTTTCTGGCATTCCCATAACACAAATATTGTTTCTTTTCATTGTGTCCCATATTTCCCACAGGACTTTGTCACTCTTTTTTTTTTTTAACATCTTGATTGGAGTATAATTGCTTTACAGTGGTGTGTTAGTTTCTGCTTTATAACAAAGTGAATCAGTTATACATATACATATGTCGTGGACACAAAGCACCGAGCTGATCTCCCTGTGCTATGCGGCTGCTTCCTACTAGCTATCTGTTTTATGTTTGGTAGTGTATATATGTCCATGCCACTCTCTCACTTTGTTCCAGCTTACCCTTCCCCCTCCTGATATCCTCAAGTCTGTTCTCTAGTAGGTCTGTGTCTTTATTCCAGTCTTGCCCCTAGGTTCTTCATGACCATTTTTTTTTTTTTTTTTTTTTAGATTCCGTATATATGTGTTAGCATACGGTATTTGTTTTTCTCTTTCTGACTTACTTCACTCTGGATGACAGCCTCTAGGTCCATCCACCTCACTACAAATAACTCAATTTTATTTCTTTTTATGGCTGAGTAATATTCCATTGTATATATGTGCCATATCTTCTTTATCCATTCATC
>NC_041218.1:96521258-96522342 GCF_002837175.3 Physeter macrocephalus
GTGGGATTGCTGGGTCGTATGGTAGTTCTATTTGTAGTTTTCTAAGGAACCTCCATACTCTTCTCCATAGTGGCTGCATCAATTTACATTCCCACCAACAGTGCAAGAGGGTTCCCTTTTCTCCACAACCTCTCCAGCATTTGTTGTTTGTAGATTTTTTAATGATGACCAATCTGACCGGTGTGAGATGGTATCTCACTATAGTTTTTTTGTTTTTTTTTTTTTTTTTGCCGTACGTGGGCGTCTCACCGCCACTGCCCCTCCTGCCACGGAGCACAGGCTCCAGATGCACAGGCCCAGCGACCATGGCCCACGGGCCCCGCCGCTCCACAACATGCGGGGTCCTCCCAGACCGGGGCACGAACCCGCGCCCCCCCCCGCATCGGGAGGCAGACCCCCAACCACTGCGCCACCAAGGAAGCCCTCACTATATAGTTTTGATTTGCATTTCTCTAATGATCTATGATGTTGAGCATTCTTTTATGTGTTTGTTGGCAACCTATATATCTTCTTTGGAGAAATGTCTATTTAGGTCTTCTGCCCATTTTTGGATTGGGTTGTTTGTTCTTTTGATATTGAGCTGCATAAGCTGCTTGTAAATTTTTGAGATTGATCCTTTGTCAGTTGCTTCATTTGCAAATATTTTCTCCCATACTGAGGGTTGTCTTCTGGTCTTGTTTATAGTTTCCTTTGCTGTGCAAAAGCTATTAATTTTCATTAGGTCCCATTTGTTTATTTTTGTTTTTATTTCAATTTCTCTAGGAGGTGGGTCAAAAAGGATCTTGCTGTGATTTATGTCATAGAGTGTTCTGCCTATGTTTTCCTCTAAGAGTTTGATAGTGTCCGGCCTTACATTTAGGTCTTTAATCTCTTTTGAGTTTATTTTTCTGGATGGTGTTAGGAAGTGTTCTAATTTCATTCTTTGACATGTAGCTGTCCAGTTTTCCCAGCACCACTTATTGAAGAGGCTGTCTTCTCCACTGTATATTCTTGCCTCCTTTATCAAAAATAAGGTGACCATATGTGTGTGGGTTTATCTCTGGGCTTTCTATCCTGTTCCATTGATCTATATTTCTGTTTTTGT
>NC_041218.1:96523066-96524656 GCF_002837175.3 Physeter macrocephalus
CTTTAGGATTCTTTATGTATAGTATCATGTCATCTGCAAACAGTGACAGCTTTACTTCTTGTTTTCTGATTTGGATTCCTTTTATTTCTTTTTCTTCTCTGATTGCTGTGGCTAAAACTCCAAAACTATGTTGAATAATAGCAGTGAGAGTGGGCATCCTTGTCTTGTTCCTGATCTTAGTGGAAATGGTTTCGGTTTTTCACCATTGAGGTCGATGTTGGCTGTGGGTTTGTCATATATGGCCTTTACTACGTTGAGGAAAGTTCCCTCTATGCCTACTTTCTGGAGGGCTTTTACCATAAATGGGTGTTGAATTTTGTCGAATGCTTTCTCTGCATCTATTGAGATGATCATATGGTTTTTCTCCTTCGATTTGTTAATGTGGTGTATCACATTGATTGATTTGCGTATATTGAAGAATCCTTGCATTCTTTGGATAAGCCCCGCTTGATCATAGTGTATGATCCTTTTAATGTGCTGTTGGATTCTATTTGCTAGTATTTTGTTGAGGATTTTTGCATGTATGTTCATCAGTGATATTGGCCTGTAGTTTTCTTTCTTTGTGACATCTTTGTCTAGTTTTGGTACCAGGGTGATGGTGGCCTCGTAGAATGAGTTGGGGAGTGTTCTTCCCTCTGCTCTCTTTTGGAAGAGTTTGAGAAGGATAGGTGTTAGTGTTGGAAGATTTTTAATCACAGTTTCAATTTCAGTGCTTGTGATTGGTCTGTTCATATTTTCTATTTCTTCCTTGTTCAGTCCCGGAAGGTTGTGCATTTCTAAAAATTTGTCCATTTCTTCCAGGTTGTCCATTTTTTTGGCATATAGTGCTTGTAGTAATCTCTCAAAGTCCTTTGTATTTCTACAGTGTCAGTTGTTACTTCTCCTTTTTCATTTCTAATTCTGTTGATCTGAGTCTTCTCCCTTTTTTTCTGATGAGTCTGGCTAATGGTTTATCAATTTTGTTTACCTTCTCAAAGAACCAGCTTTTGTTTGTATTGATCTTTGCTATTGTTTCCTTCATTTCTTTTTCATTTGTTTCTGATCTGAACTTTATGATTTCTTCCCTTCTGCTAACTTTGGGGTTTTTTCTTCTTCTTTCTGTAATTGCCTTAGGTGTAAGGTTAGGTTGTTTATTTGAGATGTTTCTTGTTACTTAACGCTAGGATCGTATTGCTATAAACTTCCCTCTTACAACTGCTTTTGCTGTATCCCGTAGGTTTTGCGTCGTAGTGTTTTCATTGTCATTTCTTTCTAGGTATTTTTGATTTCCTCTTTGATTTCTTCAGTGATCTCTTGGTTATTAAGCAGTGTATTGTTTAGCCTCCATGTGTTTGTATTTTTTACAGATTTTTTCCTGTAATTGATACCTAGTCTCATAGCATTATGATCGGAAAAGATACTTGATATGATTTCAATTTTCTTATATTTACCAAAGCTTGATTTGTGACCCAAGATATGATCTATCCTGGAGAATGTTCCATGAGCACTTGAGAAAAAAATGTGTATTCTGTTGTTTTTGGATGGAATGTCCTATAAATATCAATTAAGTCCATCTTGTTTAATGTATCATTTAAAGCTTGTGTTTCCTTA
>NC_041218.1:96524920-96551566 GCF_002837175.3 Physeter macrocephalus
TCCTTCCTCACTTTAAATATGTCCTGCCACTCCCTTCTAGCTTGCAGAGTTTCTGCTGAAAGATCAGCTGTTAACCTTATGGGGATTCCCTTGTGTGTTATTTGCTGTTTTCCCTTGCTGCTTTTAATATTTTTTCTTCGTATTTAATTTTTGATAGTTTGATTAATAAGTGTCTTGGCGTATTTCTCCTTGTATTTATTCTGTGTGGGACTCTCCTTGTTTCCTGGACTTGATTATTTCATTTCCCATATTAGGGGAGTTTTCAACTATAATCTCTTCACGTATTTTCTCAGTCCTCTTCTTTTTCTCTTTTTCTTCTGGGACCCCTATAATTCGAATGTTGGTACGTTTAATATTGTCCCAGAGGTCTCTGAGACTGTCCTCTATTGTTTTCATTCTTTTTTCTTTATTCTGCTCTGCAGTAGTTATTTCCACTATTTTATCTTCCAGGTCACTTATCCGTTCTTCTGCCTCAGTTATTCTGCTGTTGATCCCTTCTAGGGAATCTTTAATTTCATTTATTGTGTTGTTCATCACTGTTTGTTTTGCTCTTTAGTTCTTCTAGGTCCTTGTTAAACGTTTCTTGTATTTTCTCCATTCTATTTCCAAGATTTTGGATCATCTTTACTATCAGTATTCTGAATTCTTTTTCAGGTAGACTGCCTATTTCCTCTTCATTTGTTAGGTCTGGTGGGTTTTTGCCTTGCTCCTTCATCTGCTGTGTTTTTCTGTGTCTTCTCATTTTGCTTAATTACTGTGTTTGCAGTCTCCTTTTCACAGGCAGGAGGAACTACGCAGGCAGGAACTATGCAGGTTCATAGTTCCCGTTGTTTTTGGTGTCTGTCCCCAGTGGCTAAGGTTGGTTCAGTGGGTTGTGTAGGTTTCCTGGTGGAGGGGACTGGTGCCTGTGTTCTGGTTGGTGAGGCTGGATCTTGTCTTTCTGGTGGGCAGGTCCACATCTGGTGGTGTGTTTTGGGGTTTCTGTGGCCTTATTATGATTTTAGGCATCCTCTCTGCTAATGGATGGGGTTGTGTTCCTGTCTTGCTAGTTGTTTGGCATAGGGTGTCCAGCGCTGTAGCTTGCTGGTCATTGAGTGGAGCTGGGTCTTGGCATTGAGATGGAGATCTCTGGGAGATTTTCACCGTTTGATATTACATGGAGCTGGTAGGTCTCTTGTGGACCAGTGTCCTGAATTTGGCTCTCCCACCTCACAGGCACAGTCGTGACGCCTGGCTGGAGCACCAAGAGCCTGTCATCCCCACGGCTCAGAATAAAAGGGAGGAAAAAAAAGGAAAGAAAGAAGAAGATAAAATAAAATCAAGTTATTAAAATAAAAAATTTAAAAAAATAATTATTAAAAAAAAATTTAAGTAATAAAAAACAAAAATCAAAAAAACGGACAGACAGAACCCTAGGACAAATGGTAAAAGCAAAGCTATACAGACAAAATCACACACAGAAGCATACACATACACACTCACAAAAAGAGAAAAAGCGAAAAATATATATATCGTTGCTCGCAAAATCCACCTTCTCAATTTGGGATGATTCGTTGTTTACTCAGGTGTTCCACAGATGCCGGGTACATCAAGTTGATTGTGGAGATTTAATCCGCTGCTCCTGAGGCTGCTGGGAGAAATTTCACTTTCTCTTCTTTGTTCGCACAGCTCCTGGGGTTCGACTTTGGAATTGTCCCCACCTTTGCGTGTAGGTCGCCTGAGGGTGTCTGTTCCTCGCTCAGAAAGGATGGAGTTAAAGGAGCAGCTGATTCGGGAGGAGGGAGGGGTACGGATGCGGGGCGAGCCTGCAGCGGCAGAGGCCAGTGTGACGTTGCACCAGCCTGAGGCACGCCGTGCGTTCTCCCGGGGAAGTTGTCCCTGGATCCCGGGACCCTGGCAGTGGCGGGCTGCACAGGCTCCCGGGAGGGGAGGTGTGGAGAGTGACCTGTGCTTGCACACAGGCTTCTTGGTGGCGGCAGCAGCAACCTGAGCATCCCACGCCCGTCTCTGGGGTCCACGCCGATAGCCCACGACTTGCGCCCGTCTCTGGAGCTCGTTTAGGTGGCGCTTTGAATCCCCTCTCCTCGCGCACCCTGAAACAATGGTCTCTTGCCTCTTCGGCAGCTCCAGACTTCTCCTGGACTCCCTCCCGGCTAGCCGTGGTGCACTAACCCCTTCAGGCTGTGATCACGCAGCCAACCCCAGTCCTCTCCCTGCGATCCGACCTCCAAAGCCCGAGCCTCAGCTCCCCGCCCCGCCCGCCCCGGCGGGTGAGCAGACGGGCTGGTGAGTGCTGGTCGGCACCGATCCTCTGTGAGAGTGACCTGTGCTTGCACACAGGCTTCTTGGTGGCGGCAGCAGCAACCTGAGCATCCCACGCCCGTCTCTGGGGTCCACGCCGATAGCCCACGACTTGCGCCCGTCTCTGGAGCTCGTTTAGGTGGCGCTTTGAATCCCCTCTCCTCGCGCACCCTGAAACAATGGTCTCTTGCCTCTTCGGCAGCTCCAGACTTCTCCCGGACTCCCTCCCGGCTAGCCGTGGTGCACTAACCCCTTCAGGCTGTGATCACGCAGCCAACCCCAGTCCTCTCCCTGCGATCCGACCTCCAAAGCCCGAGCCTCAGCTCCCCGCCCCGCCCGCCCCGGCGGGTGAGCAGACGGGCTGGTGAGTGCTGGTCGGCACCGATCCTCTGTGGGAACCTCTCCGCTTTGCCCTCCGCACCCCTGTGGCTGCGCTCTCCTCCGCGGCTCCGATGCTTCCCTCCCTGCCCACCTCCCGTCTTCGCCCGCCAAGGGGCTTCTTAGTGTGTGGAAACCTTTCCTCCTTCACAGCTCCCTCCCACTGGTGCAGGTCCTGTCCCTATTCTTTTGTTTCTGTTTTTTCTTTTGCCCTACCCAGGTACGTGGGAGTTTCTTGTCTTTTGGGATGTCTGAGGTCTTCTGCCAGCGTTCAGTAGGTGTTGTGAAGGAGTTGTTCCACATGTAGGTGTATTTTTGATGTATTTGTGGGGAGGAAGGTGATCTCTGCGTCTTACTCTTCCGCCATCTTGAAGCTCCTCTGCCCTGTCACTCTTTCATTTTTGTTTTCTTTTTGCTTTTTTGACTGGGTAATTTCCAATGTCTTTTCCTCCAGGTCATTGATTATTTCTTCTGCATGGTGAAGTCTGTTTTTGAAAGTCTATTGAGTTCTTCAGTTTAGTTATTATATTTTTCAACTCTAGTATTTCTGTGTTTTGTGTTGTTGTTTGATGCTTGCTATTTCCTTGTCAAACTTCTTCTTTTGTTCATGCATTATTTTCTTAATTTTGGTTAGTTGTCTGTCTATATTTTCTTGTAGATTACTAAACTTCCTTAAGAGGACTGTTCTGAATTCTTTGACAGTTCATATTTCTCCAATTTTTAAGGGTCAGTTATTAGAGTTTTTAAAATTTCCTTTGGTGGTGTCATATTTACCTGATTTTTCATGACCTTTGATTCCTTGTGCTGGTATTTGTGCGTTTGAGTAATCAGAGTTCTCTTCCAGACTTCAAAGATTTGCTTTGGCAGAGACAGTTCTTCACCAGTTAGCTCAATTTGGGTTTCTGGGTGTGTTGCTAGTAATGTTCTTGGGCAGGTGGGGCCTGATATGATGGTCTGTTTGGGGGCAAGGCAACTGTTCCAGTTCTGAGGATGGGGATGATGGTGTGTTCCACTGGCTAATAACAGTTAGATAGGACTACTGGCTTGGTTTCCTTCCCAAATGAGGCTGTACGATGGACTCTGCAGTTGTCTGGATTCTCTGGTAAAGCTTACTAGTTGGTTGGGACTGGGTACAATACTCAGTAGTAAATGGGAGTATAAATTAGCTTCCGTGCCCTGGCAGGGCAGCAGGACCGGACCCAGGGACTATAAAGCTTGTTGTTTGAGGACTCAAATCAGGCCAGAGTGTGCACTGAATTCCCTGGTCAGGTGAAACCACCAGCTTTGCTCTGCACATGGGGGAAGCCACGGACTGTGCTTTCTGTTCAAGAACTAATGTACATAGGGCTGTTGAATAGACTGTGCAGCTTCTCATGTGTTCTGGGTAGGTTCCCTGGTTGGCCAGGCTGAAGGCTGTATTCAGTAATGAGCAGGGCTATGAATTAGGTTCCCTTCCTGGGTTCAGTGAGAGAGGCAACTCTGAAGCTGGCAAAGCTTTTTTTTTTTTTTTTAATAAATTTATAAATTTATTTATTTAATTTATTTTGGCTGTGTTGGGTCTTTGTTGCTGCACGTGGGCTTTCTCTAGTTGTGGGGAGCGGGGGCTACTCTTTGTTTCAGTGCGCAGGCTTCTCATTGTGGTGGCTTCTCTTGTTGTGGAGTACGGGCTCTAGGCGCGTGGGCTTCAGTAGTTGTGGCTCACGGGCTCTAGAGCGCAGGCTCAGTAGTTGTGGCACACGGGCTTAGTTGCTCCACAGCATGTGGGATCTTCCCGGCCCAGGGCTCGAACCCATGTCCCCTGCATTGACAGGTGGATTCTTAACCACTGCACCACCAGGGAAGCCCTAAGGTGGTAAAGCTTTTTGCTGTCTTAACTCAAACCTACCCACACCCCAAGTTCCTTGACAGAACAGGGTCACTGGCTTTTTCTATAAACTATCAGCTCTATCTCCTCACTCTTGGCTTGAGTGCTGCTGGGCCACAAAGCTTCCAGGAGTTGTCACCATCCCTTCTGGTCAGATGAGGACAGAGGACACTCCACAGCAAGTGGGGCTATATCTCAGCTTCCTTGCCTGGGCAGGAAGGGGAGGAATAGCTCTGGGATACCCTCAATTTCCTAAACAGGCTCTCCTCCTGCTTGGAGGAGCTACTCTCAGCCTTAGTTATGAATGAATGCCCCTGCCTGTGCATAACATGGGGCTACTCCACACTGGTTTTGCTCTGGGGGTGATCAGCTCTGCCTGCTTCTCAGCTCAAGTGCTGCTGGGCTGCACAGCTTCTAGGAGTTGTTGCCAGCCCTTCTGGCCAGATGGGGCCAAAGACACTTTCCACAGTGCATGGGGTTATGATTCAGATCCTTGCCTGGGCATGGGCAAACGGCTCTGGGGCTATCCAAACTCCTCATTTGAGGATATGAATCAGACAAATCTGCACCCTTCTGAATTTCCTGGTCAGAGCACACCCCTGACTTGGTTCTGCAGATGAGCAAGGCAGCTGGTTGGGATTACTATGTGGGCACTGCAGGTATGAGCTCAGTCTGCCCAGATCAGTGTGCTGGTTGTTGCAAGCCCCTCCCCCTTCTTCACCACAGTCAGATTCCCAGTGGCTGAGCCCTGAAGATTCTCCTGCAGTCCCCGTGCTGTGAGATTGAAGTAGGGACTCCTGCAGAGCAACCAGCAATGCTGGGGTTGGGGTTGGTTGTCTCCCCAGTCCTCTTTCCCACTGAAGGAACCAGAGGCTCAGGAGAGACCTCTCTGTGTGGTGCTGCACTGGCCTGGGAGAGGGGCAGTGTGGTCAGTGTGCAGCTGCTTCTCTTATTCTTCTAATGCAGTCTGTCTTGGTTTCTGTGGTACAGGTGAGTGCTTCAGACTCTAGAATTCTCTCATTGGTGTCTTGTTCTTGAATAGTTGTTAGTTGTTCTTCCAGTGAGGGGTAGTGAAGTCAGGAACAATCTATATCACCATCTTAATGACATCACTTCTAAAATTCATTTTTGGCTCAAGGGTTTCACAGAAAGAGGTGGACTAAATGTGGCCCATGGTCACAGTTTTCCAGCCCCTGTTTTGAAACAACAGTGATTTATTATTTTTTTATGATTCTGAGTGTTGACTGGGTGGTTCTGCTGGATTCGGAGGAGCCCATTTATGTGGTTGTTTTCAGTTAGATGGTTAGCCGGGCTGGAAAGGCCATCCTGGGCCTCTCTCATTTGCTGGGTTGAGGTTGGCTCCTGGCCACAAGGAGTGACTTGGATGCCTTCCTCATCTTTTTCACCTGTCAGGCTAGAGAGGCTTTCCTACACGGTGATCTTTGGACACTGGTTCAAAAGGCAAAGGCAGAAGTGACAGGGCCTCTTGAGGTGTTGGCTCTAGAACTTGCACAATGTCTCTTCCATCACATTTCGTTACTCAAAATGAGTCGTGAGGCCAGCGCAGATTCACACTGAAGACAAATAATTTGCTAATGTGTATTATGAATCTCTTTGGAGAAATGTAGCATGCAGTGATTTCCAAGCTTATGTAGCCAGAGGAAGTTTCTTTCTCCTCCCTACTCCACGAATCCTAACTCCTGTTTACATGTCAAGGGATCCTGGTGTGCCTTGGAACACAGTTTGGGAAATCAGAGTATCTAATCTAATCTCATTTAGAGAAATATGTACTAAAGTGGTATCAGATAGAATATAATATTATATTGAAAGAATAAATCACTGCATTTAAGTAGAGCTTATCTTGGGTATTAAAGTTATAGAAAACCTAGGACTTGAACTTGCGTAGGAGTTCTGACTTTTACTGTTGTATTACACTAGAGTAGAATTATGTAGTTCTTGGACTGGACTACATTATTTTAATACCAGAGCAAAAGGACTATGCATTCATTACCGAAGACAGATTAGAAAGACTGGAATCTTTCCCAAATTTTGTCCAGGGTTTGGGAAATACTAAATCCAGAGAGTGGGTTGGAAATTGGGAGAGAGAATAAAGTTGGTCTCTGAATGTGTACTACCAAGTATAGCTTGTTTATGAAAATGATTCACTAAAAAAAGAAAGTATTAAAAAATAATACTACGTATAAAATTGCTGGGCGAAGGCTTTCTCTAGTTGTGGCAAGCGCGGGCTGTTCTTCATTGCAGTGTGCAGGCTTCTTGTTGTGGTGGCTTCTCTTGTTGTGGAGCATGGGCTCTAGGTGTGCAGGCTTCAATAGTTGTGCATGCAGGCTCAGTAGTTGTGGCTCATGGGCTTTAGAGTGCAGGATCAGTAGTTGTGGTGCACGGGCCCAGCTGCTCCACAGCATGTGAGATCCTCCCGGACCGGGGCACGAACCCGTATCCCCTGCATCGGCAGGCGGACTCTCAACCACTGCGCCACCAGGGAAGCCCAAAAGAGTGATATTTTTAAGAAAAATTTACAACTAACAGAGTTAAGCTTGTGACCAAATACAAAGTCAGTGTATAGAAAATAATGCTTTCCTATTTAATCCAAAAATTTAATGAAGGAGAGATTCCATACATGGTTAAAAGTAGCAACATCAAATATGAAACACCAGGGGCTTCCCTGGTGGCGCAGTGGTTGCGCGTCCGCCTGCCGATGCAGGGGAACCGGGTTCGCGCCCCGGTCTCCTGCGCGTCCGGAGCCTGTGCTCCGCAACGGGAGAGGCCGCAGCAGAGGGAGGCCCGCGTACCACAAAAAAAAAAAAAAAAAAAAAGAAACACCTAGAGAAAATAGTAACAAGATATGTATGGGATTTACCTGAAAAAAAAAACTATAAAAATTTCTTGACTAGGAAGACTACATATTGTTAAGATGTCAATTTTTCTTATTATTGATAGTTTACCAAAATTCCAAACACCATTTCAACAGGGTTATTTTTGCAATTTAATAAATTCTAAAGTTTATCTTGAGAATAAATTGACTAAATAAATTATTAAAAATTACTGGAGAGGACAATCCCCACTATATATTAGAACAACTCTAGTATTAAAACACCATAAATAAATTGAAAAAAAAACCCAACAAAGTAGGGAAAATATTTCCAACAATAACTAAAGGTAATGGTAGCTATTTTACCAAAAAAATAGATCAGAAAAAAACCTACAATAGATTAACTTGAAGAAGTAATTCGTAAAAGCTGAAATCCTGATGTCAAATATGAAAAAGTATTTGGTGTTACTAGTAATTAAATATATGCAAATAAAAATGGCACAAATAGGTTTTTCCTCTTTTTAATCATTCAAATATTTAGTAAATATAAACAATTAATGTTGCCTAATGTGTGGTAAGACATATAGGTTCATACTCTGCTGGGGAGAAAGCAATTGGACAATAGGCATATAGAGCTTTAAAGTGTTCATTCTTACTGACTCAGTAATTCTATTTCAAAATATTCATCCATGATGTCCTAGTAAAACACTTTAGAGGAATCAAGATAAATACACTTGCAGAGTTGTACACAATAATGAAATACTGCAAAGCACATAAACATCTAGTATTAGGGAAACAAGTAAATGCTTTGGAATATTGTACATTCACCAAAAATTAAATTTACTGATAATTTTTCTTAGGAAGGAAAATGTTTATTATATAATATTAATTTGAAAAGGCAAAGTTATAAACTATATTAACAATGACAACTAGAAGGAATAGCAGCAAAAGAGAAAGCACTGTTGAACAACACATATTTGAACTGTGCAGGTCCACTTGTATGTGGATTTTTTTCAATAGTAAATACTGTAGTTCTACATGATCCACGGTTGGTCGAGTCCACAGATGCAGAGCTGAGGACATGAAGGAACTGCTTATAGGGAGGGCCCACTCTAGGTTATACTTGGATTTTCGACTGTGCACAAGGTCAGTGCCCCTAACCTCTGCATTGGTTGAAGATCAGCTGCATAGCTAAATATTAACCGCGGTTGTCTCTGGATAGAATTATAAGTAAGATTTGTTTTCACATCCTTATATTTCTCTCTGTTTTTCAAATTTTCTAATATGAACATATTAATGATCAATAAATGGATAAAACTAACAAATAACTTTGCAGTATTCACCCATTTTTAAGAGCACAAACAACATGATACCAAAAATAGCCGCAAAATAGAAAAAAAAAATCTGTGCTCTGACCTAGTTGGTAGACATATGAGAGATTTTATTATAAACTTTAGGTCATTAAGGGCCAAGAACAGCACAGACCACAGAGGTCAAAATAAATGTAAGAAGTTTATGCTATTTAAGGAAATATTTCTTGTCAGTTAATTTATGTTCTTAATTTAATTTAGCGTGAATATCAGAATCAAAGGTATTTCTGATACTTTTCTAACTTTTATGTTATTGTGGATAAATACCTAAACTTTTATTATAATGTCCTTTACTTTTCACTCGTTTTCAGTTGTAGTTTTCTCCTTTATAAATTCATTGAGAAAGTTGTATATTTTCTTGCTCTGACTTATGGTGAGGGAAAGTGTAAACTTGGTAAGAAGAAAAAGGCCCACGTCTTTTATTTGCGTGCTACAAAACTTTTCATTTTTCAGTGGGAAAGAGAATGTTTTGATGAAACACAGTCCACCAATGAATTCTGCCATAAGTAGCGGAATCTACTAACAATTTACGCATGCCTTTTGTGGTTGTTTACTGTATTGTTCAATAAAACTTACATACTTATTTTAACTGTAACCATATGAAGCATCTTAAAGCAACATGTACATGCAAAAGCTGTATATTTGAGAAATGTCAATAATTTTATGATATTAGTTACCTTATTTTTCTCAGGCAACAATAGCAATTGAATGTGACATTCAATTATTAAAATACTATTTTCCAGTATAATGAAATAGCTAAAAAGTAAGATCGCATTTAGGATACCTCCTTAAGTAGCCTTTGTTTTTCCCATTTCCAAAGTGTTTCTAAGTCTGAATTGTTCATTCTGTAAGATAGCAGCCCCCTAGCATTACTGACTTATCAATGGCAGTTTTTACCACCTCCTGAAAGTACTCCTGGAATTAGAAGACTAGGACTATGATCTACAAATGTAGTAACAAATGGTAGCATGATTTAACCAAGGACCAAGAAATGGTTTTCCAGTTTTACCAGCCCAATTTGATTTACATTTCTAACTACCAGTAACTTCCTTTGAGCATATCCAAAAAGAAAATGAATTAAGGACTTCCCCTCTCAGAAATGTTCTTGAGAATGAGCCAGTTTTATAATTTGGCACTGGGAGTCCATGGGTGGCCAAGACCTACATTTTACTTGAGTTATAATGGTTAAATTCAAAGTTCCTGTCTCATAGTCCTCTCCCATTATTTTGCCATTTTCCCTTTTCTTTCTTTCTCAGCTGCCTTTGGGTTTGGTAGGTGGCTTACAGGAAAATCATGTTAGCACCTTTTATTTTCCTCCAAGTCATGCTCTAGTGTAGCTCAGAACATAGAACAATCAAAGAATGCATATTTAATGCCAGAGCTATCTATGGTATGCTTTATAAATTATTTAAATTCTTAAAGTAATTAAATTAAGTAAATACTTACTTAAAGTTAGTAGGTTCACTAACCACTTATTCAACCTAAGTGGTATCTTAGGTTGGGTTTCCCCCAAAGCAGACCCTGATCCAGGGACTTGGGTACAAGTAATTTATTAGGGAAATGATCTCAAGAAATACAATCAGCAAGGAGGAAAGTGAGGCAGAGGAGGGTGCAGCCTAGCAAACTTTCATGGTATTGGAGAAGCCCACTGATGAAGAAGAGGTGCGAGCATTTGAGACGGGAAGCTGTCAGCGGGCTGAAACTGTCTATAGCTGCTGTAGAACTCATTCATGTTGGTTAAGGGCATGTGGAGTGTGCCGTCTACAGCCTCTACAACTATTGGTGTCAGAGGGCCCAAAAGACTGAATAGAATCGTGGTTAAGATAAGTTGAAGCTCCATTTAGACTGTTCATCTTTCAGTACTTGCCCTGGCTTATTAGTTATGAGATATTAGGCAAGTTGTATGACTTCTGTGTTTCGTATTTTTTTCATCTGTAAATTGGGGGTAATAATAATCCTTACCTCTAGAATTATTGAGAGAATTAAATGAGTAAATATAGATAAAGCCCTCAGCAGAGCACGTGGCATATGGCAAACACTTGATAAGTATTACTTATTGTAGGGATTTCGCTGGGGGGCAGTACAGTGGGGTGGTAGTTAATTTGAGTAACAGAGTTCTGTTGAAGTTTGTGTTCACTCTTATTTGGCAGCCATGTGGCATGTTGACTTGTATTAAGTAACCACAAAAACGTCCTTTAAAGAAAAATCTTGGTGGCTCCTAAGCCTTGTTTCTCTTTGTGCATTTATTATTTTTGGACTTACGTACATTTTTAATTAATTTTGTTTAAAACAAAATTGGCTCCGTTGAAACCAACTTGATAGCTGTCTTTACCAGCTTCTTGTTATTCACAAATCTGACCAACATGACATCATCCGAACCTTCACTTAGCTTCAACAACAGGAACCACCCTTACTCCCCAAGATTGAAACTGAGCTTTCTGGGTATATCTTTACTGGTTTCCAATTCACACAATTACGTCATTATACAAACTACATTTTCTCCATCTTATCCATGAAGATATTTTGAATGACCTTGTTAGTAGCCTTGTTGAAATCCAGGAACACTTTGCCTGTTGTATTTCTCTCACATGCCTGTTTAGAACCTAATCAAAAAAGAAAATGAGATTGGCTTGGTATGATTTTCCTCTAAGAAAACCACATTGGCTAACTAATTCTACTTCCCTTTCTCAGTATTAAAAAAGGTACTTTAAAGTCCTTCATTCAACAAATGTATATTGAGCTCCCACTCTGTCAAGTATCATTTTGAGTCCCAGGGTTACTTTTCCAATATTCAACATCTACTGAGCAAAACCCAGTTTCCTCCTATTCAAAAACGGGCAATAATCATGCATCCTTGCAAAGTTATTACTGTGATTTAGCGAGGCAATTTATGAAAGCACCTAGCACGTGCCAGAGTGGAGAAGGTGCTCAATATATCAGTGTCCTTTCCCAGGTTCCAAGAGACTAAACCCAAATAACTCATTTATCCATTGCTCGATCAAGCCATCCATCCATTCATCCAGATATGCATATATTCAAGCCACCTTTTTTTTTTTTTTTTTTTTTTTTTTTTGCGGTGCGCGGGCCTCTCCCTGACGGGCAGGCTCAGCGGCCATGGCTCACGGGCCCAGCCGCTCTGCCGCATGTGGGATCTTCCCGGACCGGGGCACGAACCCGTGTCCCTTGCATCGGCAGGCGGACTCTCAACCACTGCGCCACCAGGGAAGCCCCAAGCCACCTTTATTACTCACCTCATTTATTGAGGTAGTGTAGCATGGGAGGAGGATGGGAAGAGCTTGGATTTTGGAGCTCATACTATTTACGTTCTAATCCTGGCTCTAACTCTTTCTAAAGGTGTGAACTTGGCAAGTCACTTAAACCTGTCTGTGCTTTAGGGTCCTCATCTATCAGATGGGAACAACGATAGTATTTATGGTTATAGGGTTGTTGTATCAAATGTGTAATCTATGTTAAGTGCTTAATATAGTGTCTGGCCCATAGTATATGCCATATAAATGTCAACTGTCAAATGTCAGGCTCTGTCTTGGTAAAAGGCTACAACAGGGAACAAGCCAGACTCGTTTCCTGTCCTGTAGTACTTACAGAAATCCCCATATGCTCTATGAAGCCATGAGATTGCTTTAATCAAATCTGCTTGCTTTTTTGTTGTTGTTGTTAAGGGTTTGAAAAATCTTGAAAAGAAAGAGAATGTGATGAACATTTAGTTCTATTTATATCTTGCCAAATTGTTTCTGGAGTTTTGTTAATGTATATACACAATTAGATATAATTATATGCACATATAATTGTGAGTTCTGTTTTTGCATTTGCTAAAGTATTTTTGTGTATATTATATAAAGCGTTTAGTGTATATTGGCTATATATTTACTTTAAGTTGCTTGTATACTAATCTGTTGTATAAATATTCTGCAGCATACGAAGGTATTTTGCTATTTTCTAGGCATTTAGGGTTTATAAAATGTTTTTGCTGCTATTGAAGTCTTTGATTTGGTTATTAGTGTACAAATGGAGTCATTCAAACTGAATGAACAGATTTATAGTTCTTATTACTTCTTAACCAATTGTTTTCAAGAAAATTTGAGTTAATTTGTAACACCTCAGTAATATGTAACCATTAATTTTTGCCATTTCTTACAGTATCTAATGATACCTCAAATATTTTAGCTTGCATTTCTTAAATTATAAGTGGGATTGAGCTTGTTTCCTTGTTTTGACTTATTTTCATCTTTTCCCTTTGAATGAAATATTTCTTCTGTTGATGTGTGAGCTATGGATTGGTTAAATTATATAAGAGAGGACTTTTTAGAAGGGCATGGCTGTTGGTTTAAAATACTGAAGCACTGTTATGGGGAAGAACATTGCATGAGGCTCCTCGGGAATCAGCAAGGATCAATAGTGGGAAGTTTCCAGGGGCAGATTCTAGGATGAATGTGAACATTTGCTCTAACATTTACAGCACTGGTTCTTACCTGGAAGGGATCTTAGAATCTCTAACAGGGAAAGGAGACTAGTGTGAGTGGAATTAGGGAAAATGAGAAAGCGCAGAAAGATTGGGAAGCTGGAATTCTTATTAAGAGATTCCCACATATGAGGTGAGTTGCTTCTGAAAGTACTGTCTTCCCTGGCTGAGAACCTCCTCTACTGTATGCCTGCCAAAGCAGGTTGGATGACCACTCTTCTGGGTTTCAAAGATTGGAGGAAATTGCCAGAAAAATTCATTCCGCCTCTGGGATCCTTTGAAATCAGAAATAGCATTGTATAGCCTATAACTTTTTCTTTATGCCGTTTTCATGTTAGTGTATTATGTACAGTAACAAAATAATGTTCTTTTTTGTAAGGCTCTTCATGAAGACACCAGATGAGAAAATGGGTAGATTTGTGAAGCAGTAGATTTTCATACTTCATTTGAAAATTTCCTTTGTTTAATATATTTAAATTAAATTCAGTGGAGACATATTAAAAACAGGATTTTGAAACAGGAAAATGAAGGAGAAGTTGAAGGCTTGCATTTAATGGTGTGTTGCTTTCTATTACCATATACTTGGAGTTAGATTATGTTTGATATGATGCTGATGGTCTAAATGTGTATTTTAAGTGGCTTTTGGGAAATAGAAGAGGTGGACCTCATAAATCACTCGGGTGATACGTTTTAATCAAGTGCAAGACTGCAAGGAAGTAATGAAAAGATGCGTGTTGGTCAGGAGATAAGAAATTAAACTTGGCCCAGGTAAAGGAATACAAATTGAATTATAAATGATTGTTTTCTGAGCTCAGAATGGCACCTTATTAGTGTCTGTAAGGAAGCCTGTCCAATTTTCTTAAAATAATAGCCTTGAACTTCTGGGAAGATGGTGGTGGCTGTGGTAGATAGTTTTTGGATCTTTCCAAATCTCTCCTTAAAAATAGAGCTACATTTTAGTGAACAAAATGAGAAAAACATGGAAAACAAAAAATGACAAGGAATCCTCTTGAATTCCAAAGTATAAGTGAGTGGGAACAAACCATCAAAAGCCATGAGATCTGAACAATATCAGCGTTTGTAAGAGAAAAAATAGAGGTGTCCAAAATCATCTACAGATATTCTTTGGAAAGCACAAGGCAATTCTGAGAATAGCAACTAAAACTAGGCGGTGAGAGCAGGGGGTCTCTGGTAACATCTGAAGAGACTGGGGCAGTATAGCCTCTATGAATTCTTGAAAACCACCCTCCAGGAGAGGGCTTCACATTGAGAAACTGCAGGGAGTGAAGTAAAAATTGCAGCAGGGTATGGATAAGAGAGATGAGGACAGAGAAGATACAGATAAAAGTGACAGAGGCGAATAGAGCCAGGAAATTTGTAAAAGTTAGCCTACCATATATTTCTTTAACACTACACACACACACACACACACACACACACGCACGCATACACACGCACACACACGCACACACACAAACCTAAGAAAGATTTCTATGAAGTTAGCAAGGCTATTTGAGCCAAGCCGACTTCTAAAAGTTCAGGAAAACTAATTTTACATAAAAAAGAAAAAGCAAGAGAAAAGTGCTGAGATCAAATCGTACACAAAGTTATTATAAGAATTAAAAAAGGGAATAAACAGAATAATATTTCTATAGGTAATGAAAACATGCCATAACGACATGCCTATACAATAGATAAAAATGAACAAAACAAATAAAAAATGATATAGGACATTAAAAAAATGAACTTGACTAAGAATTAGAAAAACACAGAAATTAAGCAAAAGAACTCAGGAAAGTATTAAGACACAAAAGGAAAAAAAAATCAAGATTAAATTAGAAGGCACAGAAGAGCGAATCGACAAGAGATAATTCTTCAGGAAAATAGAGAGTGAAAATAAAGACAATTAAAAAAATTAAAAGGTAGTGGAAAATATATTTCAAACAATAATTGGAGGAAAAGTGTCAAATGTTGAAGAGAGTGACAATAATCTACCACATGAATAATAGGAGTTTCAGAGGAACAAAACCAAAGCAGGGAACAGAACAAATACTAGAAACGCTAGGATGCCTATAATTTCTGGAAGCATCAGCTAATATGCATAATGTTATAAGAGACATTTTCAATATATAAAACCATAATAATATTATCTATGTTTCCACACTTTTAAGATAGTCACTAAAATTCGAGGAAACTTCATGGAATTAAACAAGTAAAGGATTTGAAGCTACTGAAAATAAAAATGAAAAGGATTTAAAGCTGTTGAAATAGTCCACCATGTATCTGAGAAAACTGACTCCCCCTTAAATCAATGCTAAAACATAGTAAGACAGAGTAAAATTATTGGACTTTAAAGAAAAAAAAAATCCTTCAGGCATTTAGGCAAAAAGAACACATAACTTATAAGGGAAAGAACATTAAATTATGAGGCTTTTTCAGGAGCAACACTTTATGCCAGAAAAAAAGGGAGTAATTTTTTTAAGACACTCAAAGAAAGAAAACCAAGGATTTTTATAACCACCAAATCTGACCTTCAAGTATAAAGGATACAAATTGCTGTTAATATGCAAGCATTGACTAATCTGCTAAAGGATAAGCTTCAGATAAGGAAAATGACTGAGAGATAATGACCTAATGACTGGTGGTGAGCTATATATATATAACTAAATGAGAATCATAGGAAAAGAGGATAATGTGCAGTGGCTATATATTCTGACCATGTAGAAACATAAATATGGTATGTTAAGCATGAGGGTGGAAGTGGGGTAGCATAATCAAAATGTTTTACAGAATCATAACTGGTTTTGGTAGGATTAAGATAGTTATTCTGAGATTATTGTTTATGTGCTGTAGAATAAAGCGAATGAGTAATTATGGGATATTCTAATTCTATTATCACCTATGTCCTTGAGAACCAGAATTATTCTAAGAATTCTGTAGACTATAAATAAAAGTTTAAGGTAAATATCAATATAAAACTGGT
Source organism: Physeter macrocephalus (assembly GCF_002837175.3). Taxonomy (NCBI): domain Eukaryota; kingdom Metazoa; phylum Chordata; class Mammalia; order Artiodactyla; family Physeteridae; genus Physeter; species Physeter macrocephalus. Next base: position 96,541,127 of record NC_041218.1, read on the forward strand.
TCTAACATTCTTAATATAAAAGACCTTTTACACATTAATAAGAAAAAGGAAAACTATATAATTGTTGGAAGAATATAATCAGGCATTTTATAAAACAAGGCACACAGATAATCAAAAGCATTAGTTTTAGCATTTTGCGTTAATTTTTGTATATGGTGTTAGGTAAGGGTCCAACTTCTTCATTCTTTTGCATGTAGATATACTATATCAGTTTTCCCAGCATCATTTGTTGAAAAAACTGTCCTTTCCCCCATTGAATGGCTTTGGCACTCTTGTCAGAAATCATTTGACCATAAATGTGTGGGTTCATTTCTGGACTCCCTCTTCTATTCCATTAGTCTATATGTCTGTCTTTATGCCAGTACCATACCTTTTGATTACTGTAGCTTTGTGGTAAGTTTTGAAATCACAAAGTGTGAGTCCTCTAGTTTTCTTCATTTTTTTCAGGATTGTTTTTGCTATTTGGGGTCTCTTGAGGTTGTGTATTGAATTTTAGGATTGGTTTTTCTATTTCTGCAAAAAATCGTCATTGGGGTTTTAGGGATTCCATTGAATCTGTCGGTTGCCTTGTGTAAATTGACATCTTAATATTAAGTCTTCCAATCCATGAACATGGCATGTTTCCACTTATGTCTAATTTCTTTCAGAAATGTTTTGTAATTTTTATTCAGCCTTAAAAAGGAAGAAAATATGCTACAGTGTGAATGAACCTTGAAGACATTATGTTAAGACACATTGTATGATTCCACTTATAAGAGGTACTTAGAGTAGTCAAAATCATAGAGACAGAAAGTATAATGGTGGTTGCCAGGGATCAGGGGAAGGGAAGAATGGGGATTTATTGTTTAATAGGTATAGAATTTCAGTTTTACAGGATGAAAAGAGTTATGGGGACAGGTGGTGGTGATGGCTGCACAACAATGTGAATGTATTTAATACCACTGAACTGTACACTTGAAATGGTTAAGATGGTAAATTTTATGTTATGCGTATTTTAACACAGTAAAAAGGGGAAAAAACCATTGTGATCTTTTAAATTTTTAAGAAATATAAATTCATACAAAATGCTAAAGGATATGCATAAATCAAAATTATTTCTGTGTGGTAAGGTTATAGTTGATTTTGTTTCTTCTTTTGTGCCTGTTGACATTTAAATATTTTTCTACAATAATTATGTATTGCTTTATTAGTAGTCCTTTTTTAAAATAAATTTATTTACTTTTACTTATTTATTTTTGGCTGCGTTGTGTCTTCATTGCTGCGCACGGGCTTTCTCTAGCTGCGGCAAGAGGGGGCTACTCTCTGTTGCGGTGCGTGCGCTTCTCATTGCGGTGGCTTCTCTTGTTGTGAAGTACAGGCCCTAGAGCGCGCAGGCTTCAGTAGTTGTGGCACGTGGGTCAGTAGTTGTGGCTCGCGGGCTCTAGAGCACAGGCTCAGTAGTTGTGGCGCATGGGCTTAGCTGCCCTGTGGCATGTGGGATCTTCCGGACCAGGGTTCGAACCCATGTCCCCTGCATTGGCAGGCGGAGTCCAACCACTGTGCCACCAGGGAGGTCCCTATTAGCAGTCTTTTACAAAGAGATCTTGATTCAAGAGGCTTATTTTTTGATATAAGGAGCCCTGGTGTGAGGTATTGCTGGACCTTGGCAGTGTGGGCAACTTTCCCGCATCATATTTGCAGTGATGCTGCTGAGGCTGTAGGGACAGTCACAGCAATGCTGGTCAGTCCAAACCATTATCGTATATGATCCACTCTTCATTTAAAATCTGTGCAAAGCAGAACATGTTTTGGAACTATGAGTGATCATTAGTATGGACCCGAATTATTAATGTGGTAAGAATAATTAGTCTGACTCGTAAGACATAGTGGCTAATCAGCTTAGTAAGTGTCCTGTTGTATTTAAGAGCAAGTTGTATGAAAAGTCCATAATGACCCTGCACTAGAAAGCAGTGGTTGGAGTTCCTGGATGGACTCTTTCACTATCTTTTGTGGGGCCTGTGAATCGACATGCAGACAACGGAGAGAGCTAGTGAATACTAGCGGGAAAAAAAAAGATAACTTTAACCATAATTTATTAGTAATGTGTAGAGATAAATTCCTAAGAGGAAATAAGGTCTAAGGAAATTACAGGAAATATTAAATCTGTGATTCTGTTTACGGTAGAAACGCCGACCAACAAATTCCAGCTGTTTCTCTGTGGGTTATAGAAGTGTCACAGGCCTATTTATAGTTGCTGCATTGTAGACCCCAGCCTGGTTGTTATGGAATCCCATTGGTTTGGTTTGGGTTTACTCAGATTTGTCCAAAGACACATTTCCTATAGGCAATATATTTATGGAATGTAGCCCTGTGCCAAATTTTTGTTTCTATAACTTCTATTCTAGTTTCTTCCTCTTCCTGCCAAGTTTGCCTCCCCAGAAATGTTAGTGTAGTATTATTTATTTAACACTTATGTACCACTTAATTGTACAATAACACTGTTCTAAATACCTTCAAAGTATTAATTCATTAATTCATTAATCAAATTAATTCAAGTTAATTTTTTCTATATGAAAAAATACATACTGATAAGCCAAAAGACAGTCTATAGTCTAGGAGAAGAAATTTGCAATGCATATAACTAATAAAGGATTTATATCTAGATTATGCAAATGTTCTTATAAGTCAATAAGGAAAGAAAAGCAGTTCATCTGAAAAAGGGTCAAAGGATATGAAGAGGAAAGAAACGAAAGAAAAACAAAAGTCTAATAGCCCTTAAGCTTATGAAAAGATGCTTAATTTCTCCAGTTGGGAGAAATACAACTTAAAGTAACCATGAGATACCATTCCACCTCTATCTGATAGGCAAAACTTTCTTCTGACCGTAAAAGTCGGTGAGAATATGGAGCATGGTAGAAGCAGATATTGACATCAACCACATCGCAGAGCAATTTGGCAAAATCAAAGACGGCTGACAACGTGCCTGCTTTATGACTCAGCGGTTCTACCTCTGTATATATACCTTGGGGAATCAATCCCATATGACCAAACAGAAATGTATAAGGTTCCATTGAAGCATTGTATGCAATAGTAAGAAATTGGTAACAATTGATCATTAATAGGAGAAAAGATAATTGTGGAATATTCACACAGGGATGTGCCCAGTGGATAAAATAAATGAGTCAAATCTATATGCATACATATGTATAGATCTTGAAATTAAAATGTTCAATAAGAATAGCAAGTTGCAATGTAAAGGTTAAAAACACACAACATGATACTTTAAAATGCCTATGGCTTCATCTAAACAGACACACAGATATGTAATATAAGTGCAGTAGCATGAACAGAGAGATAGATGCACAAGATCTCTAGGATGGTGGTTACTTCTGACATGAAGAAAAAGGGGAAAAAAGGTCAAGGAGAGGCGCAAAAGGAGCTTTGCCTGTGTCTGTAACATTTTGTTTCTTAATGATATGAAGCAAATATGCTAAGATTCATTAACAGTGTGAGTGGGTGAGGGCACGTAAGTATTTATGTTATTTTCGTCTCTATACTTTTCTATTCCTACACTTTTTGGCATATTTGAAATATTTCACAACAGTAAAATAAATAAGTTTAATAATTTTTTTTGTATTTACCTATATTTTTGCTTACTATCTTCTTTCTTTTTTTAAAAAACATCTTTATTGGAGTATAATTGCTTTACAATGGTGTGTTAGTTTCTGCTGTATAACAAAGTGAATCAGCTATATATATACATATAACCCCATATCTCCTCCCTCTTGCGTCTCCCTCCCACCCTTCCTATCCTACCCTTCTAGGTGGTCACAGAGCCCCGAGCTGATCTCCCTGTGCTATAAACTAACTCTAGTGGCTAATACTCCTAAATTTTCTTTTAAAAATCTTTGGGGGGAATTCCCTGGTTAGGACTCTGCACTTCCACTGCAGGGGCCCTGGATTTGATCCCTGGGGTTGGGAACTAAGATCCTGCATGCCACACGGGGTGGCCAAGAAAAAAAAAGGGACCTTGAGGAAAATAGACAGTACTTGGAGAAGAAGAATACTTCAGAAACAACCATAATTTTAAAAAAAAGTCTTTGGGAAGCATTGCTATGATATTGACATAAACTCATCCCAAAACTTTTATGTTATATGGACAGTATGTTTTTCCAAAGTTTTGTATTTACTTCTCACTGGCTTACAGAGTAATGTATTTTGTAATTCTCCAATGTTTTTGTTAAGTCTCTGCAAGATATTTATTTAGCTTTCTGGGTTTTTCACAAAATTATTTTGAATTTAAAGACACAATTTTCTGGGTCTAGTTTTCTGTATATCAAGAAGGTGGTGTGTTAGGAGAGCTTTGTCTCCACTCTCCTGGAGAGCCACCCTCATGGTCTAATAGGGAAGTCCACCATTGTAGTTGTATTTTATTTGTGTAAGGGGATAGAACTAATATGTGCAAATTTTAAAAGACTGTTGGGTTTGGGGTTTCGGGTGTATAAACATCCAAACTTATTTTCAGAACTCTGTAGTTGGCAAGTCCACAACTCTACCATAGAGATAGTATAGCAACAAGACAGGTATACCTTTCTACTTATGCATAAATATACAAAACTTTTTTGAAAGTTGATTCATATTTCCAATTATATGAAGAAATCATTGTGTGAATTAAAGAATACTTTTGTAACATAAAGTCATATTCTAATATGTTAGTATGTTACATTTGAATTTTCCTATAAAACTTCTATGAAAAGACAACTAACTAGGCTCTAGATTAGAGCCCTGAATTTTTATGTGGGAAAATGCCAGGATTCAAAGATTTAGAATATTACCAAAGAATCTCCATAAATAGTTTATCCTTGAAATCCTTTTCTGTTCTGACCCCAAAGTGGGGAAGAGTTCATGAAACCAAAAGGGTTATGATTTCATTTTTGCCCCACACTTACCCTATTTTCTGCTCCGGGAACTTGAAAAGTCATGGAGGAAATTGTCATTGAGCATCTCATAAAGTGTAGCAAGAGATAAGGGTAAAGAAAACCTTTCATTTGCTCCAAGTTGCTGTCATTGACTTTTTTTTTTTTTTTAACATCTTTATTGGAGTATAACTGCTTTACAATGTTGTGTTAGTTGCTGCTGTGTAACAAAGTGAATCAGCTGTATGTGTACCTATATCCCCATATCCCTTCCCTCTTGCGTCTCCCTCCCACCCTCCCTATTCCATCCCTCTAGGAAGTCACCAGATTTTGTCCATGGAGCACCCTGGGCCTTTTAGGAAAATGAGGCCTTGTCCAGATAAGGACACAGCATGAGCCATAGCAGGCATTTTCTTTTATCACTGATAGGAATCGAAGCCTCGGACTTTGTCTTAACCATTAGAATGAGGCAAAAATACAAGATCTTTAACTTCTGTGGCTTTTCCACAAGCTGCATTGATGTTGGTACCTCTTTAAACTGTTTCAACCATGCTGATTGTTAGCCTGGTAAAATGTGTCTATTTTATTACTCCCTGACTAGTTTGAAATCTCTGTATTGTCACTCCCTCCTATGGGAGCTCTAAGTGTAATGAAGACTGATTGGGATTCTCGACACTGGTGTCATCACCAATCCCCTAGAGGCTTCAGTGCAAACACTGATATTTTCTAGAATAAGAAATGAATAAACAACAACGAAGTAACAGGTTAATATATTTTAGAACTCCCAAAAGCTTAGACTTAAATTTTTAGAATTGAGAGATTATTGATATATAGTATATATTATTAGTTTTAGGTGTACAACATAGGAATGATTTGATATTAGTATGCTTAGACCTTTATAATCAGAAAATATTTGAGCTATGTTCAGCAAAAAATAGGAGTTGCTATATAAATTGTTAAAATTCCTTCCTTGGATTTGAAGTTATAGACATATTTTATTATTGTATTCATTTTTGTTATGTGACCTTACAACTAAGTAAATACCATTTTGAGTACTTACTACATGCTAGGTGATGTGTTAAGCAATTTACAACTGATTATAATTTCCTTAGAACAGAAGAGAAAATTGGAGCTCAGAGAAGTTAAACAGTTTACTCATGGCCACAAAGTTAGGTGAGCTTAGGATTAAAAATCAGGCTTGTCTTTTCAATAAATTTTATTTATTGATTTATTTGTTGATTATCTTTTATAAATGGCAACAGTGTATTATAGTGAGATGAGCTCTGAGCCTGAAATGTGGACTTGAGTGTGAATCTCAATTTTTTCATCTTCAAAATAAGATGAGTCCTTTCTCATAGAATTCTTGACAGGCTGAGATTAAAAAATGGTGGCCAATATTATGAGACCTTATCAGACCATAGGGTTGATCAGTTGTTGGTGGGAAGGAAGTCACGAATAGTTGGAACCCAGACAACTCACCGAGTATAGAGTTCGCCTCCCTTCCTCCCCCAGCTCTGGGGCAAACAGTAGCTGAATTGCCAATGGCCTAAGGGTGGCACTGTGTGCTAGATTTGACTGGATTGACGCTGACATCTAATGGGTCTACCCTACGAAGGAGCATAGGCAAAGACCAGTTCAAGACCTCACCAGCTTATAGCTTTGAGCCTCCTGATGCATACACTTCTGCTCAACTTCTCTGTGCCTTAGTTTCCTCGATCATGAGGGTCATACACCTCACCTCGTGGGATTATGAGGACGAGAAATAATATATGCCAAGTGTTTCTTGTGGTGTCCAGTACCTATTATAAACGGCTCTCAGTTAACAGTAGCCCTAAGATGCTGTACTGCCTTTTCAAGCCCTTTGTCGGACAGGTCTTCAGCAGCACATCACTCACAAAACTTTGATCTGCTCTCCTGTACTCTGCTGCCCAGGGTCAGGCAGTAGAAAGTGGTGGTTATAACACATGGCCTTTGGACTCAGGGTAGTCTTCTAGCTTGACTACTTCTTGCTGATACGAGTTAAAAAGGCTACTTAAACTCGCTAAATCTCGGTTTGCTCATCTTTAAAATGAGCAGGATAATGGTGCCTACCTAACAGGATTGTTATGAGAATTAAGCGAAATAATGTGTGTAAACTGCTTAGCACAGAGCCTTGCAATCGGTAAATGTTTAATAAATGTTTGCTTTGATTTGAAAAAATTGTGAACGTTTTTAATTGATATTTTTGTTAAGGTCATATAGATAGGAGGTGCTGGGGCTGTGACTCAGTCCCAAATCTATGCACATCTTATGCCTGTTCTATTGTAGCACACTTCTTGTGTTTGAATACTTCCAGTAACCACTGCCAGTATGGTCCCTATTACTAGAAATATTCTCAATACACATAATATGATGACTTCGTAGGATCATAGAAAACAATAGATGATTTTTAAGATCCTTTGAATTCCTGGGATCTTATGATTCTCTGGATCATAGGAAGTCCCTAAATTGAAACATTATGTTTGAAGCATTTACTTGTAAATTGGTCTTTGGGAACTAGCAATCTATACTTCTATACAGAATTTAGAGACCAGTGTAGAAGAAGAAGGAAGAGGAGGTGCTGTGATACTACATTTAAAGCTAAGGGCCCCAAATTGTCTTCCTTCTCCCAACCTCAGTATCTGAATAAAACTAGTCTCAGCAAGGTTTTAGGAGAAGATACTCCACCCCACTAATTCAGGCTAATGTGATTGAGGTGAAACCCAGGGTAGTTATCAGTTAGCCATTGATAAATGGTGAATTGTGACCTGCCTTCACCGGTTAGGCTTACTTCGATTGTTTTTATAAAAGCTTGTATGTCCTCCAAGGGTCACGTAGCCTGGGCAATAGGATGTTTGCCCAAGTTGTTTTTTAGGAACTTGGAGTCAGCTGTGTCCAGTTTGAGCTTCAGATGATTAAGACTGGTTAAGACCTCCCACCCTCCATCTGGGCATGTGGAAATGTCCATTCGGTGACCTTTTGATGTCTGAGGGCCAAAATCTCCACCCTTACAGCATGCTAGTGCTGCTGTTTTCTGAGCATGTCTCCCATGAAGAAACCTGTGGCTTGGTTGCATCTGCACAGAGCAACGACTGCCTCTCCTTTTTCTTATCTCAAATTACCTTTCTCCATGCTCCGCCTGCCTCAGTTTTTATACCATAAATATCCCTAGCCTCTCACCTTCGGGGAGACAGATGTGAGACTTTTCCCGTCTCCTGACTTGGATGCCTCAGGAATAAATCCTTTCTATGCTGCAAACCTCATCGTCTCAGCGTGTGGCTTGCTGCGCACCAGGCCAACAAACAAGACCCTCTTATTCTTCCCAAATAGTCATATATTCATTCATTTAGCAAATATTGAGTGCCAACTATATTTTAAGTTATGGGGCTATAACAGTCAAGAAATCGTCTGTTTCTCTAGTGTGAGAGAAGGTAATGATCTTGGGGAAGGAGATAGTTGGACAGATTTGAGACATATCTAAAATGAGTGATTTATGGCAAGGGGGAAAATTGGAGGCAGTAAGTTTTTAATCAGCTATTGCCATAGTCCGTGTGTGACGAATCTAGGGCTTGAACTGTGATAGTAATAGTGGGAATAGAGGAATAAAACTTAACTTTGGAAAAGTTGATTCTACAGGGCAATATGATGAGAAGAAGGCAGTCCAGATTTAGCCAAAAGGCTTTGAGTTCAGGCAAAAGGGAGAGTATTAGGGCTGTGGGGCAAATGGAAATTTTAATCATCCATGGGCAAGTCGTGTTGACGGGGATGGTACTACATCTGAGTGGAAATAGTCTATGGTAACTAGAAAAGGGGAACTGAGGAAAGGTCAAGGCTAGAAATAATAGATTTGGGTATCATCTGCATAGAGATGACAGGATTACTTAAGTGCAGGAAAGAAAATAAAGAATATTGGGACTGGAAGGAAAAGGTAAAAGAATTAATTTTTAAAAAACCAGAAATGGCCAAAGAGGTATTAAAAATCCAAGAAGGTATCATGGGACCTAAAGATAAGATAGTCAACAGCGTCAAATACTGCACAGAAAGCAGGTAGGGTTAGGACTGTGAACAGAATATTGGCAGAGACCCAAGTGGTCACTGGAGACCCTTGGAGACTGGGTAAGAAAAGGTGTTGGTGGCCAAGTCACATACCAGAGGCTCAAGCAGTAATGGTAGATTGGAAACATAAATAGGATAGTAACAAAAAAGGGTAAGAATGCCTGGAAAAGTTATGTTTTCAAACGAAAACTTATTTCTGGTTGACAGTAATATGGAAGATGTTGATGGAGAGGCAGGTTTAAGAAGCATCAGAGGGAGACAGCATGGGCCTCCTGTCAAGTTTCTTTTTCTCTAGTCTCATTGATATCCTTCCCTTCTCTGTATCAATGCTGATTATGTCAGTCCCCTACTGAAAGACCTCTCTGGGTTCCCCATTGCCAGGGGAAATCCAGTATCCTCAGCATAGCTCACCAGACGCCTCACACTCTTGGTTCTAACCTCCCTTTTCCATTTCCTCTTCTGCCGCTCTAGGCACAGGAGATTTCAGATTCTTTCCAGATTGAGCCTTTGTACACATTGCTTTTTCTGCCTGGAAGTTCCTTCTTTCCACCTTTCACGTGGAAAATTCTTACTCATCCTTCAACACCTGGCTCAAATGTCACGTCATTTTTGAACGCTTTCCTGACGCCCCAGGCCCAGTGCAGGTCTCCCTCTTTGGTGCTTCAACTGGAAGTTGTTCATTCATATTTTTGTCTCAGCATCCTGCATTGTAATTCATAAATTTCGATAGCTCTGTTCTCCATTAGACTATATGATCTCTGAATACGATGACTGTCTTTTTTTTTTTTATCACTGTAATCCCCATGACTGGCACAAAAAAAAAAAAACAAAAAAAAAAACTCTTGCTAAAAGCATCAGGAATGAATGAGTGAGTATTAATGTAAAGAGATATATCATGAGGTATATAGGATGAAAGTGAGGAAGCATCTTAGTGCTAAGCGAAATAAGCCAGACACAGGAATACAGATACTGCATGATCTCACTTATGTGTGGAATCTAAAAAAAGTCAAACTCATAGAACAAGAGTGTAGAACGGTGGTTGCCAGGGGCTGGGGTGTGTGGGAGATTGGGAGATGTTGGTCAAAGGGTACAAACTTTCATCTATAAGATGAAAAGTTCTGAGAATCGAATGTACGGTATTGTGATTTTAGGTAATAATACTGTATCAAATACTTAAAATTTGCTGAGAGTAGTTCCTAAGTGTTCTCACCACACACACACACACACACACACACACGGTAACTGTGATAGTGGTAATCATTTCACAATGTATACGTATGTTAAATCATCACATTGCTCACCTTAAAAAACCATGTTGTACAAATTACATATGATTTTTTTTTTTTTTTTTGGCGGTACGCGGGCGTCTCACTGCTGTGGCCTCTCCCGTTGCGGAGCACAGGCTCCGGACGCGCAGGCTCAGCAGCCATGCCTCACGGGCCCAGCCGCTCCGCGGCATGTGGGATCCTCC
>NC_041218.1:96551657-96564969 GCF_002837175.3 Physeter macrocephalus
TCCCCTGCATCGGCAGGCGGACTCTCAACCACTGCGCCACCAGGGAAGCCCAATACATATGATTTTTATTTGTCAATCGTACCTCAAAAAAGTTGGGGTGGGGGAAGCTATATGAATTTGAGCGAGTTAATTTCTCCAAACCTGAGTTTCCTGTTGGTCAAGGGAGGATAATACTTACCTTATAATGTGCTTGTGAGGATAAAATCTACAAAATATAGATCCAACAATTAATGACCAGCATTTATTAATCATTAATGTTATAATTATTTCCAACTCCCACCTTCATGGTGTGGATCTCTTATTAGTTGCTCTCTGGCCTTGGATTTGGCTGCAACTTTAATCCATTCTCAAAAGAGAAGAATTTTTGGTTCGTTTTCTGAGTTAAATTTTCATGTTAAGAAATTGAAATTCAAGTCTGTCTTTAAGCAGCAGTGTTTCATTTGCCTACATGATGTAATCTGATTAATAATAACCATTCGGCATCAAGTGAATTCAACAAAAATCTAGAATTAAATATATGGGTTGATTTAATAAGTTTACAATTAAGTCTGAATTGTTTTATGAGTCTCCAAGGAACTTCCCAGAGGAGGCCCTAGCTTCGAGGCTCACTACACTGGATCCAAGGACACCCTTCTTGTCTTATCTTCAGGACTGTGTTGCCCTGAGTGAGTTAAATCAGCTCTTTCCATTTTTTTTTAGCAGAATTTTTGTGGTTCATAAAAACAAGCACTTACAGCTTTTCTTGCATAGATAAAGGAACGGATTCTACATCAGATTTAGATCAAGAGATAGATTTTCAGAAGAAAATGATGGATGCGTCCTCTGGGAGTAACGGAATGCAGTGATGTTCGTCTCTGACTGATTGAGTTTAAGGCATTTGTGAACACTTCCACGCCCACACCCACTCAAATACACAAACAGTGGTCACAACTGCAGCTCCAGACGCCGCCTCTCTCCCCAGTCTCATATCCAAAGTGCATCCGTTGTTTTCCATAACATGAAATAAATCCCTCTCTTTTGCCCAGTGGTGAAAAGCTTATATAAATACTAAAACTTCAACTATTCCCCTGAGTTTTCTGTTGGCAAGCCTGCAGCTATGGGTTTGTTTAGATATTGACATGCATTTTCTGTGCGGATCTTTCAGGCCACTTGGGTGAGTCCAGTGGTGATAAATTTATGTCGTGAAAATTCATCAGAGTAACCATTATAACACTCTCTTTATGAAAACTTAAATAATTAACACCCTGATTGAAAAGGCTCCAGGTTCAAAGTACCTCTTTTATTCTTTCAACATATATCATTCTGGTGATATATATCTATATATATCTTAGCAAGTCTCGGCCAGGAGATGACTTTAATAGTCATTGAAAAGAAAATGTGAATGCGAAGAATTGACTAATTCAAAACATATAATCTTGCATTGTGGTGTTCCCATGAAAGAATATTTTTCAATATTTAGAAGTGAAGTATTTTATTGTGTACTAAATAGGGATAGTTAACATTACTGGGCCGTAATTAATGTGTATAATGAAAAATCTTTATCATAATGGAAAGAAAAGGGAAGGCATTATTTTTAAAGACAAAAATCAATGCCTGGTGTAGAGTAGGCGCTCCTTAGATGGTTGTAGAATAAGTGGATGTGTGAATAGGATTAATTATATTCCTAGTGAATGTAATACTACCTTCATTAAACATTTTTATCAGATTCTTATGTAAAAACTTTATATGATTGAACATAGCTGTTCATATAGTAGTCTGTCTTTTAGAGAGTATGTTAATTCAAACTTCTCTTTTCTTTTTATCTGTTAGATGGCAATTAGAGAAGTGTTCTCAAAGTATTGACACTTTTTAATCTTTTTTTTAAATAGTGGCAAGAGTGCATTTCTCTGACATAAATTCCCATAGAATCTGCTGATCTGAAATTAATTCTAGCTATGTCTGAGAGAGCTGAATAGAAGCCCATGAATATTAACTATTTCTACTATACTTCCACTAGCCCTTCCATATTAGTGAAGCATTTTACTTGCTGCCAATAATTTACTATAGCTAATGCTTTAAAAAATTTTCTTTTAACCTAGATTATTACATAACTAAAAATAGTTTGCTGTTTTAACAATTAGCAGTTGTCAAATTCTTCATATATTACAAACTATGAGTGTTGATTTGTCTTTGAGGATCCAAGATTTTGTTTCTGTGCTCACTGTCTTAACAGAGAACTGAAAAACAGTAAATCTCATTAATGAATTAGGTCTCCTTTCCTTAAGACCTAATAGAAAAAAGAAAGGAAATCAAATAAGCTTTTGTGTCTGTGAAGTCCAGTTTTAAATTATAGTAAAAATAAAACAGAGGTAAAGGACTTGGATGAATTTGAGGGTTGTTGGCTAAATTGAGGTATTAGTCTTTACATGTCTCCATTTGTTCTAATTAGTAAACCACAGTGCAAGTAAATAAGTAATTAAGGTTTTTTTTAGGCCAGTGGTTGTGGCTGTTAATTCTGGTGTGCTTTAAGAGTAATGGAGGTAAAACATACAGCTTTCTTTTAAGACCAATTCATTAGTTTATTTTTTGTTTTGAGGAATAATTTAGCATATCTGTGTCTATCTTAACCTCATGTACTATTGCCTGAGCCCTAAAAAACACTGCACAATGACGTTATGCTCAAAACTTCAGTAACATTATATTATCATCAAATTCTTCAAGTGCTCAATACCACATTTGAAGCTCAGTTAATACCATTTTCTACATAATTTCTCTTCTCCAAGGGTCGTCTCTCTGTCAGAAAGTTCATAGGGTCAGAAATAGGAGGAGTTTCAACTCTAATGGTGGATTTGCAAACAAGGGGATGGGAGTGGTTATTCATGTCACTTACAGGGCAACTCAAGTTGTTTCATATTGGCAACATTCTCTCAAAACTAGGCACAAGGAAAGTTAAAGAAACATGTTTTTGTCATTATCAGTTGCTTTCAAAGGGGGCCACATGAAAAAACAGGTTGTGTTACATTCTTTAGAGTATAAAAGTGCATCCTTTTTTGGTCTCTTCCTAGGTTTGAAGAAGAAATGACCAGCAAGTGGTTACACCTCTTTGAAGGCAGTGGAGTCCCCTATGGCCCAATTAACAACATGAAGAATGTGTTTGCAGAACCCCAGGTTTGTTTCTTGAAATTTTTAGCATGTTTCCGTTAAAACCACAGGAATTTGCCTCTCTTTTCTATCCAGACTGATTCATATAAGTGTACATTAGCCATTGATCTTGAGCTTAAGTCACATCACATGATTTTTTACTCTTACGTTAAAGCGTGGGTCTGAAATAAAAATAATCAGAATTTAGCACTGGCAGCCTACAATCATACTTTTATATGTATCTGATAGAACATATTTCTTCAGCAGCCATAAAGTATCCAAGGTCAGGGCATGTGTTTTTCCTGAAAAATAGGAATATAGAGAATTGAAAGGTTTGAGTCAGGCACTCAGAGATCATTCTCCGCAGAAAGAAATGGGAGGACCTTCACAGTTGTAGTCGCCCTCTCATCGTATGGCTGTCTTAAAATGTACAAAGCAAGTCATCATTAATTCTGCGGATGAGAGGCTTTTATATGCTTTGATTAATGTGTATTATTCGTGAAGAATAAATGTACTTGAATAGAGATTTGTGCTGTACATTGCTTACAGACGCCTTCTTGGGGTACAGAAATAAGGATCATCTGAAAAAATATTTCTTCTATAACATTGTTCAAATGATTATTTTGAGATAATGTCAAAATAATAAGTTTTATTTTATTACTTTAATCAGTATCACTGCAAGCAATTTACCATTTCTCAGATTCACATATCAATCCCACAATGTAGAGGAACTGCCTTTTTCTGTGAAACTTTCACTGTGATTATTCATGTATCTGTCAGCTCCTGTCATTTCAAAATTATAGTTTTTCTCTTTTTTCTTTTCATTTTTTATAGTGGTAGATTTTTCTTTGAAATGAATTGTTGAAAATGGAATATACTTTTTTAAGGGAGAAAACTGACCTAATTCTAACGTTGGTACCTTCATGTTACATGAATATCTGTTTAAAGGATAATTGAACTGTGTTCAAGTCAATGATTATAATATTTACTGGAGAAAAAAAGGTGAATGAAAGCAGGAATTCTGCTCTGTGCTATTTTTTTCTGCGAAGATTGTGAGTATGGCAACACTTTGTTCCTAATGAAAGAATGGTCAATAAGGATTGGAGAAAAGGTGGCCCACTTGATATGGACTGAGTCTTTGTGAAAGGGTCCCCACTACATCAGTGATTAATGCTGGTGATTCCTTGTGATGAGGTAGCGGTGTGTACACCCTGAATGTAGTAGGCCAGAGGGCCAGTTTTCTCACTTCAAGCTTTGGCTTTAAGCTGTTGTAGGGGAATGGGTGGGTTTCACCATTATTTTCCTGCTTCAAAGTAGAACCAAGGTGTGTAGGACTTCCTGTTTAACTCAGTTTGAGGGCACATTTCTCTAGAGAGAATTCCTGAGAGTTTTTCCATCAGCATTTCTGTTGGCTCCATCTGTGTTTCATCAGGAATAAAGGCACCAAAGCAAAGAATGTTATTTTAAAAATTATTAGATATATTCAAGTGTTACTTATTTTTTAGGCTTTGATAAACAAGGATCCAGGGTCCCACCCTTAAAATTGTTCACTTTATGGGCTGGTTTGTATTGAATATTGGGTAATTAGAATTTTCATTCCCAATTTTCCCTTGTAGCTCACTTTAATTACTTTAATTTTTGTATCTCAACTCGCTTGGACCTGCAGGAAGTTTCTACTATTGGTCTATGGCTTATTTTAGTTCTTAAACAATTTTTCAAATGGAGAATAGTGATATTCTAAGTCAGGATACCAACTTTTCCTACTACCCCAAAAGTCTTTGAAAACTGCCTTCGTATCCACCAAAAAGTAGATTCTAATTGTTACAATTCTAACATCAAAAATTCTTAATCATACAGTGATAGTTATTGACGATAGCGTAGAGTTGGTCTCTTTTTTTTTTTTTTTTTTTTGCGGTATGTGGGCCTCTCACTGCTGCGGCCTCTCCCGTTGCGGAGCACAGGCTCCGGACGCGCAGGCCCAGCGGCCATGGCTCACGGGCCCAGCCGCTCTGCGGCACGCGGGATCCTCCCAGACCGGGGCACGAACCCGCGTCCCCTGCATCGGCAGACGGACTCCCAACCACTGCGCCACCAGGGAAGCCCGAGTTGGTCTCTTTTATATACCATTTCATTCTTCTTTGGAATTTAAACACCAAAATGTGTGTATAAAATTATCTGGATTTTTAGAAAGACTAGAGAGCAGTGTAATATTAGTACAAGGACCTACTGTATGGCACAGGGAACTCTGCTCAATATTCTGTAACAACCTAATCAGGAAAAGAATTTGAAAAGGAATAGATACATGTATATGTATAACTGAATCACTTTGTTATACACCTGAAAGTAACACAACATTGTTAATCAACTGTACTCCAATATAAAATAAAAAGTTGAAAAAAGTAAAAATAAGTAAAGATGACTATGGCAATTGTACGTAGGACTGTTTGGCACAAGAGGTAAGGGCACCATCTTTCCCCTATGCCTGGAAGGCTCTTTTAGAAGGAATTCCCTATCATTATGTATTTTGAAAGGAATGTAGAAGCTGAAAAAATCAGGGAGTTAAAAAAAATTTGTATTAAATAAATTGTTTTTAAAAAGTACCTTAAGATGACATCTAAAAAAGAACTACTCTGAAAGTTCATTGAACAAACTTTTAATTGTATTTACTATGTTCCAGGTGCTAGGGATTTATCATGAATTTAGTAATTCTTTTCCTTTCTGAAAAATAAATTCTAAGTTGACTTAAGTAGCAGGTACCCAATAAAATGTCATTGATGTATGAATCAGTGGATGAGTGAGTTGGTTAACTCTGTAAAGTATAGGTTTCCAAATGATCAAGTGGCTACTGTGTACCCCTGTGTGGGACTGACAGACTCTATCTGTAGAGCTGGCTGAGAAGCCTTTGGTTGGAAAGCTTCAGAGACTAAAGCATAATATAGTAGTAAGACCATGGAGTCAAAAGTGTTGGGCAGTTTTCTAAGTTTTCTAGGCTTTGGTTTCCTCAATGGTAAAGTGATGAAATAGAATCTTTTCTCTATATTGTAAGTGTTAAATGTGACAATGTTTATCAAAGGCACGTAGTAGGGATTGCTAGATGGTAAAAGTTTAGTAAATGGTAATAGCTCTGGTTATGGTGCCCTTTATGGTTATATTTTTATTAAAAAACACTTTCTTTTACTTATAATTTGGTGGATAGAGGCAAATCCAGTGTAGCTGCAGGGATGGGGATCGTTAGTTTAAAATCAAGGTCTAACTAATATCCTTTTAAGAAAATCTGTCTGCAGACTTTGTGCCAAGAAGTTCTCAGCCCTTCAGTAATTCTTCTGATTACTGAAAATCTTTTTGTTTTCCGTTAAAGTATGATTTCCGTTCAAGGTGTCCTCCCTTGTTTTTCCCCTGACGATCTGTGGAGTTTCTTGGCCCTGGGTACATGGAACCGGCCACTTCTGTTCAGATGTGGGACCGCACCGCTGGCGCCCGTGGCCCAGCTCTCCATGTGCGCCGTGCCAGCACAGCTGCTAGTTCAACTGAAAATTGATTTGGGTGAAGTACAGGGCCTGGAACATGGCGCAGGAAGTGAGACTTTGATGAAGGGAAAAGGGGTATGTCTAACCAAAAAAAGAAAGGAAAAAAAAGATTAGAAGCATCAAAGAGCGGGAGAGAATTTTCTGTGGGCCTACTTATCAAGTGGACCATTTATGTTTCATCTGTGGTTTGAATGTGGTAGACAACAAAAATTTGCTTGATGGTTGAAACTGTTCCTAACCAAAATAATTTCCTCATAGTCTCATGTTCCGAGAAAACTTGCCTTTTTGACTCAACCGAAACAACAAATGATTCTTTTTTTCTTGGATAGATGCAAGGGTGTCTACCTTTTATCCTCTGATTATATGCTGCAGACCTCTGCACAGTTAAAACGATCCTGCAGGCATCCACTGTTAAGTCAATCAGGAATACTACAGGAGATTTTGGTCTGTATTTACTGATATCTCTGAGAAATTTTGATCCAAACCCCTTTTAGTGGTAGTTTTATTGTTTTTTCTCCCTCAATGATAAATTATCTGTGGAAAACTCTGTGCACTGTAGAAGTATAACATAGATTATCTGCATATAGATTTTAATAGTCATGTTTCCAAGTGCTTTCTTAAAATATCTTCTTTTAATCAGGCCAAGATTGTGTAGTACATTAAAGGAATTCTCAAAAAGTTTAAAAAACTTACTAGATGACCTCAGTATGGTCCTATTTAACATACCCTTGGGAACATGTGCATGAAATACATTGTGGTTTGAGGTTTTCCAACCCAAACAAACTTAAAAGAAAATGCAGCTTTTAGTAGAAACTATTCAAATTCCTGCAAAAATAGGTATGGATCTCACCACTGAGAGGGTTTAAAAGCATCATTATCTACCATGAGAATCAAAAGAGAATGTGTTATCCTGCTTTTTCTATTTTGCTCAAGACCGTAAATTTGGCGGTTCTGGTGTATCACCATTTTTGAATGAAATGCTCAATTAAAAAATATATGTGTATATGAATGACTGAACCTCTGATTAATGTTTTTCTTTCTCCTTGATGCCATGACCTGTGGGTGGGGAAGAGAGGGCAAATGGTGTCGCAAAACTGGTGTTATTTAACAGAGTCTTCACATTTATACCACACAAGTTGAATCCATCAGGTGTAAGACATCACCCTGAAGCATCACTTCTGAGAACTATTGGGAGGGAAATATCAGAACTGAAATATCACAGCTGGCCCTGATTTTAACTGGTGCCAAACACCTGCAGGCCCTAAAAGGATACCAAAATGAAACCCCACCCTGTGGCAGCAAGCCAGCCCTTAACAACCCTTCCTTAACTTTGCATCACCATCAAGATTAATTTAACATTTTCTACAGAAACCTTATTCTTCCTGTCCCAGAAGGCCATTATAACTCCTGTAGCCAATCTTTCGTATGGGATAAATATGTCATAGAAACAGAGTGAAGTCTTGAAATATTTGATAGCTTAAAATTATCTGTTGTTTTCATATCATTATTTGTGGAAGCCTGTGAAGTTGGAGGCTTTATTAATCTCTAGGCTAGCTCATATTCTCCAAGTGACTTTGTTTTAGCACATTTTGGCAAAATATCTGAGCATCTGGGGGAAAAAAGCCTTCAGGATTCATATAGTAAGTGTCAGAAGCTCCCCAAAATACAGTGCTATTTTTCAAGCCCTTTCTACCTTACACATGCAGGCACGCATGTGCACACATGCACACACATGCATACACATACACACTTGCACTACTGATGCATTTTAAAGATTGCCTTTTGAATGACATTAGTTAATATTTATTGAAATGCAGTTGCATAGCCCTGGGAGGGTTATACAAATCAAGCAAAATTATATCCTTGTTTCTAATACTGCTGGGAAATACATACATACAGTGCTCCCCGTAACTGGAAAACAGTTGATGAAGATCTGAGGTAAAACAGTATGTCTGGAAGTAATTCCTAGTAGACAAAAGAGATACAAAAATAATATTTATGTATATCTCTGAGTATGTATGACACATTTCAGATAGTGAACAAATTCAGACATTTTGTTTTGTGATAACCTGGGTATAATATTTTCAGTTTTGGAAAAAATAATCTATTTCATACATAAGTGATTAAATGAAATAAAAATTGAAAGTTTAAGGATTCAATTTTATATTAAAATATAAAATATAAGACAGTAATATCCAATTTTATTTTGTTGGGTTGAAAAGAATCGTAATACAAAAAAACCTCATGCGTTATCATTTAAGAGGAAACCTACTGAAATGTCAAATAAAAGTTAAGGTCTTAGTATTACATTACTGGCATTTTATGTTCATTCTTTATGTATACCTAGGAAATTTGGATGCATCGGGTTTTTTTAAGCTATCACACTTACATATTTAGATACCTAACTGGAATGCCTTGGACATTACCTGATTGACATTGATGGAAAAAAGGTAATAGAATTTATGTTAAAGAAAAAAAGTCTCTCTTTTTGATATTTTCATGAAAGGCATGGTTCAGGGCAGAGGAGACTGTAGTCACTTTTTAATTCAGTCAGTCACTCAGTCATTTGTTCAGCAGATAGTAATTGCTGGCCTGCTATATATGTACGGTCTTTTAATTTTTTTTATTTTTGGCTGCAATGGGTCTTGTTGCTGCACGAGGGCTTTCTCTAGTTGCGGCGAGCGGGGGCTACTCTTCTTTGTGGTGCGTGGGCTTCTCATTGCGGTGGCTTCTCTTGTTGCGGAGCACGGGCTCTAGGCCTGCGGGCTTCAGTAGTTGCAGCACGTGGGCTCAGTAGTTGTGGCATGTGGGCTCTAGAGCGCAGGCTCAGTAGTTGTGGTGCACGGGCTTAGTTGCTCCACGGCATGTGGGATCTTCCTGGACCAGGGATCGAACCCTGTCCCCTGCATTGGTAGGTGGATTCTTAACCACTGTGCCACCAGGGAAGTCCTGTATGGTCTTGTATTAGGTATTTGGCCAGGGGAGGGATGAGGGAAAACAGTGAAGCAGTAGGACAAAGATGAAACTATTAAGCATTCAGGGAGGTTGCACAGTCCAGTTTAAGGTAGAAAGTGTCCAGTGTCACAGAATAGTTACACAAAAATGCTCTGGGTATTTTTAGTAGCAAGAAATGATAGGTATAAAGCATCATGAGGTTCTCCTATTTAATTAATTAACAAAAGCTTAAAATCTGACAAAGACTTGCAAAATGTCTTAATCATGAAATTTACCAAAGAACTCTTTATCCTTTTAAACACTCTTTGTAATTAGCTTATCATATTACTAATAAATTCCTTCTCAGTGATTAAGAGGAATTTAATGGAGGGTTTCAACTTTTTTCAGTAATTTTGAAGATATTTGTGATCTGAGAAAGTCTGAAGACTTTGTTTTTTATTTTTGGCAAAGGTTATTTTCTCTGTCTGTCTCTCCTCTTTCTCACAGTTTATTCATCAGGCTCTGCTTATCTCCTATTTCAGAGTAGAGATTCATAGTATAAGCATTGACTTTTACCAAGCCTTGAACTTTCAAGCCAAAGACATAATTTATTATTTTGATGAGTAAAAAATAGAAATCAAGAAAGAGTAATCTCAGGAAAGTGCCAATAAAAATCACAGTGAGGAGCTTCCATACTGTTCTCCATAGTGGCTGTACAAATGTACATTCCCATCAACAGAGCACAGGGTTCCCTTTTCTCCACATCCATGTCAGCATTTGTTCTCTCTTGTCTTTTTCATGATAGACATCTTAACAGGTGTGAAGTGATATCTCATTGTGGTTTTGATTTGCATTTGTCTGATGATTAGTGATGTTGTGTACTTTTTCATGTACCTGTTGGCCATTTGTGTGTCTACTTTGGAAAAATGTCTACTCAAGTCCTTTGCCCATTTTTAATAGAAGTATACATTAAATAATTTGAAGTTTATCAATACAGTGGGACAATATATTGCCTTTATCTCATGGTTTTGAGGAGTGACATGGAAAGTGTTCATTTATAAAAATAAAAATGCAGCATACAAAATTGTGTATATTGTATGATCTCAACTTTGTAAAACTATTCTCTTTAAAACAATCGTATGTTACTTTGTAATCAGGAATAAAAAGGGTTTAAATAGTCCCATAGCTTAAATAGTTTCTTAAGTGGAAATTTAAAATGAATTTTTGTTATTTTTAAATAGTTAAAACAGATGCCAATACGGAATGCTATGATTTCACATATGTATTCAAATGAAAATACTTTTTTATTGAGGTGTAATTGGCATATAACATTATATTAGTTTCAAATGTACAGCGTAATGATTAGGTATTTGTATATAGCGTGAAATGATCACCACAATAAATCAATTTAAAATCCATCACCATCCACAGTTAAAATTTTTTTTTTCTTATGATGAGAGCTTTTAAGATCTACTTTCTTAGCAACTTTCAAATATACAGCTTATTAACTATAGTCCCCATCTCCATGACTTATTTATTTTGTAGCTGGAAGTTTGTACTTTTTGACTCCCTTTGCCCATAAAGATACTTTTAAGTATCATTTATTGTAGTTATTTACATACATTAGAAACATTCTAATTGTACTATTGGTAGTACTGAACATGAACGATGATTGACAAGGACTGAGCACTATTGATATTTTAAGAACTTTTCTAAAATGATTAATAATGGAGGAATAGATACAAAATGGTGCATTTGTCGCCTAAAGGAGCTTGGAATGGAGTTCTACATTCTTTGAGAATTCAGCAGTTAAAAATGCACCCTGAATTTGCAATTTATCTCTTTTATTTTGTCAGTGTGCTTTAGGTGTTGTACTAAGAAACCATTGACTAATCTAAGGACATGAATATTTACATCTATATTTTCTTATAAGAGTTTTACAATTTTTAAGTCTTATATTCAGGTCTGTGATCCATTTTGAGTGTGTGTGTGTGTATGTATGAATTTATCTCATTGTCCCAGCATCATTTGTTGAAAAGAGTATTCTTTTCCCATTGAATTTTCTTGGCACTCTTGTTCAAAATCCATTGGACATTAAAGAAAGGTTAATTTCAGAAGTTTGATTATTTAAGAGTGTCTTGATTAATTTTCATATTTGTGTGAATTTCTCAAACTTTCTAAGTTTGATTTCTAATTGTATTCACTGTGTTTGAAAAACATACTTTGTGTGATTTCAACTTCTTCAAATTTATGGAGGCTTATGTTATGCCCTAGCATAGAATCGATCTGCAGAATGTTCCATGTGTTCTTAAGAAGAATGTATATTTTGTTGAAGTATTCTGTAGATGTCTATTAGGTCTTGTTTATACCATTGTTTAACTCTTGTATTTTCTTGCTGATCTTCTGCCTAGTCATTATATCCATTATGGAAAGTTGGGTGTTGGCTTCTCCACCTCTTACTGTTGCATTGTCTGTCTAACCTTTCAGTCAGTTGTTGCTTCATGTATTTTTGGGCTCTGTTTTTATGTGCATATATGCTTACCATTGTTATATCTTCCTGATGGATTGTCCCTTTTATCATCATGTCTCTCTCTTTACTTCTATAACATGTTTTATTTTCATATCTATTTTCTGATACTTCTGATATTAATATATATATATATATCTTAATATAACTACCCATTCTCTTTTATGGTTGTGGTTTGCATTGTACATCTTTTGCCATCCTTTTATTTTCAGCCTGTTTGCATTTTGAATGTAAAGTATCTCTCACATAGATAATATATAGTTGGGTCCTGGTTTTTTTAAATCCAATTTGCAAATATCTGCTTTTTGATTGAATTTTATTTTTTTAACATCTTTATTGGAGTATAATTGCTTTCCAATGTTGTGTTAGTATAAGAGTAAATCAGCTATACGTATACATATATCCCGATATCCCCTCCCTCTTGCGTCTCCCTCTGACCCTCCCTATCCCACCCCTCTAGGTGGACACAAAGCACCGAGCTGATCTCCCTGTGCTATGCGGCAGCTTCCCACTAGCTATCTGTTTTACATTTGGTAGTGTATATATGTCCATGCCACTCTCTCACTTCGTCCCAGCTTACCCTTCACCCTCCCTGTATCCTCAAGTCCATTCTCTACGTCTGTGTATTTATTCCTGTCATACCCCTAGGTTCTTCAGAACCAGTTTTTTGGTTTTTTTTTTTTTTTTTTAGATTCCATATATATGTGTTAGCATATGGTATTTGTTTTTCTCTTTCTGACTTACCTCACTCTGTATGACAGACTCTAGGTCCATCCACCTCACTACAAATAACTCAATTTTATTTCTATTTATGGCTGAGTAATATTCCATTGTATATATGTGCTACATCTTCTTTATCCATTCATCTGTCGATGGACACTTAGGTTGCTTTCATGTCCTGGCTATTGTAAATAGAGCTGCAGTGAAAATTGTGGTACATGACTCTTCTTGAATTATGGCTTTCTTAGGGTATATGCCCAGTAGTGGGGTTGCTGAGTCATATGGTAGCTCTGTTTTAGTTTTTGAAGGGACCTCTATGCTGTTCTCCATAGTGGCTGTATCAATTTACATTCCCACCAGCAGTGCGAGAGGGTTCCCTTTTTTCCACACCCTCTCCAGCATTTATTGTTTGTAGACATTTTGATAATGGCCATTCTGACTGGTGTGAGGTGATACCTCATTGTAGTTTTTTTTGTTTTTTTTT
>NC_041218.1:96570290-96570651 GCF_002837175.3 Physeter macrocephalus
CCACATCTTCTTTATCCATTCATCTGTCGATGGACACTGAAGTTGCTTCCATGTCCTGGCTATTGTAAATAGAGCTGCAGTGAAAATTGTGGTACATGACTCTTCTTGAATTATGGCTTTCTTAGGGTATATGCCCAGTAGTGGGGTTGCTGAGTCATATGGTAGCTCTGTTTTAGTTTTTGAAGGGACCTCTATGCTGTTCTCCATAGTGGCTGTATCAATTTACATTCCCACCAGCAGTGCGAGAGGGTTCCCTTTTTTCCACACCCTCTCCAGCATTTATTGTTTGTAGACATTTTGATAATGGCCATTCTGACTGGTGTGAGGTGATACCTCATTGTAGTTTTTTTTGTTTTTTTTT
>NC_041218.1:96571749-96610464 GCF_002837175.3 Physeter macrocephalus
TTGTTCTAGTTCTGTAAAAAATGCCAGTGGTAGTTTGATAGGGATTGCATTGAATCTGTAGATTGCTTTGGGCAGTATAGTCATTTTCACATGTTGATTCTTTCAATCCAAGAACGTGGTATATCTCTCCATCTGTTTGTATCATCTTTAATTTCTTTCATCCATGTCTTATAGTTTTCTGCATACAGGTCTTTGTCCCTTAGGCAGGTTTATTCCTAGGTATTTTATTCTTTTTCTTGCAGTGATAGTTGGGAGTGTTTCCTTAATTTCTCTTCCAGATCTTTCATCATTAGTGTGTAGGAATGCAAGAGGTTTCTGTGCATTAATTTTGTATCCTGCTACTTTACCAAATTCATTGATTAGCTCTAGTAGTTTTCTGGTAGCATCTTTAGGATTGTCTAAGTATAGTATCATGTCATCTGCAAACAGTGACAGCTTTACTTCTTCTTTTCTGATTTGGATTCCTTTTATTTCTTTTTTTTCTCTGATTTTTGTGGCTAAAACTTCCAGAACTGTGTTGAATGATAGTGGTGAGAGTGGGCAACCTTGTCTTGTTCATGATCTTAGTCGAAATGATTTCAGTTTTTCACCATTGAGAACGATGTTGGCTGTGGGTTTGTCATATATGGCCTTTATTATGTTGAGGTAAGTTCCCTCTATGCCTGATTTCTGGAGGGTTTTTATCATAAATGGGTGTGAATTTTGTTGAAAGCTTTTCTGCATCTATTGAGATGATCATATGGTTTTTCTCCTTCAATTTGTTAATATGGTGTATCACATTGATTGATTTGCATATATTGAAGAATCCCCTTGCATTCCTGGGATAAACCCCACTTGATCATGGTGTATGATCCATTTAATGTGCTGTTGGATTCTGTTTGCTAGTGTTTTGTTGAGTATTTTTGCATCTATGTTCATCAGTGTTATTGGCCTGTAGGTTTTTTTTGTGACATCTTTGTCTGCTTTTGGTATCAGGCTGATGGTGGCCTCATAGAATGAGCTTGGGGGTGTTTCTCTCTCTGCTATATTTTGGAAGAGTTTGAGAAGGATAGGTGTTAGCTCTTCTCTAAATGTTTGATAGAATTCACCTGTGAAGCCATCTGGTCCTGGGTTTTTGTTTGTTGGAAGATTTTTAATCACAGTTTCAGTTTCAGTGCTTGTGATCGGTCTGTTTATATTTTCTACTTCTTCCTGGTTCAGTCTCGGAAGGTTCTGCTTTTCTAAGAATTTGTCCATTTCTTCCAGGTTGTCCATTTTTTTGGTATATAGTTGCTTGTAGTAATCTCTCATGATCCTTTGTATTTCTGTAGTGTTAGTTGTTACTTCTCCTTTTTCCCTTCTAATTCTGTTGATTTGAGTCTTTTCCCTTTTTTTCTTAATGAGTCTGACTAATGATCTATCAGTTTTGTTTATCTTCTCAAAGAACCTGATTGAATTGTTTAAGCCATTCACACTCCCTGTTATCATTGATAGGATAGGATTTCCAGCTGACATTTGCTTTCTTTGTGTTTCATGTGTTTATTTTTCTATTTCCTTTTCATTGCTTTCATTTGCATTAAATGGGTATTTTCTAATGTAACATTTTAATTCTTTTAGTGATTTTTGATGATATTTTTGAAATTTTTATAATTAGTTTCTCTAGGCCTATAATGTATATCTTAACTTATCAGGTTTGAGTTCAGTTTTATACCAACTTAGTTACAGTGAAATATGGAAACTTTCCTCCTATATAACTCCTATAGATATGTATGTATATTATAAACTCAGCAATACAGTTATAATTGTTACTCTATAAGTGTTATATAATAGTAAGTCTTTCAGGGAAGCTGATGAAAGAAATGAGAGCTAATTTATATTTATAGAATTTTTAATATTAATTTTATGTATGCTATTTTGTCCTCTTAATTTCTTCTCATTGACCTGAGTTCTAGACAAGTTGGATTTGATGTCCTTTCCTTACTCCAACTCATGTTTTTTGCTCTTATTCACCTCCCTTGTGCTCTTTATTGTCAAATAGATTACATTTCTGTATGTTATGGATTCAACAGTACACTTTTATACATGTTGTTTATTGCAGTAGCCTTTTGAATAAGTCAAGAGAAGAAAGGAGAAGAAATATGCAGTTGCACTGTTGTTTGTAAATGCCTACATGATTATCTAACTGGTATGCTTTATGTGTGTCATTGTGTGGATTCGTAGTGCTGTATGGGTCATTTACTTTCATCCTAAAGAATTTTCTTTGGTGTTCAGTGTAATGTAAGTCCACTACCAACAAATTCTCTCAGCTTTTGTGTATCTGGGATTATCTTTAGTTTGCCTTCATTTGTGAAAGATAGTTTTGCTGGATACAATACTCTTGTTTGATAGTTTTTACTTTCAGCATTTTGAGTATGTTGCTTCACTGCCTTCTAATTTCCATGGTGTCTGATGAGATGTTATATGTTAATCTTTTTGGGTTCCCTTTAGGTGATGTCATTTTTCTTTTGCTCTTTTCAGGATTTTCTCTTTTTCTTTGAACATTTTGAGTATGATGTGTCTGGGTGTGTTTTGATCTCTTTACATTTATCCTACTTAGAGTTCATTGAGCTTCTTGGATGGTAGATTAATGTTTTTCATAAAATTTGTAAAGTTTTAAGTTATTATTTCTTTGATTTTTTCATCTTTTTCTTCTTCTGGTACCCCAATTATGTGTATCTTGGTGCACTTAATGGTGTCTCACATGTCTCTGAAACTTTGTTTAGTTTTCTTAATTATTTTTTCTTTCTGAAATTCAGATTGAATAATTGCTGTTAGTCTACCTCTGAGTTTGAGTTTGCTGATTCTTTCTTCTGATAATTCAAATACATGGTTGAGCCCCTCAAGTGAATTTTTCATTTCAGTTATTATACTTTTCAACTCCAGAATATCCATTTGATTCCTTTTAATAATTTGAATATTTCTATCTCTTTATTGATATTATCTCTTTGATGAGACATTGTCTTCATATCTTCCTTTAATTCTTTAAGCATGGTTTCCTTTTGTTCTTCAATCATGTTTATAATAGCTGCTTTGAAGTTTTTTCTGCTAAGTCCACCATCTGGGCCCCTTCAAAGGCAGTTTCTATTGCCAGCTCTTTCTTTCTGTGTATTGGACACAGTTTACTGTTTCTTTGCATGTGTCATAATTTTTGGTTGATATCTGGACATTTTAGATCCCCCTACCCCAGAGGTTGTTTTGTTTGTTGCTTACTAGGTCGAACAACAGTGATTTGGCTGTTTTAATTCTGTGAAGTCTTTTTTTATCTGCAGTTAACAGCTTCTGATGTCCCAGCACAGGTTGGTTCCACTTGTTTTTATCTTTTTTTTTTTTCTTTTTTGCGGTAAGCGGGCTTCTCACTGTTGTGGCCTCTCCCGTTGCGGAGCACAGGCTCTGGATGCGCAGGCTCAACGGCCATGGCTCACGGGCCCAGCCGCTCCGCGGCATGTGGGATGTTCCCGGACCGGGGCACGAACCCGTGTCCCCTGCATCAGCAGGTGGACTCTCAACCACTGCGCCACCAGGGAACACCCGTTTTTTTCTTTTACCTAGTGATCACTCCTGGGCAGGCATAAGCCATTGAGTCAAAATATCACACTTGGTGGTTTCAAGGTGATTGGGCTCAGGCTACATGTTCTGATTAACTTTCTGTGGGCCATGGTTCTAATGTCACTTCAGTTTTCCAAACTTCTGTAGAGCCATCCAAATCTGTGATGTGTATTCACCACCTAATAGCCAGCCTGAGATCTGGATGGTGTTGTATCTGTTAGTTCAGTTCTCAAAGTGTGGTTTGTTGAATTCAGTATGTGCATATGCCCAGGAATTCATAAACAGCCTTATGCAGTTATATTCCCGAGTTCCTTTCTCATGACCTCCTTGGTAATCTCCAGTTCCCTGGGGTGCCTCTTTTTGCTCTTCTGGCCAGAATGCTATGGCTTTAGTTATCCTGTTCTCCTGTGCACTTCTATAACTGCTCCTGTCTTTGGGACCAGGTGGCAGCCAGACAGAGGTAGGAAAAGAACAATGGATTTAACTCCACTTTTTTGAACCTGCTGTTCCATCAAACTTAAAGGGACGTTCCCCTTTCTTTGGATTTTGGCTTTTGCTGGTTCCCATTGCCTCTTCTAGTCAAAGCTGCTGCTACCACTGTCACCTCAGCACTGCCTGAGAGCTGGGGTAGGGAAATGGATAAAAGAAAGCAAAAACCAAGAGATTTCCACACTCTCTTTGGGTGTTATGCATTCCCTTTCCTATTCCTTGAGCCAGAACTAGGAGGCTTCTCCTGGAACTTTCTTTGTCTGCACCTATTTTCATTCTGGCTGCTATAACAAAAATACCATTGACAGGGTTACTAATAAACAACAGAAATTTTTTTGTCACATTTCTGGAAGCTGGGAAACCCAAGATCAAGGCACTGGCATATTCACTATCTGATAAGAACCCACTTCTTGGTTCATAGGCGGCCATTTTTTTCACTTGATCCTCTCATGGTGGAAGGGGTGAGGTAGTTCTCTGAGGTGTCTTTTATAAGGATGTTAATCCCATTCTTGAGGGCTCCATTCTCTTGAACTGATCACCTCCCCAGGACTCCATCTCCAAATACTATCCCACTGGAGGGCTAGGTTTCAATGTATGCATTTGGCCAGGGGTGCACAAACATTTATCTACAGCAGCATCCCAGCACTCAGTTTGTTTCCTATGTGATGGGTTCAGACCTGGGGATACAACAGTAAAAAAACTGATAAACTTTCCACTTATATGGTGGTATTTGAATTCTGTTCTCCTCCTCTCTATCTGCTGCTGTTGACTTTTGAGTCCTTAAAAAGCTGCTTCATTTATTCTGTCCAGGTTTTATAGCTGCGTTCAGTGGGAGACAATTTAGAGTATACTTACTGCTTCATAGTACCTGGAACCTGAACGTTTCAACTTTAAAGCAAACATTTCTTAATATTTAAAAAAAAGTTTCTAGATCATTTTTCTTGAAGAGAATCCTAACACAGTTGTTAAGTTGAAGTAACTCAAAAAGTTAATGCACTTTGCAACTACTTTTTCATGCAAATTAGAATTTTCAGGAAATGTCTAATCAAAACAAAATATAGAAATAAATTGAATGAAGAGGTTAATAAATAACTGGAACTACAGTGGACTCCAACTTTTATACTGATTGTTGGGCAAGCAGATGTTATAGTTTTGAACATTTATATGAATATATTTAAACTAATACATTGTTCCTTTTGAATTCTTCATGTATTGGGATTTTGTTTACTTTTTTGTTAAAGTGTTTCCTGCTACAAGGAAAGAAAGAACGTCTTCTGACCTATGGGAATGAGCAGTTAGGTTGTCCTTAAACTATTTTCCTTAAATGTCAATTTTCTATATTGGTCATTTGACAGTTACCTAGCACTTATTCAGCGTTCTCTGGCAAATGCAGTGTTTTGTTAGAGTCTGAAGGAAAACAGAATTCTCAGAAAGAGGAGTAAGGTATCAGAGCCTGCAATGGTCAGGGAGACAGGGCAAAAGTTTTTTTAAAAAAAGAGTCTGTGTTCTTGTTTCTGAGCAGTACTAAATCATTCACCAATTTTCACGGCAAATATAATACAAAGCTGGGACCTCCTGTAGTGCTAGGAAGTAAGGAAGTGCCCACAAAATGATGGGAACGTGTGGCAAAGGCATTAATACAAAGGAGCCAAGTTCAGAGAGGCCCCAGTAGCCAACACAGGACAATTTGAATAATAAAACAAATATAAGATAATTATAGTAATGGACTATAATCCACAGAATAAAATAAATATCCATGACTCCATACTGATATAAATAAATAATTGAATCAGTCAGTACACGTGGAAGAATGCAAAGAACTCTTTAGATTTTAGAATTTCAACTAATAAACATAAAAGAATGAGGGAAATAGGAAATTATCTTTAGGTAAACATCACAGTAATAATTATTGCAACAAAGAACTGTTGAAGGGTACTGCAACTATGGTGGACAAGAGGATATTTGTAGAATCTCAATGTATCTCTTTATCTTCTCAGTTATAAAGAAAAACTAGGAACTTCACAGTGGGGAACCCTTACTGACATCAGCTTAACTAAGTGATTCAAGTTAGTAACACCAGTAATAAGATCTGACAACATCATGAGTCTTTCGTTATGATGCATAGCATCGCTTTCTTGCCCCAAATCTAATTGTGGGAAAATATCTGACCAACTCAAATTGAGAAATTCTATAAAATGCCTGATCAGTGCTCTTCAAAAGTGTCAAGGTTATGCAAGACAAAGACTGAGGAACTGTCCTAGATTGGAGAATGCTAAAAAAAATGACAGTTATTTGCAATGTGGGATCCTAGATTGTAGCCTGGTCCAGAGAAGAGGGCATTAGTGTGACACTTGTCAAAATTCCAAGTCTCTAGATTAGTTAGTGATATTGTTTCGATTTTAATTTTTTGGTTTTGATAACCAAACATCTGCTGTTAACATCTTATATGTTAAGAGCAGAAGATGGGTGATGAGTATTTGAGAACCGTGCTTTGCAACTTTTCTGTCCACCTAAAATTATTACAAAATAAATAGTAAAAAAAGAAAACACAGAAATTTTATTTCAAATACCTCACATTGTATAAATACCAAGGTAAAGAGCCTTGCATTAAAAAAAATGAAAGTGTGAAGTGTCAAAGGGGAGTCCTCTATAGAACATGCAAAATAAAATTTCAAGTTTTATTGCTTCTCAGGTGTCCATCATTTAAAAACAATGCTTATCAAAATATCAGAGGGCTCTTATATGCCATTGCATTTGTTTTTCTAGCATTTCAAATTGACTGATTATAATAATTCTCTCTTTGCTGTTCAGGGACGTGAAACTCTGAGTAGTATGAAGCCTGAACTATTATTGATACTTCTGCATCATAGTTGAGATTTTATTTCTGATGCCTGAGGACCACTAAGACAGCAACACACGCAATCAAATGTTCAGATCTTTTTCACACAACTGTAGTTGATCCCTTGTCAAGAATTTAAATGAAAGATAATTTAAATTCATTTTTCTTTAGAAAACAGATTTTTGCTAATTTATAAAATGTAATTAAAATGTTACCAGAATGCAGTTACTCTTGGAAATACTTCTCTACAGATTCTCATTTTTGCAAAATAGATATGTCTCATTTAACTTTTATGAAAAATGGTTAAATTTTCACAATTGGTTTCAGAAGCTATCCAGTTTCTTCGTGGTACACTAAGTGTCAATAGTTGTTGTAAGCCCTTTAATATCATCAGGCAGTGGTTCTCAAACAGGATGTGCATTAGAGTCACCTGGGGAACTTTTCCAAAATCTAGTTCCTGGAGCACTAGCATCACAGATTCTGATAACACAAGTCAGTATGGAGTTAAGGATATCTGGATTTTTAGAAGATTCCCTAAGGCTTGTACTGTAGAAATGTAGAATGCTTTGGAGAGGGGAGAATGTCATGGTTATGAGCATGGTCTTTCTAGTTGCAACAGAGCTGACTTTTTTGTTCCACAAATAAATTATGAATTTAATTTAGAAACATGACAAAAATGGGCAAAGGATAAGATAGAAAACTCCTACCAAACTGAAAAAAAAAGTGTATGCAGTTTATATTGTTAGATAAGCAGACCTGACTTTTATTTGGGCTCTGCCACTTACTCACTGGATGACTTGGGGCATTACTCAAC
This sequence comes from Physeter macrocephalus, assembly GCF_002837175.3. NCBI lineage: Eukaryota > Metazoa > Chordata > Mammalia > Artiodactyla > Physeteridae > Physeter > Physeter macrocephalus. The sequence goes on from NC_041218.1 coordinate 96,579,456, forward strand.
CCTCATATACCTCAGTTTCCTCCTCTATAAAATAGAGGTTTTAATGATTTTGACCTCATCTTTTTTTTAATATTTCAATGAGAGGAGATAGTGCATATAAAGTATGTAAAATGTAGGCAATTTTTATTGATTAGTTTTTTAAGATGATTAGATGTTTTCTGGAAAATGCCATAGTGGAAGGGAAGGTATTTCAGGCAGAAGCAGCAACCAAGCAAGGAAATGGGAGATGTGAAAAATGCCTGGGGAAATGTGAGAAGGGCAGGTGGTGTGTTATGGCTGGAGCGTAGAGTGTGGATGAGCTATGGTAGGAGGTGAAAATGGAGAGCCCAAGAGTCATTTAATGGAATACTTTATGCCATGCTGAAGAGTTTGATCTGTATCCAAACTGTTTGTCAGAACATGTAGTATGATGCCAGCTCCTGGAAGTGCAGCAGATGTACTCGTACCAGCAGCAGTGTATTCTGGTGATCCTGGGTAGCTATGAAGCCCAGGAGAATGTAGCATGTAGGTATGCCTGTGTACAGCTACATATGACATATGTCGTGTCTGTTAGTCCCAGAGCAGAGATTCAGTATAGAAAGTAGAAGTTCTAAGGTCCAAGCCATATTTGACACAGCCTACCAAAAAAAATACATTGTCAGAGTTAATGGGAACTTTATGATTATAGCTATTCATTCTTTGTTTTATACCTTGTCACAGCCAGAAATCTGGGACTGAACCTCTAAGCAACTCTAATTCTGGTATTAATCAAGCTATATATGACCAGTGAACGAGCACTGTGAAGAAGTACGCCCCAGGTTACAGGAAGTCAGCTACGTTAATATATAGATGTGTGCGGGCATGTTGGAGAATGGTATTTATTGAACTGCAACTGTACTGACATATCCCATCCTAAGCCCTACTCCTAACCATCTTGGATTGTGAAATCTGTTTTAAAGAGCTTTCCCCAGGATAAGATTCAGTTCCTAGTCCCATGGAGCTCCATTTTACTTATCCTCAAATTGTCACTAAAGCAGGGGGAAGCTAGGACCTGACCGTGTGGGGACACCCGTATGCAGGGGCAGACACAGGCTAAGCATGATGCCATTCTGTACTCTGGGATCCTCTGACCCAAGGCACACAATGCCATCGTGTCATTGAAAAAGTTAACTTTTATCCTGAAAAAGTTTATGAATGCATCTAGGGTTTATTTAAATTAGAAAATTCTCACACAGGTAGTGGTGGCTGCAAGGTATAGAGGCTCAGAGAAGTCTGTACAAACTATATTAGAAGTACAATTAAATAAGGACTATATTTTTTCAGAGTCTGAGAAACTTGGACTTGGAAAAGAAGGTGCCTTAGATGGTTATGATGATGATGTGTCATTGTCAGTTCTTCAGTTGCAGCAGTGGGACTCTGGTGGCAGATGTTGATAATGGGGGAGACTATGCATGTGTGGGAGTTGGGGTACCAGGGAACTCTGTTTTCCTCTCAATTTTACTGTAAACTTAAAACTGCTCTAAAAAATGAAGTCTTTAAGTATGGAAAAAAGAAGATTCCCTGAACAATGTTGATGTTACCTTTAGACTAGGCTTTATAGTATTGAAATGGAGCTCAGTTTGTTGTCTGAGACCTGAAGATTCAGAATTCATTCATGATCAAATATTTCATGAGTGCCAACTGTGTGCAAATTAGTGTGCTAAACAATGGAGAGAAAGAATAGCAATACTTGGTTGACTCTAAGCAAATATAAGACTACTTAATAAACAGGAGGACCAAGTTATTTCTTTGCTATGAGAAACGTATTTGCTTCAAAGCCTTTAATGTGTTCTATCTACTTCCCAGGGTAAAATTTTTGGGTATTAAGGAACTCATGAGGAGCTAAGTTAATAATTAGGATATTGTTGATAAAGATGAGATTTGAAGATCACTGGAGTTCAGAATTTTTTTTCCACTTTTTATTTTGAAGTAGTCAGATTCACAGGGAGTTGCAAAGATGGTACAGAGAGGTCCTGTGGACTCCTCACTTAGTTTCTCCCAATGATTGCATCTTACATAATTATAGTATAATAACAAAACCAGGAGTCTGACTTTAGTACAGTGTATGTATACAGTTCTATGCCATTTTAATACACAAGTACGTAGATTTATGTAACCATGAACACAGCCAAGACACCGAACTGTTCCATAACCATAAAGATCTCCGTTATGCTACCACAACTGCCTCATTCCTAATTTGTCTTCCATCACTATAATTTTGTCCTTTCAAGAATGTTATATAAATGGAATCATACAGCATGTGACTTTTAAAAAAATGACAGTTTTATTGAAATATTATTCACATACTGTAAAAGTACCCTTTTAAAGTATAAATCCATGTTTTTTAGCCCATTCACAGAATTGTGCAACCATCACCAGTGTCTAATTTCAGGACATTTTCGTAACCCCTAGTAGAAACCCCATTAGCATTCACTCTCCATTTTTCCTTCCCCCAGCCCCTGGTAACCACTAATATACTTTCTGTTTCTATGGATTTGCCTTTCTGTACATTTCATATAAATGGAATCATTCGACATGTGTCCTTATTTGAGTGGTTTATTTTACTTAGCATGATGTTTTCAAGGTTCTTCCATGTTGTAGTATGTGTCAGTACTTCATTGCTTTATATGGCTGAATAGTATTCCATTGTATAGATATACCACATTTTACTTATCCATTCATCAGTTGATGGACATTTGGGTTATATCCACATTTGGCTATTATGAATATTGCTTTTATTGTAATTCATATATAAGCTTTGTGAAGACATAAGGCGTTATATCTATTGGGTATATACCAAGTAGTGGAATTGCTGGATCATATGGTAACTCTATGTTTAGCTTTTTGAGGAACTGCTAAACTTTTTTCCAAAGTGGCTGCCCTCTTTTACAATCCCACAAGCAATGTGTGAAGGTTCAATTTCTCCACATCCTTGCCAACACTTATTATCTATCTTTCCTTATTTATTTCCTTCCTTCTTTTCCTCCCTCCCTCCCTCCCCCTTCCTTCCCTCCTTCCTTCCTTCTATTTACAGCCACATTACTGGGTATGAAGTGGTATCTCCTTGTAGTTTTGATTTGCATCTCACTAAGGATAACGATGTTAAAAATATTCTAAAGTGATTATTGATCATTTGTATGTCTGCTTTGGATAAATGTACAATCAGATATTTTGCCTGTTTAAAAATTTGGTTATTTGTCTATTATTATTGAGTTCAAAGAGTTCTTTACATCTTCTGGATACAAGTTCTTAATCAAATATATGACTTGCAAATATTTTCTTTCATTCTGTGGGTTGTCTTTTTATTTTCTTGATGGTGTTCTTTACAGCACAAATGCTTTTAATTCTGGTGAAGTCTCATTTATCTATTTGTTCTTTTGTTTTTATTTTGGGTGTCATATCAAAGAAACCATTGCCTAATCCAAGGACATAAAGATTTATGATTATATTTTCTTCTAAAAATTTTATAGTTTCACCTTTTATATTTAATTCTCTGATCTATTTTGAGTTGATTTTTGCATATAGGGTGAGGTAGGAGTCTAACTCTTTTCGTTTGCATATGGATAACCAATGGTACAAAACCAATTGTTGAAAGACTATTCTTTCTCTCATTGAATTTTCTGGCACCGTTGTTGAGAATTATTTCACAGTAAATGTGAGGCTTTATTTATGTTCCATTGGTCTGTATATCTATCCTTTTGCCATTACCATGCTGTCTTGAACTGTAGTTTTGTCATAGTTTTGAAATGAAGAAGTGTGAGTACTCCAACTATGGTTTTCTTTTTTCTTTTTTTTTTTTGCAGTACGCGGGCCTCTCACTGTTGTGGCCTCTCCTGTTGCGGAGCACAGGCTCCGGACACGCAGGCTCAGAGGCCATGGCTTACGGGCCCAGCCGCTCCGCGGCATGTGGGATCTTCCCGGAGCGGGGCACAAACCTGTGTCCCCTGCATCAGCAGGTGGACTCTCAACCACTGTGCCACCAGGGAAGCCCTATGGTTTTCTTTTAGAAGATTGTTTTGTTTTTCCAGGTCCTTTGCGTTTTCATATGAATTTTAGGAGTATCTTGCCAATTTCTGCTAGTCTGTTGGGATTTTGAAAGGAATTGTGTTAAATCTGCAGATCAATTTGGTAGTATTGCCATTTTAGTAATATTAAATCTTCTGATTCATGAAGATGGATGTCTTTCCATTTATTTAGTCTTCTTTGTTTCAAAAATATTTTGTAGTTTTTATTGTATGAGTCTTATATTTCTTTGTTAAATTTTACCTGAGTATCCTATTCTTTTTGATAATATTGTAAATGTAGTTGGTTTCTTAATTTTACTTTCGTATTTTTAATTACTATCACATGGAGATAAAAAGGACTTTTGTTTATTGATCTGTATCCTTCAATCTTGCTGAACGCATTTATCAGTTTTAATAACATCATTTTGGAAGGATGGGGATTCTTTGGGATTTTTCTATATATCATGTCATCTCCTATGTATCATGAGATCATGTCATCTTCCAATCCAATCTGGATGGTTTCCTTCTCAATTTTTGCTAGAATTACCTGGATGGAACCTCCGGTTCAATGTTGAATAGAAGTAGCAAGAGCAGGCATCCTTGTCTGTTCCTGATCTAAGGGGCAAAGCGTTCAGTCTTTCACCATTAGGTATAACATTTGCTGTGGTCTTTTCATAGATGCCTTTTATTACGATGAGGCAGTTACTTTGAATTTGTTGTTGAATGCTTTTATCATAAAGATGTGTTGGTTTTCTGTATCTGTCGAAATGATCTTTTTTTTTTTAATTGACATGTTGTATCACATTAATTGATTTTTCAGCTGTCACACCAAACTTGCATTCCTGGGATAAATTGCACTTAGTCATGGTATATAATCCTTTTTATGTGTTGCTGTGTTTGGTTTGCTAGTATTTTGTTGAGAATTTGTTTTGTCTATATTCATAAGAGATATTAGTCAGTAGTTTTCCTGTTATGTCTTGTCTGGTGTTGGTTTCAGGGTAATACTGGCCTCATATAATGAGTTGAAAACTTATATAATGAGTTGGCCTCATATATATATATAGGTATAATATTTTAATTAGTTAAGAGAAGAAAGAAGAAGTGTGTATTATGTCTTTTATATTTTCACATTTGTCTTTACTGGTGCTCTTTGTTTTTTTCACATGGGCTCGAAGAATTTTTAATATGTCTTGTAAAGCAGGTGTGTTAGCAACACATTCTCTCAGTTTTTGTTTATCTGGGAATGTCTTCAGTTCATCTACATTTCTTAAAGATACTTTTTTTGTATGTAAAATTCTTGATTCACAGTTTTTTTCTTTCAAAACTTTTCAAAACTTTCAATATAGCATCCGCTGCCTTCTGGCATACAATTGTTTCTGGTGAGAAGTCAGCTGCCAGTCTTATTGGTGTCCCCTTTGTGTTCCAAGTTGTTTTTCTCTTGATTTCAAGAGTTTCTCTTTGTTTCTGGTTTTCAGCAATTTGATTAGGATGTGTCTGGGTGTGGATCTCTTTACATTTATCCTATATGGAGCTCATTGAGCTTCTTGGATGTGTAGATTAATGTTTTTATCAAATTTGGGAAATTTTAGCCATTATTTAAACATTTTTGTGTTCTTATTTCTCTCCTTTTCCCTGGTTCTCTCATTATGCCTATGTTGGTGAACTTAATAGTATTGCACTTCTTACTCTCTTTCTTTTTTTCATTATTTTTTCACTGTTTCTCAGATTGCATAATCTCTATCAACCTGTCTTCAAGTTTGCTGATTCTTTCTTCTCCCAGTTCAAATTTACTTTTTAGCCCCATAGTGAATATTTTATTTTAGTTATTTTACTTTTCAACTCCACAATTTTTATTTGGTCCTTTAAAAATAATTTCTTTTTCTTTATTGATATTCTCTATTTGGCAAGACGTTTTCATCATTCTTTCCTATAATTCGTTAAGCATGGTTTCCTTTAGTTTTCTGATTATACTCATAAGGCTATTTTGAAGTCTTTATCCGTTAAGTTTGACAATTGAATACTCTCACAAGCAATTTCTGTTACCTGCTTTTTTTCTTGTGTATGAGTCACATTTTCATGTTTCTTTGCGTGTCTCATTATTTTTGTTGAAAACTAGACATTTTAGATAATGTATTATAGCAACTTTGGATATGGAGTCCCCCACCAGCCCTCTGCAATGCTTCTTATTTAGTTGTTTAATGACTTTCCTGGACCGATTTTATTGAGGTCTTCCCCCTGCCCCCCCCCACCCCCCAACACACACAGAGTTGGCCTCTAATGTTTCCATTCAGAAGGTTTAGCCTCAGACATGTGTGGAGTAACCCTGGGATTACAGTGGTTTTAGCAGAGCTCTCTTTGCCTCTCCTTAATCTCTTCTAAAGCCTCTGTTGCTGTCACATCCCCAGCCTGCTGTTAGGCTCCATTAATTTCCAGGTTGTTCCTGTATTGTTTTTAGCAATGCCCTTGAGCAGAAATAACTCTATAGTATGATCCAATTAAATTGGTCCCCCTTTGCAGGGATGGTTTTTGAGGCCAGTCTTTGTGGTTTGTCCTGATCACAGGAGGGATCTACTTAGCTTTCTTTTTCCCTGGTACTTGCTGGTAAATAAGCTGGCTTTCAGTTTACTTTTTTTTTTTTCTTTCATGTAGCTACTAGCCTCCTATTAATTGCCTACCAGCAAATCTCTATTGTTTTGGAGAGCATCCTTACTCATGAACTTTCCCATACTCTTGCCAAATGCAGTCAGTTCCTTTGGGAGAACTCTTGAGCTTTCTGTTCTTATTGGCTTCTTCTCTCCTCGGGTGAAGTCTCTGAGGCAGTGCTCTGGAGTTGGAGACAGGGACAGTGGTCACTTCTGTCAGAGTGACACCCCTGCTTTGTGAGTGGGGCACTTGGTGGGAGTGGTAGCTTCTGGTCTTCTTTGTTTGCCTTTCCCAGTATGGAACCTCTATTCTATGATCAAGCTATGAAAAGAGTAACTGGGATCTCAATATCCTTGGCCTGTCATACTGAGGTAGAGCCTCTGGTCTATGGGTCTTTGCTGGGTGGAAGAAGACAGCCCTGGACCTCTAAAGTTCTTGCCTGAAGCAGAGACTCTGCAATACTGAGCTGGGGGATGGAGTAGGAGGTGAGAAGTGCTGTTGGCATGCATTTTCTGAAGAGACACTTTAGCCCTTGACTGGGAGCTGGGTGGGTGGATCAGGAACCCCATATTGCTGGATGCACCCACTCGGAGTAGAGCTTCTATCTTGCTGATTTCAGGAGCCACTAAGAGAGGGGAGTTGGTGAAGTTGTGGTTCAAGTGCCACAGAATTTTTCTGTTCTTACTGAGATTTAGTAGATTTTATTGAATAAATATTTCTTCCCTTGCTCTATGCTTTTAGGATAATTTATAGAAACTTTCAGTGGTTGTTTTTGGTAATGATTTTCACCAGCTGTGGTTGTTTCACTGAGGAGTGGATCTGTGGAGCTCCTCATGTCATCATTCTGGAAGTCACCAAATACCACCCTCCACCCTCCCCAACGTACCTGGCAAAGTTTAAGTGCGTGTTGCTATGTGAAGGAAGCCAGGCACAAGAGGCTGCATGTTATATAATTCTACTTATATAGCATCCCAGGAAAAGCAAAAGTACAGGTTTGGGAAACAGATTAGTGGTTAAGAGTGGGGGTAGAGATTGATTACAAAGGGGCAGCACAAGGGAATTTTGGAGGTTACTGAACTGTTTTGTATGGTACTATGATGGTCAATACAGGACTTTATGCATTTGTCAAAATCCATTCAACTCTACACTGTAAAGAGTATGTGCGTTAATAAAAAATCAACCAGGATGTCAAAAAAACCCAAGATGCAATCTAGACTGTGACAAATGAATGACATAACTACACTGAAAGGGGTAGGGAGGAAAGGAGCTGACCTAAAACTTTGGGAAACGGTTTTTTGACTGGATACTGTAAGGGTAAAGACAAAAATTATCACATACAAACAATGTACTCTATGTAGTTGGTAAATTTGTTTTTCAAATGGGCATGGGTTAGCGATTCTCAAACTACCTTACATGTATATTAGGGTTGAACAAATAAGTAAATATATTGTAGATAATGAAAGCCAGGTTTTTTATGTTGTAAAAGAAGTTATCACTAACCATGGTAGGAATAATAGAATGACGTGTGGTGCTGGATTGAAATCAGAGATATCAGTATCAATCCATGTGTTCTTAATATACACAGATACATAGATACAGAAGTAAATATAGATATGTGTGTATGCATTGGTTAATATGCATACACCTGATGTCCTAGAAGCAGTGATTCCCCAGTATTCGTGAACATACTTAACTTCCAGGTCTTGCTTTCTAAATATCATTCTCCTATTAAAAAGTATCAGAGCTTCTTGGAGTAGTAGTTGATTCCAGGGCTTGCGCAGGAAAAATCTAAGATAAGCTTGGACGTCTGGTGATGCCAGAAAATAAGGAAATGCTAAAAAAAAAAAAAAAAGTATGGGGACATCAAAAGGATATAGGAGCTAACCTGAAAGAACTCCCAGCAGCCAAAGTTAGAACAAATTGAACAAGAAATGATTCAAACAAAAGCAAAAACCACAAAATTATTTGAATTACAACTCAAATAATAAAATCAATATCCATTTTTTATATTGGCGTAATAAATGAGTAAATAAATAAATAAATGGGGGATAAGGGACAAGTCTTCTTTACAAAAGTAGTCCAGTTAATAAGTGTAGAAGGAATGAAGGAAATAGAAAATCACCATTAGAACATCACAGTAATGATTACTGTAGGCAAAATCCACCAGTGAGTGCTTAAGTTAGTGGGTAAGTGTTTAATGAGAAACATGATATTTGCAATACATCACCATTCTCCTCTCCAAATATTCATTAATTACAATATGAAGAGTAATAACTTTATAGCAGAAAGAACTGGAAGACACACGTTAACTCTGTAGTCCCAGTAACATCACCAGTAGTAATAATAATAATAATAATAATAATAATAATAGTAGTAGTAATTTAGTAATGTGGAATTAGATTCTGGTATAGGAAAAGACATTAGTGGGAAAGTTGGTGAAATCTGAATAAAGTCTGCAGTTCACTTAATAGTATTGTACCAATGTTAGTTTCTTAGTTTTGATAATTGTACCATGGTTATGTAAGAGGTTAGCATTAGAAGGAGCTAGGTAAAGAGTACACAGAAACTTTGTAACTATTTTTGCAACTCTTCTGTATGTCTGAAATTATTTCAAAGTAGATAATTTAAATAATTAAACAGAAATACAATGAAACGACACTGTATAAGACGTGTCATAAGATGCTATACGTAGAGTAGATACAAAAAATTCTTTGAGCTGAAGATAGGAAAAGGTTGAGAAAATCCTGACAGCATATGTCTGAGTTAAATCTCTTAAATAAATTGTTAGAAGAGTAGAATTTATAATAAAAAGTGTTATAATGGGGTCAATCCATAAATGATGACAGTCTATTGATAAGTTTTATTCGCTTATAATAACAAATTATTTTGCTTGATAATACAAATGGATTTTCCTTCCAGTAGGGGAGGCTTACCATTGCCAAGACAGAGACAGTGTGAATTTGATGAAACTCTAGTGCAGAATTAGGATGATTTGTAAAGGTGTCCAACAAACTTCAACTTTGTTGAAAAACCACTGAATAGCTTCTAATTTTAAAGTTTGGGAATAAAAAGTGGGAAATCGGCTTACTTAATATAGACAGAAAGAATAATCAAAATGAATTTTTTTACTGAGCTAGAAGAAAAAGAAAAGTCCAAATTAGGATTGTCACCCAATTCGTATTTAGGGAGGGATAGCAATAGCAAGTTTCCTAGACATGTGGAATAAAAACAAAATACTAAAAAGAGAGACATAATATTCTTACAACACTAAAATGCGTATAATTGTCAGCATATAGTGTTGATATAATTAGAAAGGCTAGAGATGAGACAGGTTGAAGAAATTCTGGTGCCGATTAAAGTTAAACTTTCTAGGGGCTTTCATGGTTTGGAAGAAATTTGGGTGAGAAAATCTGAGTTTCAGTCCTACAATCTTGAGTAAGTCTACCCCTGTAAACCTCAGCTTTGTGATTTGTGAAATGGTGATAATATTGATCTCCCAAGGTTATCATGAGATCAAGTGAAATAATGGATATGAAAGGACTCTGGAAAAATATCAGTCATTATATATTTAAGAAAATGTTACAAAATTTAAACAACTAGGACTCTTTCAAGTCATTTGCTTATTAGGAAGGAGAACAGAACAAATTCCTGGTCTGTACAAACCAAATTTGAGATGAGGAATTCGCCACCCCATCTGTGCTCTCACTTCTGTTAGTACTTCCGGTTTGTGGACCAAAGTATCCCAGGTAAAAGAACTTGAATCAAGGGTATCATTTTGCCCTTAGAAGTTGATACCTCACTCCTGTGCCGCGGCAGAGTCGCTGAAGGAGGTGTTTATTACCACAATTTACATGGCAGGAGAAAGGATGGAAAAGTATAAAGGCAACACATTCTCTTGTAGTTATACTTCAGATTGGATAACTTCAGTTATAATTGCTAATATTTTGGTTCTAAAACAAGATTTCGACCCGGAAGTTGTAAATAATTTTGTTGCAAGAGTGGATAAAGGATTTAAAATACCTGGAATTGTCGTGCTCTGAGGAATACAGGTGAAAAACCTAGATTAGGGAAAATATGATGAAAGTAAAACTGGTAGTGGTCAGGATAGAAGCAATTCTCTTGTTTCACTTGTTCTGCATTTAAGTGTGGGGTACATGTGAATTTATTGTTGCACAGTCTTTAAGATCAAAAGTATTGCCATTACTAATTGAACAATTTAATTTCAAGGACTTCCGTCTCTTGTTTTCACCCTCCTTCCCTCCCTCCCTTTCTCCCGTCTCTTTCCTTACTAATCAAGCACATGGCTTTTGGAATCAGTAGCTGTCTCTGTCACTAGTTGTGTAATCTTGAACAAGTCACTCTTCTCTAAGCCTTGGTTTCCTCATTTGTAAAATGGTGACTATAATCTTGGCAATCGTAGTGTTGTTGGGATGATTAAATGAGACGTAACATAAATATTTCTTAGTCCAGTATCTGGTACACAGTAAGGCCTAATAAATGTAAGCTATTATTATACTTACTACTATTGTCACTGCTACTAATTACTATTTGTTTAGTGTCTCCTATGTATCACTCACTGTTGCTGGGTGAGTTCACATATCTTTGAATAATCCATGGAGTTCTGTAAGTAGATACCATTATAAATTACTATAATATCTAATAATATACATTCTCAGAATTTTTGCTGCTCTCTCCACCACTTTAAGCTCTGCTGTTTTGATGATCTCGTTTCCCAAGGAAAGAATGCCTCTACCAGGTGATGCAGTAATAATTCGTTGCATGGAAGATGAGACTGCCGCCTGACTATTTGGGGATTCTCTGAATCCCGCTTCAGCAACAGGCTTCGCTGAACCAATGTGGTTAATGCTGGCTGGGGTAATTGATCCTGAATACCAAGGGAAAATAGAGTTGGTACCACACAATGGGGGCAGGGGGAAACTACGTCTGAAACCCAGGGCATTCTCTTAGGAGCCTCTTAGTACTTCCATGTTCAATAGATAGTGAAAAAAGGAAGTTATAAACATCAGTGACAGGTTCCTGACCAGTTACATAAATGTGACTGTAGCAGCTATGTATATTTTCCTCTTTGCTTGTTTTTCATGTTTGTACGAATATACATATATATTTGTATATATTAACTTTCTTCTGTCTTTTTCTTTTTCTTAATTTATAGCTCTTCAGAGATTATTTTCCATTTAATGCTAGGTAAGAGAAAATTCAAAGGGGATTGACTCATTTTGGGGAATAAATGTTGCACAGGGATGGATACCATGATTTTTGAGATTTTTGTCTCCACTGAGTTTGGAGAAAGCATGTCTTTATTTTCACTAAGAATAGTTCCAGCTTTTTAACTGGAAACATTGAGTAAAGTTGTTGTCGTTGTTGTTGAAAAGGTATTCACGGATAGGAGTTGTCAAAAGCAGTGGACCAGTTAGTAAGTCGTTTCTCAGCTGCATATCCGCCCTTCTCTATATACTGCTTGGTGAGGCTGGAGTTGGGATTCTAAACCACATTTCTACTTTGCCACCTGACTCCCTGTTGGACTCTTAGAGGAGGCACTAGAGGGAGTCAGCAAGGTAGAGAGAGGAAGGAAAGACCTTCTCTTTCCTATTTTTTGTCTGCTTTCTTTCCGGGGACTCCGGTTCATTTGTGGTTCCCATGATCATCACCCCAACAGCACTTCTTCACCCTGGCAGCAGAAGTTCTTCCAGGTGGCAGCAGCTGAATTAAGCTTGAGGTTTTCCCAACACTTGCAGAATTAACTTCAAAATGTCCTGTCTCAGAGAAACCAACTTTAATTCGCCAGCACTGCTCAGAGATCTGAGTTTTAGCTCCATGGCCCCATCCTCTCAGGTTCTAAGTTTGATAATTCTAACAATTTCTTTTTTTTTTCTAATTTAAAAAAAAAATTTTATTGGAGCATAGTTGCTTTACAATGTTGTGTTAGTTTCTGCTGTACAGCAAAGTGAATCAGCTGTACGTGTACATACATCCCCTCTTTTTTGGATTTCCTTCCCACTTAGGTCACCACAGAGCACTGAGTTGAGTTCCCTGTGCTATAGAGTAGGGTCTCATTAATTATCTATTTTATACATAGTATCAATTGTGTATATATGTTAATCCCTAACAATTTCTAACTATTGTTTCCCCTAGTCCTAGGAGTGGTAACAGCTTCCTGTAGTTGCTACCTTTGGAACGCCTTAGAGTTCGCTTTTGATCTGTTCAATTACCTAGCTAACAACTTCGGTGGAGAATTCTTCTAATTAGATTGTCTCTGAAAAGAGAAACAGTATGATTTCTGTCTTCTGACTTGACGCGAACTGATATTGAAAGTCTTATGGAAACAATTTAATTTGGAGAAAACTTGGTGTAGGAAATATTAAATGTACCACAAAGGAAAACATCTCATAAATATTTGAAATTTTCCATCAGGGGAGTGTCTAGACTGAAATGCCCTATTCCCTCTTAATTTTGGTTGATTAGTAGGCCTACTTGCTGGTGCTGTAGGAATAACCCCCAAATTACAAGCTAAAACAGTTCTTCCTATTTGCATATTTACAAGGCATTTTCTGTCTTTGCTGCCTAAGGGTTCACACTACTGTTGTGAGGCTCTAAACACCTGTGGGCAATGCCAGCAATTCTCTTCCTCAGTAGTAAATTCCCATGTTGTTTATTGATTAAATCCCATTTAAGAAATTCCAACTGACACAAACATTTTGCTTTCTAAAAATTTCAGGATTCAAAATCTATTACATAAGCTATTTTATGCATAAATGCTCAGTGATGTGTCATAATTAATGTCTGCCAAACTGTTAAGTGAAGGTGACAATGAAGTATAGAAAATATGGCCCTTTTTATCCCTATTTCAATAATAAATAATTTATAACATTATCAATAGAATTCAGAAGGACATGAAGAATGTTCTAATAGCAATGACTGAGATATTTAGAACAAAGTTGTAAGTTTTATTTCCTTCAATCAATACTATCAAACCCCCAAAATCAATTTTACTTAACACGCAGACATCTAGAACATCTACAGATTTCTAACATGAGACTATCAGCAGATATAATGAAATTATGCATAATTTAAAAGAATCAGAAAGTCTTATACCTTGACATTTAACATCTATCTTAAGAATTATAATTTCTATCTATTTCCTCCCCTGAAAGAACTGTGATCTCAAAGGCAAAAAGCTATCTTAGTATTTTTATAACCTAATACAGTATCTGATTGTATTAGTTTTCTATTATTGCTAAAACAAATTTTCACATAATGGCTTAAAACAATACAAATATATTACCTTATAATCCTGGAGGTCTGAAGTCTGAAATAGGTCTCGCTGGGCTAAAATCAGTTGGTGGCTCTAAAGGAGAATCCATTTCCTTGCCTTTTCCAGTTTCTATAAAGTGCCCACATTCCTTGGCTCACGACCTCCTTCCATCTTTAAAGCCAGCAATGGCCAGTTGGGTCTTTCTCATACTACATCACTTTGATTCTGCTGCCTCCCTTTTTCCCTTATAAGGACCCTTGTAATCACACCAGGATTATCCAGGTTAATCTCCTTGACCCCATCACACTTGGAAACTCCTTTTGCTGTGTAAAATAACACATTCATAGGTTCTGGGGATTAGGATATGGACATCTTTGAGGGGTTATTATTCTGCCTGCTGTACTGGTCTATACCAGAGAACCAATATTATTATTATTTTTTTTAATTTTTAAAATTTTTTGTTGGAGTATAGTGGCTTTACAGTGTTTTGTTAGTTTCTACCGTACAGCAAGGTGAATCAGCTATACATATACATATATCCCCTCTTTTTTGGATTTCCTTCCCATTTAGGTCACCGCAGAGCACTGAGTAGAGTTCCCTGTGCTATACAGTAGGTTCTCATCAGTTATCTATTTTATATATAGTATCAATAGTATATGTATGTCAATCCCAATCTCCCAGTTCCTCCCAACCCCCCTTGGTATCCGTATGTTTGTTCACTACGTCTGTGTCTCTATTTCTGCTTTGCAAATAAGATCATCTATACCATTTTTTTTAGATTCCATATATATGCGTTAATATATGATATTTGGTTTTCTCTTTTTGACTTACATCACTCTGTATAACAGTCTCTAGGTCCATCCACGTCTCTACAAATGACCCAATTCCGTTCCTTTTTATGGCTGAGTAATAGTCCATTGTATATATGTACCACATCTTCTTTATCCATTCCTCTGTTGACTCAATGGACACAATAAAGTTGCACTTTGTACCGAAAAGTAGGGACAAAAAATTTCCATGTAAATATTTATTATGTAATGGTTAAGGGTATTGTGCAGTGGTAAACAATGCTATGGTAAGCAATTCTCATTTTGTAAAGAATTACTTTTAATTGTTGTAAAAGCATCAATTATTATTTATATATTATAATTATACTTTTACAAATTATTTAAATATCTAATCATTTTCAAAGAATGCACATTGGTATATGGAAATGACAAATTCCTTTAGATGGTGCATGTGTGACTTGAAACATCTGACGATACACATAGTGAGAAAATGAACATCTTCATATTTATCTTGGCTTACTTGTGCATGTATTTCTAGAATAAATTCCTTGAAGTATTATTTCTGGCTGAGCTGGTAAGCATGATTTAAATTTTAGTAGAACCACCAAAATGCTTCTCAAAAGGCTGTGCTAATTTATACTCCAATCAAAATGCTAAGTCATATATATGGAATCTAAAAAACAAACAAACAAAAAATGGTTCTGATGAACCTAGGGGCAGGACAGGAATAAAGATGGAGATGTAGATAATGGACTTAAGGACACGGAGAGGGGGAAGGGTAACCTGGGACTAAGTGAGAGAGTGGCATGGACGTATATACACTATCAAATGTAAAATAGATAGCTAGTGGGAAGCAGGTACATAGCACAGGGAGATCAGCTTGGTGCTTTGTGACCACCTAGAGGGGGTGGGATAGGGAGGGTGGGAGAGAGGGAGACACAAGAGGGAGGGGATATGGGGATATATGTATACATATAGCTGATTCACTTTGTTATACAGCAGAAACTAACACAATATTGTAAAGCAATTATACTCCAATAAAGATGTTAAAAGAAAAACAAAACTGAATAGTGAATACTTGTTTTCCCACACCATCACCAATACTAGATATTATCAGTCTTTGCAGCTTTCTCTAATCTGACTGGCAAAAAGAGATGGCATTTGCATCGTATAAACACTAGCACTAACACTTTCATTTCCTAGATTAAAAATGAGAGTGAGTATTTTTTAATGTCTGTTTGTCTTAACTGCTAAAATCTATCATCGGCAGGCGGACGCGCAACCGCTGCGCCACCAGGGAAGCCCCGAGAGTGAGTATTTTTAAATGTCTGTTTGTCTTAACTGCTAAAATCTATGCTTATTTTTCTATTAGATTTTATTTTAACTTTTGTATATTATAGATTTTAACCCCTTTTCTATTTATAAACAGTAAAATTTTTCTCCAGTGTTGCTTCCCTTATAACTTTATTCATGCTTTTTTTTTGATTGATTGATTGATTGATTGTCAAATAGAACATTTTTTTTTTTTTTTTTTTGCGGTACGCGGGCCTCTCACTGTTGTGGCCCCTCCCCTTGCGGAGCACAGGCTCCGGACGCGCAGGCTCAGCGGCCACGGCTCACGGGCCCAGCCGCTCCGCGGCATGTGGGATCCTCCAGGACCGGGGCACGAACCCGCGTCCCCTGCATCGACAGGCGGACCCTCAACCACTGCGCCGCCAGGGAAGCCCAACATTTTTGTTTTTAATATAGGTCACGTAAGTCAGTTTTTCCTTTATGGCACCTGTTTTTTTTTCTTTTTCTTGTGTAAGAAGACCTACCCTCTCAAAGTTATTAAGATAGTCATATTCATTTTTCCTTTGACATTTTTTTAGCTTTATTTTTAGCTCTTCATTATATCAAGAATTTTTGTCTGTGTTGTGAGATCAAACTATAATTTACTTTTTATTCCCTCCCCCCAGGTGAAAAGACAAATATCCCAGTGCCATTTATTCTTGTAGTCTTCCTTTTCCTGCTGATTTGAAATATTATCATTATCATGATAAATTTCACATATGCATGGATCTTTTTCTGGATTCTCTATTCTGTTTAATTTTCAGTCTGTATATCCCTGGATTAGTTTGTTGCTGGGTTTTTTTTTTTTTTTTTTTTTTTTTTTGTGGTATGCGGGCCTCCCTCTGCTGTGGCCTCTCCCGTTGCGGAGCACAGGCGGTATGCGGGCCTCCCTCTGCTGTGGCCTCTCCCGTTGCGGAGCACAGGCTCCGGACGCGCAGGCCCAGCGGCCATGGCTCACGGGCCCAGCTGCTCCGCGGCATGTGGGATCCTCCCAGACCGGGGCGTGAACCCGGTTCCCCTGCATCGGCAGGCGGACGCGCAACCACTGCGCCACCAGGGAAGCCCTGTTGCTGGTTTTTAATTACTATATTTGCATAGTATTTAGACCAACTTTTCTTTTTAAAAAATGTTCTTGCCCATCTCATGAATCTATTTTACATAGATTTTAGAATGACATTAGTGACTTTCTTTAATTTATAGATTAATTTGGGGGCAAATTTACACTTTCACAATATTGAATCTTCCCATCCAGGAGTATGGTGTTTCTCAAGGATTTAAGACTGAAAGTTTTTTAAAAATACGTTTTGTACATGTACTTTGTCATTACTTTTAGTTATCATGGGAGTATTATTTGAATTCTGAATGAAATTTTTAAGGGTTTCATCTTCTAATTTGTGATTGCTCACATGAAAGATGGCTAGTGATTTTATAGGTTGATATTGTTTCTGTCTGGATGATTAAACTCATTTATTTTAATAATTTTCTATATGTTTCTCTGGACATCAAATTGTTGGTAAAGAATGCTCATTTGGTTTCCTATGCCAAATGCTGATTCCTATGTCTTTTACTTTAGTGTATTTGCTAATGCCTACTTTTTGTCCTTTTTACTACACTCTGGGAGTGTTCTTAATGATCTTCCAAATCACTAATGGAATATTTATCCATATCAATATCTATTTTAATGTTTACTCATCTATTGATTTGTTTCATTTCAGTCACAGTTGTTTTAATTTTCAGAAATACTCATTATTTCTTTCCTTTCTTCTCTTCCTAGTCTTCCTTCTCTTCCTCTTTTCTTTCTGTTCTTCTTTCTTTGAACAGTGTTTTTTTTGAAACATGAAAATATTTTCTTTAGTCTTGTTGACTGATTATAATAATTATAATCCTTTTAAAAGTTCTTTCTGTTTCAGAAATTCTTATTTCTGAGGGATTACTTCTGTTTGGAACATTTTTACCACTCTGTTGGTTTCCCTTAAAAGTTAGTGATTCTTGTTAGTTTTGTTTTCTTTTTAGCATTTTTATTGGAGTATAATTGTTTACATTGTTGTGTTAGTTTCTGCTGTATAACAAAATGAATCAGCTATATGTATACATATGTCACCATATCCCCTCCCTCTTGCGTCTGCCTCCCAACCTCCCTATCCCACCCCTCTGGGTGGTCACAAAGCACCGAGCTGATCTCCCTGTGCTATGTACCTGCTTCCCACTAGCTATCTACTTTACATTTGGCAGTGTATATATGTCAATGCCACTCTCTCACTTCGTCCCAGCTTATCCTTCCCTCTCCCTATGCCCTTAAGTCCATTCTTTACGTCTGCATCTTTATTCATGTCCTACCCGTAGGTTCTTCAGAACCATTTTTTTTTTTGGATTCCATATATATGCGTTAAAATAAGGTATATGTTTTTTGCTTTCTGACTTACTTCACTCTGTATGACAGACTCCAGGTCCATCCACCTCACTACAAATAACTCAATTTCGTTTCTTTTTTATGGCTGAGTAATATTCCATTGTATATATGTGTATATATCTCCCCATCTGTTTGTATCATCCTTAATTTCTTTCATCCATGTCTTATAGTTTTCTGCATACAGCTCTCGTCTCCTTTGGTAGCTTTATTCCTAGGTATTTTATTCTTTTTCTTGACTGTTTCCTTAATTTCTCTTTCAGATTTTTCATCATTAGTGCATAGGAATGCAAGAGATTTCTGTGCATTAATTTTGTATCCTGCTACATTATCAAATTCATTGATTAGCTCTAGTAGTTTTCTGGTAGCATCTTTAGGATTCTCTATGTATAGTATCATATCATATGCAAACAGTGACAGTTTTACTTCTTCTTTTCTGATTTGGATTCCTTTTATTTCTTTTTCTTCCCTGATTGCTGTGGCTAACACTTCCAAAACTAAGTTAAATAATAGTAGTGAGTGTGGGCAACCTTGTCTTGTTCCTGATCTTAGTGGAAAGGGTTTCAGGTTTTCACCATTGAAAACGATGTTGACCGTGGGTTTGTCATATATGGCCTTATTATGTTGAGGTAAGTTCCTTCTATGCCTACTTTCTGGAGGGTTTTTATCATAAATGGGTGTTGAATTTTGTCGAAAGCCTTTTCTGCATCTATTGAGATGATCCTATGTTTTTTCTCCTTCAATTTGTTAATATGGTATATCACATTGATTGATTTGCGTATATTGAAGAATCCTTGCATTCCTGGGATAAACCCCACTTGATCATGATGTATGATCCTTTTAATGTGCTGTTGGAGTCTGTTTGCTAGTATTTTGTTGAGGATTTTTGCATCTATGTTCATTAGTGATATTGGCCTCTAGTTTTCTTTTTTTGTGACATCTAGTCTGGTTTGGGTATCTGGGTGGTGGTGTTCTCACAGAATGAGTTTGCGGGTATTCCTCCCTTTGCTGTATTTTGGAAGAGTTTGTAAAGGATAGGTGTTAGCTCTTTTTTAAATGTTTAATAGAATTCTCCTGTGAAACCATCTGGGCCTGGGTTTTTGTCTGCTGGAAGATTTTTAATCACAGTTTCAATTTCAGTGCTTGTGAATGGTCTGTTTATATTATCTATTTCTTCCTCGTTCAGTCACAGAAGGTTGTGCTTTTCTAAGAATTTGTCCATTTCTTCCAGGTTGTCCATGTTATTGGCATATAGTTGCTTGTAGTAATCTCTCCAGGTCCTTTGTATTTCTGCAGTGTCAGTTGTTGCTTCTTTTTCTTTTCTAATTCTGTTGATCTGTCTACTGCCTTTTTTTCTTGATGAGTCTGGCTAATGGTTTATCAATTTTGTTTTTCTTCTCAAAGAACCAGCTTTTAGTTTTATGGATCTTTGCTATTGTTTCCTTCATTTCTTTTTGATTTATTTCTGATCTGTTCTTTATGACTTCTTTCCATCTGCTAATCTTGGGGTTTTTTGTTCTTGTTTCTCTAATTGCTTTAGGTGTAATGTTAGGTTGTTTATTTGAGATTTTTCTTGTTTCTTGAGGTAGGATTGTATTATTGCTATAAACTTCCCTCTTAGAACTGCTTTTGCTGCATCCCGTAGGTTTTGGGTCGTTGTGTTTTCTTTGTCATTTGTTTCTAGATTTTTTTCGATTTCCTCTTTGATTGCTTCAGTGATCTCTTGGTTATTTAGTAGCATATTTTTTAGCCTCCATGTGTTTGTATTTTGCACAGTTTTTTTCCTGAAATTCATATCTAGTCTCACAGCGTTGTGGTGGGAAAGTTACTTGATACGATTTCAGTTTTCTTAAATTTACCAAGGCTTGATTTGTGATCCAAGATATGATCTATCCTGGAGAATGTTCCATGACCACTTTACAAGAAAGTGTATTCTGCTGTTTTTGGGTGGAATGTCCCATAAATATCAAATAAATACATCTTGTTTAATGTGTCATTTAAAGCTTGTATTTCCTTATTTATTTTCATTTTGGGTGATCTGTCTATTGGTGAAAGTGGGGTATTGAAGGCCCCTACTGTTATTGTGTTACTGTTGATTTCCCCTTTTATGGCTGTTAGTATTTGCCTTATGCATTGAGGTGCTCCTATGTTGGGTGCATAAATATTTACAAATGTTTTATCTTCTTCTTGGATTGATCCCTTGATCATTATGTAGTATCCTTCTTTGTCTCTTGTAATAGTCTTTATTTTAAAATCTATTTTATCTGATATGAGCATTGCTACTCCAGCTTTCTTTTGATTTCCATTTGCATGGAATATCTTTTTCCATCCCCTCACTTTGAGTCTGTATGTGTCCCTAGGTCTGAAGTGGGTCTCTTGTAGACAGCATATATACAGTCTAGTTTTTGTATCCATTCAGCCAGTCTGTGTGTTTTGGTTGGAGCATTTAATCCGTTTACATTTAAGGTAATTATCGATATGTATGTATCCTATTACCATTTTCTTAATTGTTTTGGGTTTGTCATTGTAGGTCTTTCCTTCTCTTGTGTTTCCTGCCTAGAGAAGTTCCTTTAGCATTTGTTGTAAAGCTGCTTTGGTGGTGCTGAATTCTCTTAACTTTTGCTTGTCTGCAAAGTTTTTAATTTCTCCATTGAATCTGAATGAGATCCTTGCTGGGTAGAGTATTCTTGGTTGTAGGTTTTTCCCTTTCTTCACTTTAAATATTTCCTGCCACTGGCTTCTGACTTGTAGAATTTCTGCTGAAAGATCAGCTGTTAACCTTATGGGGACTCCCTTGTATGTTATTTGTTGCTTTTCCCTTGCTGCTTTTAATATTTTTTCTTTGTATTTAATTTTTGATAGTTTGATTAAGATGTCCCTTGGCTTGTTTCTCCTTGGATTTATCCTGTATGGGACTCTCTGCACTTCCTGGACTTGATTGACTATTTCCTTTCCCATATTAGGGAAGTTTTCAAGTATAATCTCTTCAAATATTTTCTCAGTCCCTTTCTATTTCTCTTCTTCTGGGACCCCCCTAATTCGAATGTTGGTGTGTTTCATATTGTCCCAGAGGTCTCTGGGACTGTCCTCAATTATTTTCATTCTTTTTTCTTTATTCTGCTCTGCGTTAGTTATTGCCGCTATTTTATCTTCCAGATCACTTGTCCGTTCTTCTGCCTCAGTTATTCTGCTATTGAGTCCTTCTAGAGAATTTTTAATTTCATTTATTGTGTTGTTCATCATTGTTTGTTTGCTCTTTAGTTCTTCTAGGTCCTTATTAAAAGTTTCTTGTATTTTCTCCATTCTATTTCCAAGATTTTGGGTCATCTTTACTATCATTACTTTGAATTCTTTTTCAGGGATTCTGCCCTAGGCGCTTATTCTCCCATCTCTGGAGCTCCTTTAAGCGGTGCGCTTAATCCCCTCTCCTCGCGCCTCAGGATGCAAAGAGGTAAGAAAAAGTCTCTTGCCTCTTCGGCAGCTCCAGACTTTTTCCCGGACTCCCTCCCGGCTAGCTGTGGCGCACTAGCCCCCTTTAGGCTGTGTTCACGCAGCCAACCTCAGGCCTCTCCCAGCATCCGAAGGAAGCCTGAGCCTCAGCTCCCAGCCCCCGCCCGCCCCGGCGGGTGAGCAGACGAGCCTCTCGGGCTGGCGAGTGCCGGTCGGCACCGATCCTCTGTGCGGGAATCTCTCCACTTTGCCCTCTGCATCCCTCGTGCTGCGCTCTCCTCCGTGGCTCCGAAACTTCCCTCCCTGCCCACCCCCCATTTCCTCAGTGAAGGGCCTTCCTAGTGTGTGGAAACTTTTCCTCCTTCCCAGCTCCCTCCCACTGGTGTAGGTCCCGTCCCTATTCTTTTGTCTCTGTTTTTTTCTTTTTTCTTTTGCCCTACCCAGGTACGTGGGGAGTTTCTTGCCTTTTGGGAAGTCTGAGGTCTTCTGCCAGCATTCAGTAGGTGTTCTGTCAGAGTTGTTCCTCATGTAGATGTATTTCTGATGTATTTGTGGGTAGGAAGGTGATCTGCACGTCTTACTCCTCCACCATCTTGAATGTCCTCTCTTCCTAGTTTTTTATAGTTATATTTGAAGGACTCAGTTGAATGGTTTTGATAGTTGGAGGGTTATTTCCTAAGGGCAAATAGGAATTCCTATTCCTTCAGCAGTGAATTTGGTCAAATCCCAGGAACTGTGGCTCTAGCAGCAGTTTTATAGAGAGAGAAAGGAGAGTGCTTCAGTGAGCCTCTGGAGCCTCTTCCCTTATAAATGTGTTTATCCTTGGCATCTGGAATAGCATTTGCTTAATATTTAATCCAAATGCTATTATGTAGGTTAACCAAAGACCTCTGTTAGACTTTTAGACACTTATTATTTTTTCCTAACAGTTGTAAATTCCATATAGCAGAATAATCAAATTGGAAGCACTAATCTATAATTAAATCCTGGCTAGTAAACAGACTTTATTCTCTGCTTTAATGCCTATTCTCCCTTTGGAATTTTACATCTATTATCTTTTGTCTGAAGCTGTGGCCGGGGCTGGAGAAGTGTTGCTGGAATATTCATGACGTGTTTTAGAGACAGTGACCATGGAACTGTGATTCGTGTTTAGGATTCACATAAGGAAACAGTTGGAGATAAAGCTGGAGCCAGGCTGTGAAGATGTTTATATTTATGTTTAAGGAGTTTAGACTTTACCCTGTCAGTAATGGAGTATTTCTGATGGGTTTTGAGCAAGGAAGCATCATGTTCAAAGCGCCTTTATTTGACAGTGGTCTCCGTAATAAATATAAGGGACAAAGAGATTAAGAGAACATTTTGGTATTCTAGGATGAGGTGATAAGAGCCTGAGATAAAGTAGGGGAAGTTGGAATGGAAAGAAAGTGACATAGAAGAGTCTGAACAAAATAATTTTAGGCTTTAGTGATTTGGATGAGAGAGTGAAGAAAGAGGAGTGCTCAAGGAGACACACAAAGATTCAAGCCTGGGTTACTGGAAGAGGTAATAGAACTAAATAAGGAAATAAAAAAGAGGCAGCTGTTTACTTCCTGATTTTAGCTGTCATTTAAACACTTAGACACAATCACGTTTTATATCTTGAGTTCCTTTATATTTCCTGACTGCTGATGCTAAGAATATCCATCGATTATACAAGGCTGAGAGGATGAGAGCAGGGTCATAAAAGATGGTGTTTGAACTTTGTGCTGGTCAGACCTGAGAACAATCTGGTTGCAATATCTTCCATCTTACTTGTGACCAAACTATTCAGTGCAGCTGGCTAGCTGGACTCAGTCCAGTTCCCATTCTGGACCATAATGAAGGATATCAGCCTGGAACCGTTTCAAGAAGTTAATTGATGAAAAAAACTAGACCTCGACCTGTTCGTCTATCAAGAGAAATTTCAAATTTTTATGAAGATTTTTTACCAGTGAAAGTTTCTTTAAAGCTACATAAGAATTTTCTTTTCAGGCTTCCTAGTGTTTATGCTTCTGTTGCTATTGATAAATGTACGTTCAAGAAACTCATTCTTCTTATAATAGCACTGTCTTTTCTCAGTAACTTAGTTTCACGGTGTCCTGTCTAGCTAATGAGTTGCATGGGTTTAGTAGTTAATAGGGTTGCATAAGGATTAAATGAGCAGATACAAGTAATGTGTCATGAAGCGTACTTTGCTCATAGTAAGCTCTCAATAATTGTAATTTTTATTACTATTAGGAATCAGACTGAAGAAGGGCATCTCTACTTTTTTACTGATCAGGTTGTGATGTTTAAGGCAGTGGATCTCAAACTTTAGTGTGCATTAAAATAATCTTTAGGGTTTATGAAAACACAGGTTACTGGGCCTCATCCCCAGCATTTTTTATTCAGTTGGTCTTAGTTGGGGCCTGAGAACTCTGACAAGTTCTCAGATGATGTTGATGCTGCTGGTTGTGGGCTGAATTTTTGAGAACCAGTGGTTTTGGGGGTGGGAAGAGGGGAATGAGTTTTGTATTCATAATGGATTCAGTTACTTTGCAGTTAGGAATTCCATTCTCTTCTGGCTGTACATCCTGAACCCCAGTCTGCTGTACACTTTGTTTTCTGAAGCAGCAGAAAGCAGTCAGCAGGTGACAAATTTCATTACTCCACTTTCTTTGAATTTTCCCAGGGATTACTAAGTGTACGACTGTTAGTGCTGGCACTGTTCTGTTATTTTAAGGGTTTGTTGGTTTTTCCAAGGTGGACTTCCCTTGATGCCAGAAGATGTGAATAGGAACATTATGATGGTGTTTGGGTCTATCTTGGTATTTGATATACTGTAGAATGTATA
Source organism: Physeter macrocephalus (assembly GCF_002837175.3). Taxonomy (NCBI): domain Eukaryota; kingdom Metazoa; phylum Chordata; class Mammalia; order Artiodactyla; family Physeteridae; genus Physeter; species Physeter macrocephalus. The sequence goes on from NC_041218.1 coordinate 96,604,222, forward strand.
TTTGTCATTTAAATTAATAGTAATTTTACTCTGTGCTTTTTTTCCTCACCCTTTTTAATTCTCATTTAATTAGAGTTACAAGTGGCATCACTTATACTTGTAAGCACAGCAATGTGGCTTTCGGCATCTCTGTAATGAAAGTTTAAACTACTTGGAACTCTAGCTTACATTCCTTTAAGTCATTATGATCTAAATATTCTTTTCCATGATGCCAAAAAGGTTCTGTGTGATCATCTAAAGTTTGAAATTCTTTTCAAATCAAAGGCACTGCCAAACGCAGAAGCAACTGTGTGAAGAAAATGTGTGGAAACACCAGTCATTACAGGTTGGTTTATAAAAAGAGTTGCAGATTGATAGGTCTTTGAAAAATGTTTGGTGACACAAAACTCTTTCAATCAGTTTCAAATCTGGCAACTCTCTTGTTGCGTTAGATTTCCTTTCCTTCACTTTTCTTCTCTTTCTAACAGAGACAGACACGTCCCTTTTCCCGCGTCCCATTTTAGATGACTGACGGAAAAGTAAACACCAAATATGAGCATGTGGGGCTGGTTTATTTCTTTGTACATTGACTAGAAGGCAGTGTTGAAGGGAGACACTGCTGTCATTTCACAATGTAGGAAATTTAGAAAAGGTGTCAGAGCTGTTTTAAATAATTTCTTTTTTGGGATTGTGCCATTCATGAGGGTGTGTAGTCTTTCCTTTATAGCAGGAATTTGTTTAAAGTATATCTGAGATCTCTTGGTGACAAATAAACAATGTGTTCAAAAGAAAGCCCTGTAATTTTTTCATTAGATGATTCATGCTTAAAAATGTCAAATGATCAAAAATGAAAGACCCAATGATTGGGTCATATGAAACATATGGTTCTGGGAGTTATTTTGCATGCCAGCTCTAAATATGGAATCTTAGTGTCCCTTCTTTTGTCCTTGTAAAGACAGCAGAGTCTTTAGTGCCGAGTTCTTTCCTTTTTGCAGTTTAAACTGAATGACCCCCCACATGTCCTTTACCTGTGAGGCAGCACAGAATAGTGGTTGGATGTAAAGACTAGGGGTGAGTTTGCCTGGCTTCAAATTCTGACTCTAGTGCTTATTCACTGAGTGATGTTGAGAAACCTACTAAGCCTTTCTGTGCCTTCATTTCCTAGTTTGTAGAGTCAGCATAATGAGCATACTTCCCTTGAAAGAGAAGAAATAGTACATTAATGCCCTTAGAACAGTTCCTGGCACATAATGGGCATAATCAGTGTTAGCCTTTACTATTTACCTTGAGTGGACTTCCTTGCTTGATTGACTATTTTCCCAAAAGAGAGAAGATTATGACAACTTCAGTGTAAATTGCTATTTAGAATATCATTTGGGAATGGTTCAGACTTAAAATGGCTTAAATATTATAAAATCAGACCCATGTTTATGAAAACTGAGTATGTGATATTTTGGTCATGGGTTATATTTCTACATATTAGGAACCACGTTCCATCACGGTAATTTGCCCATAACGTTAACAACAGAAAATTCTTTCAGGCCAGTAGAGTTTAGATTCTTTTGCTTAATGAGAAAGGATCTGTGATTTTTATTTTTGTTCTCTTTTCTCTGATGAATGAAAAGTTTGTATGAAAAAGGGTAATTTTTAAATTATATTGAAACTGTTAAGAATGGCTCAAGTTAAATATAGCTTCACATAAAGGAATTTTTCTGAACTGTATATTGGACTTGAGATGCACATGGAAGATATTTTGGAGAGACTAAAATAGTGGGTCAAGATTACTTATAAACCCAAGTTTCTACTTGTTCCTTGGGTCTTCCAACTCATTAAATCAATAATATCCATTACTTTTTGGGAAGGAATGACCCAGCTGAGAGAAATACAGTCATCATTCGGCTTTGAACTTTCAAATAGAATTGGTCACACCCATAGCAAGATGATAGTCTTGAAGTAAGCACCTTTTGCTTGCAAAAGCCATTCTTCTTTGAGAAAGAAGAAAAACGGATGTGTGTTATGATTTTCTTATAAATCAGAATTTGGAGTGGGGATCATGGAGCAGAACACAGAACAGAGCGGAGCAGAGAACAGGTCAGAACATATGGGAAGTTCCCATAACATGGGAGGGACAAAACCTCTCAGTACTGGAGAGAATCATTGAAAGAGAAGAAGGTCAAGAAAGCTGAGAGAATACCTTCAGCTCTGTATCCTACCACCTTAAGGTAGCATCTTGAAACTGGGAGGGGAGAAGTAAAATATTTATAGATGTGTCTGAGTTCAAGAACATTGAAAGTCAGTCCTCCCATTTACTTGGGAAAAGCCTGGGAGGTTGCAGAACATTTGTCCCGGCAAAATGTCCAACATGACGCTGGAATGGTAGAGGACCAATGACTGCTGGGAGAGGCTGAGGGTACGTGGGTGGAGTCCGGAGTCCTGCGTCCTGCACAGTACAGCAGAGAGATCAGCTGAAGCCTTCTTCTTCCCCATTCCCTCTCCACTATCCCTATCCTGGGAGGACCAGTGGACCAAAGGGAAGATGCAGAACGTGGAGACCTCACCACCAACGCACAGTGGCAAGCTCCATGGTCAACAACAGTGGGTGCCAACCTGACACCATAAAAATCCAAGCCAGGGAAATCAGTGTCACTAGCAGAGGAGTCCCAGTAGACTGGGCAAATTACAGGACATCTCAGCAGAAGCCAGAGAGAACCCAGAGGATAAAGGAACCAGTTGCTCCTCTTCACACAGACAACACCGTCTTGGGAAGAAGGAAGAGGAAAAAGAATGATTTCCTTTTAACTGTCAAGTTAAAAAATTTTTGTTTTGCCATCAGTAAGAATGAGGCTTATAAAGAAAATATAATCAGGGATAGAAAGTAAAGTGAGTTGTAGAATATAAATTTCATCCCCACTACAGAAAGTATTAGTTAAGATAATTATCCTGTGTTCAAAAGTACATAAAAGGTTGCGTTTTCCAAGGTCTGGAGATGGGGCAGTTTATAAACACAGTTCATTCAGCACGGTGTGGACCACACGCCCCCAGAATCCTAGTGTCTGGAGATTTTTAACCTAATTGTTCACCTGACTCCAATTTCTCTCCTTTAAATCCTGTCCTGCATATTTCTGCCCACATAATCATCTGCCTGCAGTCTGCCTCTTTTGTCAACTAGTTCCCTAATTCAAGAAGCTCAATGATGCATTTGTTTATACCTAGAAGGACTGTGATTCACTCTTAAGGTTTATTTGTTTCTTGCTTTCTTGCTAATTTTTGTTCCTTTTGAACAGTTCTAATTATAACATAGCAAGTTGGGAGTAGTTTGTTCTGTAATTTTTAGCCACAGAAGATGACTATTTGGAATCAGTTTTCTTCCTATGCCTTTACTGTTATTCGAAACATAGTATGTATTTTTTGACAGGAAGATATAATTGTTTTAATAAAGAATCAAGCTGACCAAAGCAGGAAGTGTATATAACCCTTCAACTACTGCTGCTAAGCAATCGAATTCAGTGACCACACGGAAACGTGAGAAAAGCATGCTTACAATTTAGCTTTGTGGTATATTGAAGTCTTGTGTGTCAGTTTGCCTGTTTCATGGGATTTGTAAGCTGAAAGTTCTTGATGCTAACTTGATACAAACAAGAAAAAATATTCTTCACAGAGTGTGCTGACCATATGTGGGGTTCATTTGATGATGCTTTTCATTTTCTTTATAAAACCTATCTCAGGACCACGGGTGGTTATTTGTCAGAAGTTTAAGTCATGAAAATGAAGTTACATTGCGGTGAACCATAGGACCCATCATCTCTGAGGGCTTACTTTTCAGACTCAGCGAACCTAAACTGAATTCCTACTCTATCGCAAATAACTAAGCTCAATTCTGCTGTGTTATGTTATGCATTCATTTAATCATCATCCAGTTTTTTTTCCCACTATGGGTTACATGTGCTAGGTACACATGTTGAGATGGAAGGCATAATTTAGGAATTCAGGCAGTGTAGAGAGTAGTCAGGGAGTTGGACCAATAAACAGGTAAATATTAGGATAAAGATTTGTACAGGTTGATCTTGGGGCCTAGAGGATGAGCTGATTCAACTTGGAGGTGGTCAGGGAAGGGTTCCTTGAGTGTTAATGAATTAATTCATATTATCTGAGTAAACAGAGGAAGTAGACATTCAAAACAAAGGGGAAGAATGAAGGTGACACCTTTAGAGAATCTCAAAGACTTTGAAGTGACCAGAATATAAGACGCATGTTGAGGAAGTGGCTAGATATGAGAGTTGAAAAGTAGGGTGGAAGCCAGATCATAAACTATCTCAAGATTAACCTCAAAAGAACTCTGTCAGGTAGGTGGTGTCATGCCTGTTTTATAGATGAGGAAACAGACTTGGGGAGCTTAAGCATCTTGCCTATGGCCACACAGTAAGCAGCAGAGTTGGATCTTCTGACCACAGATCCAGTGCTTTTCTCACTACCACAACAAAGGAGTTATTGGACTTCTCAACGGCCACTTTTGTTTTTAATAGTATGATCAGTCATAAAATATGATCAGTCATAAAATGTGAGCGAGCATTGAATTAGAATTGCATTGTGGTTGTGAACAATGCTATTTAGATAAACTACTCAAAAACTGGGGTGAAGTGAGAGTAGCATCGACCTATATACACTACCAAATGTAAAACAGATAGCTAGTGGGAAGCAGCCGCATAGCACAGGGAGATCAGCTCGGTGCTTTGTGACCACCTAGAGGGGTGGGATAGGGAGGGTGGGAGGGAGACGCAAGAGGGAGGGGATAAGGGGACATGTGTATGCATATGGCTGATTCACTTTGTTGTACAGCAGAAACTAACACAGCATTGTGAAGCAATTATACTCCAATAAAGATGTATAAAAAATGTATTAATAATAATAATAGTTCTTGCTCTTATTGTAACAGGCAAGAAGTTCCTATCTACCTCCATAGCCATATGCTTATAGTTTGTATTGAGCATGAGATATTTTAAAACTCTTTCTACCACATGTATGGAACAGTACTTAGTTTAGTCTTTCTGAATGCCCACTTGTCCAGAAGCCTGGGAGGTGAGATCACATAGCTGAGGGAACAGGCCTAAAGGATAGGGCAGACTGGAAGGATGGCCTCATGTGGATTTTTATTATATGAGGTTGGTCAAAATCATTGCTTAATTTCTTCAAGAATAAGGAGCCAATACTACTGAATGGTTTAATGTCTTACAGTGACTTTACAACAGCAGAAACATTAAAAGAATTTATTTTAGAACTCAAGACAAAACAAGACAAAACAAAATTTACCCATGTCTTATGCTCCTTTGGGGACCACACATATGAAATAATCTTTTTTAAGGGCAAATTGGTTAACCTAGGGCCCATTCTCCCTAGGAGAGGTCCATGTTAGGCTTTAGCCAGGTGTATGTAATTTATCTGAAATGGAGGGAGGGAACCTATAGGATTCCTTATATTCTTTTCTTTTTAAATATGTATCAAGGTTATTTAAAGGGACCCAATAAAGCATGAAAAATTAACAAACATTTCCAGTGTGGCACCACAAACTGAGTGTGTGTGTGTGTGTGTGTGTGTGTGTGTGTGTGTGTGTATGTGTGTGTGTATTTATGCGTGTTTGTGGGTGGCCTCAGATTACTTTTAATCTGTAGTGGTGAATTCTCCAAAGTTGATCCTAAGTAAGCACGCAAGAGGTTTTAGAAGACATTTCATGTTAACATTTGACAACTTTTTTTTTTTTAATATTAAGGGAGGACTTTCATAGAGTAACATACTGATTTCATCATGTCATCCAAATGGGGACATTTTCTACCGGAAAAAAAAAAAAAAAGTAAGACAAAAATTATGTAGCTTCTTGCACATTATTTATTTATTTATTATTATTATTTTTTGTGGTACGCGGGCCTCTCACTGTTGCGGCCTCTCCCGTTGCAGAGCACAGGCTCCGGACGCGCAGGCTCAGCGGCCATGGCTCACGGGCCCAGCCGCTCCGCGGCATGTGGGATCTTCCCGGACCGGGTCACAAACCCGTGTCCCCTGCATCGGCAGGCGGGTTCTCAACCACTGTGCCACCAGGGAAACCCTATTTATTTATTTTTAAGTCATCTTTATTGGAGTATAATTGCTTTAAAATGGTATGTTAGTTTCTGCTTTATAACAAAATGAATCAACTATATGTATACATGTATCACCATATCTCCTCCCTCTTGCGTCTCCCTCCCACCCTCCCTATCCCACCCCTCTAGGTGG
>NC_041218.1:96610594-96611253 GCF_002837175.3 Physeter macrocephalus
GTCCATGCCACTCTCTCACTTCGTCCCAGCTTACCCTTCCCCCTCCCCGTGTCCTCAAGTCTGTTCTCTACATCTGCGTCTTTATTCCTGTCCTGCACGTAGCTTCTTCAGAAACATTTTTTTTCTTTTTATTTTTAGATTCCATATGTATGTTAGCATACGGTATTTGTTTTTCTCGTTCTGACTTACTTCACTCTGTATGACAGACTCTAGGTCCATCCACCTCACTACAAATAACTCAGTTTCGTTTCTTTTTATGGCTGAGTAATATTCCATTGTATATATGTGCCACATCTTCTTTATCCATTCATCTGTTGATGGACACTTAGGTTGCTTCCATGTCCTGGCTATTGTAAATAGAGCTGCAATGAACAGTTGGGTACATGACTCTTTTTAAATTATGGTTTTCTCAGGGTATATACCCAGTAGTGGGATTGCTTGGTCATATGGTGGTTCTACATGTAGTTTTTTAAGGAACTTCCATACTGTTCTCCATAGTGGCTGTATCAATTTACATTCCCACCAACAGTGCGAGAGTGTTCCCTTTTCTCCATACCCTCTCCAGCGTTTATTGTTACTAGATTTTTTGATGATGGCCATTCTGACCGGTGTGAGGTGATACCTCATTGTAGTTTTGATTTGCATTTCTCTAATGATTA
>NC_041218.1:96612033-96628166 GCF_002837175.3 Physeter macrocephalus
TCTCTATTTCTGTTTTTGTGCCAGTACCATACTGTCTTGATTACTGTAGCTTTGTAGTATAGTCTGAGGTCAGAGAGCCTGATTCCTCCAGCTCCGTTTTTCTTTCTCAAGATTGCTTTGGCTATTCAGGGTCTTTTGTGTTTCCATACAAGTTGTGAAATTTTTTGTTCTAGTTCTGTGAAAAATGCCAGTGGTAGTTTGATAGGGATTGCATTGAATCTGTAGATTGCTTTGGGCGTATAGTCATTTTCACAATGTTGATTGTTCCAATCCAAGATCATGGTATATCTCTCCATCTGTTTGTATCATCTTTAATTTCTTTCATCCATGTCTTATAGTTTTCTGCCTACAGGTCTTGTGTCTCCTTAGGTAGGTTTATTCCTAGGTATTTTATTCTTTTTGTTGCAGTGGTAAATTGGACTGTTTTCTTAATTTCACTTTCAGATTTTTCATCATTAGTGTATAGGAATGCAAGAGATTTCTGTGCATTAATTTTGTATCCTGCTACTTTACCAAATTCACTGATTAGCTCTAGTAGTTTTCTGGTAGCATCTTTAGGATTCTCTATATATAGTATCATGTCATCTGCATACAGTGACAGTTTTACTTTTCCTTTTCTGATTTGGATTCCTTTTATTTCTTTTTCTTCTCTGATTGCTGTGGCTAAGACTTCCAAAACTATGTTGAATAATAGTGGTGAGAGTGGGCAGCCTTGTCTCGTTCCTGATCTTAGGGGAAATGGTTTCAGTTTTTCACCATTGAGAACGATGTTGGCCGTGGGTTTGTCATATATGGCCTTTATTATGTTGAGGAAAGTTCCCTCTATGCCAGCTTTCTGGAGGGTTTTTATTATAAATGGATGTTGAATTTTGTCGAAAGCTTTTTCTGCGTCTATTGAGATGATCATATGGTTTTTCTCCTTCATTTTGTTAATATGGTGTATCACGTTGATTGATTTGCGTATATTGAAGAATCCTTGCATTCCTGGGATAAACCCCACTTGATCACTGTGTATGATCCTTTTAATGTGCTGTTGGATTCTGTTTGCTAGTATTTTGTTGAGGATTTTTGCATCTGTGTTTCTTGCACGTTATTAATCTCTATTTTTCAATAGTTTGAAAACGGCTAATCATTTTGCAGATGCATACAAAGAATTGATAGTATTGGGGACAGTTTGCAGTTCTTTAATTACCATTTTCTCTGAAAACTTTATCACTTCTAAATCCAAAAGATATGTATGACAGAATACATACACTTAAATTTGCAGCATAATGTCTACATGTATTAATGGTATGATGTTAGGCCTGATTTAAATCTTCAGAAAAGTAATTTTGAATTGGTGCAATTAAGAAAGAAAACAAAACCTATGTAAGACAATTTCACTGTTCTCCACAATTTCTGTTTAAGATGGCTGCAGATGCTGACTGAATGTATCTTACACAAGTAGATTCTGTTTTTGTGGTGGACTACCTGTTGTCATATCTGATATTGAATAAACTGAAGGACATTAATCTCATTAACAGTATTCAATAAGAATTTGTTATACCAATGATTTCATATTGAATTTGGACATATTTGTAAGAATCAAATCACTAAGTCTTACGTTAAAATGATTTTCTTTATCTTTCATTCCTTAATTTCCAAAAGCTTTTAGTCAGAGTTGAAAAATTATTTATGCCATGTTAATGATAAACATGTTTTCAAGAAATAAGATATTTGCAAACCATGAGTTTCACCTACTCTCTGTTTTTCTTAACATATTTTTATAATTTATTGGTGACAGTTGATCACAAAGGAATTCACTCCAAAACTGCAGTTATTTTAAATATACTTATTTGTGTACTTAATGAATATTTTCAATGATTTGTGAGTGATGCTCCTCTGTAGATTAAATTTTTGATGGCAGGACACATTTGTATTGATTTAAGTGTAGTATCCCAATTATCATTTATCTATTTAAATAGTAAAATGCTTTAAAATATATTTTGTCTTTAAATTTTTATTAGCTGAGATAAATTCTTACATATAGTATCACTTAATTTTTTGAATTTCACGCTTTATGCAGAATTCAGGCTTAAGACAGTAGTGTTCTCTATGAATACCTTGATGCCAGATCTCCATGAACAAAACACGCAGTTGTTTCACTCAATTGCCATTAGCACTGTGGCTTGACTTCTGTGAAACATTATAACTCAGACTTTTATTTTAACATTATTGCCAAGTAACTAAAGTTAATAAGAACCCCAAATCATTGACTAAAGATCGAATTCTTGGAGGAGATAAGTTTGCAAACTTGTACAAGTGCCAACAAATGTTGTTTCTGTGGGTGTCCGTGGAATGGGAGAGGCAGAGCCCTAGTGGAATGGGTCTAAGTGTTCATAGGAGTGAGGAAACCGGTTACATTGATCTTTCCAGAAGCTTGGCTGTAAATGGAAGATCATAGGGATAATTAAAGGAGGTTGTTGGACCAAAGATAGGGAGACTTGCACATTGCAGAGAAGGCATTAACAGTGAGGAGGAAGAGGTTGCATATTCTAGAGAAAGAGAGAGTATAACAAATTGAATAAGATCTTGAACATGAAGGAAATGGAAAGAGCTATATTCTGAACCTAGGAGAAAGGGTACCTTACGCTCTGAGACTGCCAGGAAGAAGGGAGAGAGAGGGGTGGATTAAAGGTGAAGGGACAGGAAGCAGAGGGAATTCCTGCTTTGTTCGTTTTCTCCATTAAGTAGGAGGAAAAATTATTTGTGAATGGTCAGGGAGAAGCAAGGCAATCGTGAGGGATGTGAGAATGGGAAGTTTTTAATGGCTGTTCTTAGAATTGGAGGTGAGCTAGCCAACTAGGGCCAGGGAGGTAGTTAGCTGGCTGATGCTGAGACCCATTAATTTAACTAGCATTTCCTGAAGGCATGCTACCTGTTAAGTATCTGGTTAGGCTCTGGGGATACAGAGATGAAAGACCTGGTCCTGGTCCCCAAGGAATTGACAGATATGAAAGTCACTAGTTTCCATGTGGTGCTGCTATGGGAGCTGAGAGGAGGGACGTCTTTCTCAGCCTGGGGAGAAGAGAGAAGCTGATAAATTTCTCTTAAAGGAGAGTTTCTTAGACCCTTTGATGTGCCTGGTTAGCTTTACTTTATGCATTTGAGACAAGATTATCTAGTTTTCAAGCAAATTAACATCAGGAGATTCTAAAGGTCTAAGTTATGCACTAGATGACATCTGACAGAACAATAGGACATAAACCACAAAACCAAAAAAAAGCAAAAAAAAACCCCAAAAACCCCCACTGACATCTTAGACTCTTTCAGCTGTTAGTGACCAAAATCCAATTCAAAATAGATTAAAGACAAAAAAAAAAAATGAAGCTATAGATTCACACCATTGCTAATGTCTGGGAGTCACTGTGGTTTCAGGAATGGTTGCATTTAGGGGTTCAAGTAATGTCACCAAGGTCTTTGTCTTTCTACATTTTTGAGAAAGGAGCCTCTTTCTCCTGCAGTTCCATACCATCCTACCTATAAGCCTGTGTCTCTTTGGGAATAGTACTTTAATTTTGCCAAAGCAGTGTGGCAGCCTCTTGAGCCCCAGGTGCAGGAAAGCCACATTTCCTATCAAATCTGGCCACTGAATCTGATGGGAAATATTTGCCTTACCATTACAAAACAAAACCAAAAAATGGTATTCTTCATATTTTTGTTTATATTTGGAATAAAACTATAAAATCTACAATTAAAGCTTATCAGGAGTTTTTCTTGTGAATTAGTTGAGTACTTTTAAGGCTTTTTCATTAATTCTGAAAGCTTAACTATTATTAACCAAGTAATCACTAACTACTTCTATATAATTCTAAATACACACCATGTGCAACTCTGGTGTTTAGAGTGAGTAATTTATAAACAGTAGAAAACAAATATGCATTAGAATGTTAGAGGTGAATGGAGACTAAATCATATGTGCTTGTTTGAGAAATAATTTTTGTGGTTATACAGCTCTGAATAGATAAAGCATTATAAATTCTTCATTGTGGGGTCCCTTTAACATTCAGATGTACTGGCCTCTTAACAGAGATCTTGAAGATTTTGAATTTAGTATAATCCAAATGACTATTAAACACTTTTTCTAATAATGTTTAATATAAATGGGAAACTACCAGATAGTGAAAATTTAATATTCTTAAACAGATTTTTAAAAAGTCAAAACACAGTAGCATAAGGCTAACTTCAGACTCTGTTATGAACAAGGGAATTTCTATTTGGGGAAGTTTGGAAAATAATATATATGTCTTATATGATTAATCATCATGAGTCATTTAATGCGCCCTATTGCATATATTTGAATTTCTTTTCTTCCTGTTGTTAGACTAATGACCAAGGATACCTACAAAAAATATCGTTTCCTTTACCTGATTTACTTTAATCCCTTTACAGCCTCAACGGCATTCATCTGTAGGTGATCAATTTAATTGTATTATTGATGTTGCTCTATTAATAAGTCAAGTAAGAAAATACATCTATGGCAAAGCACACCATGCTGTGTTTTGGTAGTTCAAATTTATTACTATGATTAATGACAATGATAACTGTTATTATTTTTGCATCTTGACATAAGAAACCATCACCACAATCAAGGTAATGAACATATTTATCCATTTAGTATTAATTTTTAATGCTTGGATTTTGAAACTATGTTTGAGAACATTATGAAGGATGAAACCATTAGGATTATTCCTGATTACCAAATAAATGTCCTGGTATGGAAGATATAAAACAATATAAAAAGTTTAACATTTGTGTACAGCTTACAGTAGAAAATGAAGGCTTATGACTTGATCTTCACAGTCAAAATATTCTCTCCCCTCCTTCCTAAAATATACTTAACTAGATAAGGTTACAGGTCCAGTCACCAAAGTTGTTTTTGTCTTTGTTTTTTTAATTAGAGCACGGCATTTTGCCCTCCAAGTTCCTAGTTAGAGGTTGAAGCTCTGTAAAACAAAGTAAGAACCCCTGTCATATAAGCACTGCATGTAGGCAAGGTAGGTTTAGTTTTAAAGGTCGTTCAGAATATTAAAGATTAGAATATGAAAGCTAATAGTCTGGGTAATGTTTTCAAGAAACGCTTCTCAACAAAAACCAAAGCAAAGATTAAGGCTAGGTGCTGAAGACACAAAGGAATGATAAGCAGTAAGCATTAAAGTTTCACCAGAGACATTTTCTTGAGCGAAGACTGAATATATAAGACCCCTGTCTCTGTAAAGTGGGTGTGCAAATGGAGAAAGATGGAGTGAGCTGCTTTGGTTCTGCCCAGCGGTAGGAGCAAGACACACAGATAAAAGATGGCTCTCCTTTAAAAAGCTCTAAAGTGAAGCCCCAAACTCACTTCTCCCTAGTCATTGAGATTGTTCTGTTTATTTATTTTTAATTTCCTTGCTCAAGAAGATGAAAGAGCAAGTAGGAAAATCTGGGCAAAGAAGAATATGTGTAGGCATACTAAAATATGTCTGCAAAGAGGTGAGAACACAAAATATAAAATGTTATGTAGCCTGACACATTCAGAAGTGATCTCAAATTTCATTCTGAGATTTCTAGCAGCCAGCAAAAAGAAGGAAACCAGATCACTTACAATCATCAGGATTTTCATAAGATTAAAGTAAACAATTGTTCTAGAGAAGCAAAATTCTTCACTGGCACTAACGAGACACATTTCTCTTGTTAGTCCTTATAGAGTTAGGGAAATGGTGGTTTCTTTCCTTTTGTCTCAAATGTTATGTAGAATCTTCTGATTTCCAAAGTACTAAATGAAAGTTCTCAACGATAAGGTGAAAGATAAAAAATTTTACTGACATTATTTAATCCCTAGAAAAATGCTTCTGACATTTTGAATCATGGAATAGATTATTGCTTTGAGCACCAGCTAAGTGCCAATAATAACCAAGGTGCTGTCAGACTTTGGAAACCAATGATATTGAACATGTTTTATGGATGCTGTTTTGCAGTTTGCAAAGTACTTTCCCATTTATTATCACATCAAATTTTTACAGTGTGTCTGCAGAGTAGATAGTATTTTCCCTATTGAGAGCAGTCTGCATACTGGTTTGAGGTCAAGGGACTTACTTGCTTAATCTCACACAGCATGGAAGTGGTATAGCTGGGACTCAAACTAGAACCAAATCTTTCTTACGATAGTGTATTTTCCCCACTGCAGCAAATACAATTCAATTTTGCAAGGAAAATCTCTCACTTAATCATTGATCACATGCATAGACCTTTCTTTCCAAGACTTATTTCATATGTTAGTAGCTTACTTTCATCTATTGCTTTCATCTTGATAGTGTAGAATAGGTTGGGGGAATGATAGGCATAATAAAATCACTTCCATTTATCAAGTACTATACCATTGTTTCATTTAGTTATTACAATAGACCTATAAAGCCAGTCTCATTGTTCACATTTTGCAAATGAAGAAACTGATGGCAGAAGAAATAAAAAAGTAACATAGCTGGCATGTGACAAAGTCAGAATTCTAACCAGGTCAATCCGACTCCGAAGACCTTGTTCTTGATCATCATGCTGTGTGGCTTGGCAGCTTTCATGATATTAATCAAGCAAGTGGGCATGATGGTAGAGTTAATTAAGTGTGAGACCATTGTTGCTCTACCCTTATCAGGAAAGTTATAGAAAGCATAGCTATCTGCATGGGCTACTAGGTAAATACCTACCTACTCTCTAGGGCAAATTAATGGTGGCAAACAGGAGAATCTTCTTAACCAGATTTTGTATCTTGTATTTAAGAGCAGGGCTTTGGGGGTTCCTAAGATGAAGCTGCCAGTGTAATTTCCATTAGGTCCTTAAAGTGAGTAATGAAGGGAATGCACTTGCACATCTGATCATGGGGGACTGATTGTAGATGTCACAGTAGAATCTCCACTTGAAAATCAGCATATTAGCAGCTTCTTCCTACCCTTCACTATGGTGTTTGAGGTAGTAAATGGGTGCTGTCATTTTCAGTTCAGCTGACCAAGGGAAATCAGGGTTTTAGCAAGAAGAGGATGAACCATATCCCTCTTATTTTAGATTTCAAAGCACTCATTTTTCTCTGTAACTGTTCCTATCCACACAAACTCCCATGCTTTCAGTTTATTGTTGTGCACATGTTTTATGTCTTTCTTCAGGTGCTATGGTAGGCTCTCTGTTGTGTGCAAAAATTAGAAAAATAATTATGCTCCTACCTTAAAGGAATTTATGATCCTGCAGAGAGCGAAGAGGAAAGACAAGAGTTTCAGATGAAAAATCTTCAGGCTGTGTAAGCCAAATGCCCAAGAAGAATAGAACCATGAAGAGTAAATGCATTAGTAAGCAGAGAGATGCAAGTGAAAACAATGATAAGATGTCAGTTTACACTGAATAAGGTAGCAAGACTTAGAAGGCTGGATAGAGCCACATGTTGGCAGAGATGTGGGTATGTAGAGGCCAATGTGCACCTGTTGAGAGTGCATATTAGTGCAGACATTCTGGAGAATGGTTTGACGGTGCTTGGTCAATAAGGCTTACCTATTACGTATGTCCCCTACATATGAACCTTCAAGTTGCGAACTTTCAAAGATGCGAACATGCGTTCCATCAACGTCAGGTGTGAGTGAAATTGCAGCTTGCCCTCCGTCTCCCATTGCTGACGATCCTTCAGCTCTACCATCTCCCTCCTCTTCCCCCTCCTCCAGTCAATAACTCTTCTTGCCTGTTCACGCGATGCCAGCTCCTGTATGCCAGCTGTTGTACTGCACTGCTGTACTTTTCAAGGTACTGCACTGTAAGATTAAAAATGTTTTATTTTTTGTTTGTTTTTTTATGTATTATTTGTGTGAAAAGTATTATAAACCTATTACAGTACAGTACTATATAGCCGATTGTGTTAGTTGGGTACCTAGGCTGACTTAACTGGACTTATGAACAAATTGGACTTATGAACATGGTCTCAGAACAGAAATCGTTCGTATGTAGGGGACTTACTACTGTGACCCTGCAATTCTACTCTTTGGTTATATCCCAATAACAATTCCCAAACAAGTTCGTGAGGGGTCATGTATGAAGATATTCTTTTCTGGTGGCCAGGAGTTCATTGTCAAGAGTGTGGGTAGAATGTAGGCAATGCACATCATAGAGTATGATGCAACAGTTAGAAATGCCCATAGCAACACAGAAGGATCACAAAAGAGCATGGAGAAGTAAAAGAACCAGAATGAAATCGATCACAGTGTTCATTTAAATAAGTTTATGTGTGTGCATAAAAACAATACATATTTTCCAAGAATAATTATTAATAAAAAGATACAAACTTAGTATTTTAGAATGTTTTCCTATGGGAAGAGAAGACTAGGAATAGGGATTGGGAATAAAAGGGAAAATAAATATAACTCAGGGACTCTATCCATGAAGCAATGATTATAATTTGTGATAGTAAATGAGTATTATGTTCAATTCAACCCTCTACAGCAGAAATAACAAAAATCATGGGGATTCGAGGCAGTAAAAGGTCAGAACTTGAAGAGTTCAGGAAATATTTCATGAGGAAGTGGCATTTGATCTGTGTCTCGAAGGATGGGTAAATTTGGACAGAGATTGGGAAAGATGGGATGCTGGTACACGTAGTACATATTGGGATGTATGATGAGAGCCTTCCAGGGAAAAGGATAAGGAGCAGCAAATGCTTGGCAATACAGTGGCAGGGGCCAAGGGTTCAGTGAGGAGAGAGTGGTTCACTTTGGTTGGATCATAGGGTACGGGTGCGGCAATGCAATAATAGCTAACGTGTAGGACTAAGTGTGAGGCTGTTTGCTGAGTCCTTTATGCACCTTTCCTAATTAATCCTCACAATGGCCATATCACATCTATAATCTCCTCACCACCACCATCACCACCACCACCACCACCACCATCATCACCACCATCTTTACAGACGGGGAAACCATGTCTTAAAGAGGTAAGTAACCTTCCAGCCACACATCCTATAAGTGCTGGTCATGATGAAAAGCCAGTTATATTTGACCCCAAAGCCTGTGCTCTTAACCTGTATGCTAGACTTCCTTTCACGGCCATGCTCTCTATTCCTCTGTCAGGGTAGATGCAGAGGGGCCTGGGTAGTGAAGTGGTTAAAGTAGTCCACACTCAGCCCTATGCTATGTATGGCTTTAATTATCCCTTACTGCTGATTAATTTGATAGCAAAAGGATGTTCGAGAAGGAGGCTGCCTGTATTTTTTATAAAGGCCTTTCTGCTCCTGTGTCTCTCATTGAAACGATGGCGGGGCCAGTGCCAACATCAAGCTACGTCAGGAGAGAACGGTTAGAAGCGCCCCGCTAACCCTGTCAGAGCTGTGCCTTCTAAGATCCCTCCAAGTAGCAAATGGGCAAGAACGGAGGGGGCAAGACGGCCTTTCAGGTACAAAGACAGAGGGTTAGGCTGCAGAGAACCCTATTCATCATGCTGCCTTGATACTGTTAAACTCCAGACTTCAGTGCAGTTAAAGATGGGAGAAATGGCCACATCTATAAGACAGGGTTCCTTGCCTTAGCTTATCGAACTGGAATATAGGATATCTCATTCTGGTCGATACAGGGGTATATTTGGTTTGTTGGAAATGAATAGCCAGGCCAATGACTATGACTGTTCCCACATTTTGGAAAGTGACATATGCAGCATTAGAAACTGTTATGTATAGAAGTCTATCCATGGAAAACAAAAGCCAAAATGTTTAGAAGGGGCTTTTAGTGCTGGCCTGTGAGACCTGAAGTTTCAAAAGGTCTGTTTTTCATTTATGCCTTCCTCTTTCTTGCATCTCTACCCATTTCTCAAATTCTTCCTTTGCTATTTACACATCACAGCATCTGGGATTGGGCTTCCAGCACCTGCTACAGGAAGCAGAATTTTCCTGCTAAAACATGCTCTTAAATGGCAAAATTTAAATTAATATTTATTATTTAGTTCAAAAAGAGTATGTTTTAAAATCTGGTTCTAAACAAACATGCAGCTTAAGAAACAATAACAACAAAATAATTATAACAGAAGAGATACCCAAACCTGAAGATCTTTATAAAAGAATAAAACAAATGGAGAACTCCACACACAGACTGAAAACAGACTCTTCATAGTTTAGACCTGGAAGACTCTACAGTACATCTGTTTAACATCTTGCAGTTTGAAGAACTCTCCCTTGAAAAACCTTCTGTACCAATGACACACAGAATAAAAGGTTATGTTATGACTTTCAGATGGGAACCTGCAAAAGTTTATCTGCTGGACTAAACCATTAACCCTTACTATTTCTGATTCCAACTGTTACAAAGATTTCTCATGTGTGAATTATAATTAACGTTTTAAGTTTACATCCGAAACAACAGAAAGAATTTTTAGTTGGAGAGAAGAGAACGTGCCGTGGAATGAATTGAATGTTTGAGTTGTGATGTCCAAATGGAACTAAAATCCCCCCCATCGGGATTTTATAGAGTGCATTGGAATAATAAATGTATATGCTTATATATTGGATTGGGAACAAAAGGGTTATTTTAACTTATTTCATAGTACAGTTGACCCTCCTATTTGAAATAGGAACGTGTTACAAAACCTCCATCCTTGGCAACATTCATTGAAAGTTTTGTTGAAAGAACAGGATTCAGTTTTCTTCCAAGTTTGGGTGCCGAAAATGCCCTTGCATTGATGTGGCAAAAATCATCCTGGGTAAGGAGGTACTGTCATTTGGACTAAAGTAGTAGAAGAATTGGAAATCCCTTTTGTGATCAGTTTGCTACCAGAATTGTATTGTCTTTACTTACAATTTACTTGGCTCTTGGGGGTAAAAATAAAAAAGAGCAGTTTGTACACATACCGGCTTCTCCAGCGTTCAGCTGTCATGTGGATGTGCATTTCCTTGATCTGCAGGAAGGAGGTATTTGCTGCTTCTCCTACCACACAGGAGGCTCACTGCCAGCCTCTTGCCTCTGTGCCCCCAGCATCCAGCAGAGACATCTCTGAAATGCTATTTGAAGCTCACTGTGCAGCAAGCGTGTGTGTGTGTGTGTGTGTGTGTGTGTGTGTGTGAGCAAAGGAGAGATATCATTTCCTTCAGAGACACACATCACCCTCGAACACAGACGAAGCAAGAATCTGCTATGCAAGGGGCTTGCTGCAAGCGATTCTTCCATGTGCATTTTATTATGCTGAAGCTGACCGTGGTGACAAGTTACACATTAAATAACTATCTGTCTTTTCTGAAATTTCACATTCTCTTCTCTTTGTAGCAAAAGTGATGTAATACTCTATGGCTTGTATAAACAATATTATTTAATTAGAGGGTGTCGTTTTCCCTTGCATACCATGAAAGCTGCATTCTCCTCGCTTGGATGCACCATGGACTTGGTCGCATTGTGATTACCTGTGCTCTTGGGGACAGTGAGGTGCATATACTGACACCGTTGGTAGCCAGAAGTTTTCACTGGGGAAATAACTTTAGTATACTGTTATTAATTTGGTTTAGAAAATAGCTACAGAGTGCTCAGACGAATAAGATGTAGCAGAACACATGGTCTTCGTTATTCAATAACTATCCCTCTGCAAAGGAAACATGGTCTATTTCCCATTTGAGAAGGAGCTTACAACAAACTAGTAAATATGGGAAAAGGGCTACACATGTACTATAATTTTATTGAATTGTTCTCCTCAGGCGCTTATAGAGCCCTGCCCCACTCCACACACTCACACAGCAGGTCCACATAGATGGATTCCCAGCTGGTATTAGCATAATCATTACCACATTATAAACAAGCTGGTGGAAAAATAGCCTGAGAGATTTAGATGGCTTGCTTTATAAATGAAGGCAGGTGGGGATGGAGAACCAGCGAGTTTTGGAAGAAATTCTCCTTTTTCTCCCTCTTTAGAAATAATAGATTAGAGCACATAAACCTCAATTAATAGCATGGAATGAGGAGGTAGAGTTGAAAGGAGTCATGACATAGTCAGTATTCCTGGATAAAAGTCAGGGAAAGGTTCATCACAGAGCCCCTCCCCTGGAAGGAGTCCTCATTTGATGATGGAAATGTTGAGCCTCTCTTTTTTCTTTTCTATTGGATCACAAGTAGAATACTTTTCTTCTGGTTTAATATAGTTCCCGTTGGTCAGGGTCTCTGGCTCTTTCTTCCTGTCTCTACTGTACTTTTTCCTGGAGTTGACTAGACGAGAAATCCGGACTTAATAGCTAATTCCAAGTTTACTGCCAAGACCAGAAATAAAATATGATGTAAAATATGGCCTTACCTGAAAGCTTCAGGACATTAAATGCTGTTAGATCCAGGTTTAGTTGTAAAAAAAAAAAAAAAAAAAGCACGCAAGACAAAGGAAGGAAAAGGACTTTATGAAAGGAAGGACTGGTCCATTTGTCCAGGTTCTAAGAGATCAGGCAACAGGCTGAAAAGAGATTTAGTGTGCCGTCCCTTTTTCCGTCTTTCTTTTTTTTCTGTTGATTTTTCCAGGCATACGGAGAATAACTAAGTAGTATGCTAGCCACAGAAGAATCATGGGTGTGTTCTTTCAAACTTCTGACTCAGGGGCTTCCCTGGTGGCGCAGCGGTTGAGAGTCCGCCTGCCGATGCAGGGGACGCGGGTTCGTGCCCCGGTCCGGGAAGATCCCACGTGCCGCGGAGCAGCTAGGCCCGTGAGCCATGGCCGCTGAGCCTGCGCGTCCGGAGCCTGTGCTCCGCATTGGGAGAGGCCACAACAGTGAGAGGCCCGCGTAGCGCAAAAAAAACCCCAAAACCAAAAAAAAAGCAAAAAAACTTCTGACTCAGGAAATACCCAAAAAACTGTATGATTTGGATGAAGCTGGTATTGGTGAATGTGGGTGAGGCAGTACACTCTCTGTGGGTTTATTACTTCTTCTGTGGTCTAGTGATTTGTTTGTAAGATTGTCCTATTTGATCAGATGGGCTTAGCCATGAGTATCTATAAAATTCATAGATAGAATTTTATATATAAGAATTTTATATAATCTTATTTTATATATAAGATTCATATATAACGTGGATCACATGAATTTCAACATCTGAGGAAGTTAATCTTCAGATACAGTACTAAAGCGCTTCTCAACTTTGACATGAGATTTCTGTTTGGAATAAAGTTAAGGCTTTTTCCTCCTAGGCTAGCTCAGACTCAGATATAGGAGGCCATTAAGCAGAGCAGACCTAAGGGAAGGGAATGCACACATATCAAACTGGCATGACTGTCTGGTGTACTGGAACCTCACCTAATGCTTGTGCAAAAACTTCAAATTGCATCAAGTCCTAAAGTGACTTAATGTTTCATTATAAATAAATTATCTGATATGAAATGTGTTATTCCTCTAAATTGGCTTTTTCCATGATTAAGAAAGAGGATTGGATTAAAACAGGCCTGTTTCAAAGTAATGTGCCCATTTTTCCATTTTGCAAAGTTAATAAAGTAATTGATATTGCAAAGACTTTGCCAAAAGGCAGGGCATTTCCAGGCCTTACAATTAAACCGTGATGTCCAAAAGAG
This sequence comes from Physeter macrocephalus, assembly GCF_002837175.3. NCBI lineage: Eukaryota > Metazoa > Chordata > Mammalia > Artiodactyla > Physeteridae > Physeter > Physeter macrocephalus. The sequence goes on from NC_041218.1 coordinate 96,625,594, forward strand.
CTTGCTTAATGTATTATTTATTGAGCACTGATGGAATATTCAGTATAGCATAAGAACAAAGTTAAGCCAGTGTATTCACGGTTTGAATAAAAGCATCTAAATATTGTTTCCTATCATAATAGAATCTTAGATTTATAGAACAGAAAAGGACCCTGGAGGATTTCTGGTGTAAACAAATCACTTTTATAGATGGCAAGAATCAGAGTCTTAGAGAGGGGAAGTGACTTACTTACTCCAGGGCATAATAGCCCAGCTAGAATTAGAACTCAGTCCTACTGATTCTCTGACCACCAGAAGCTTCCTTTTCTCACTGGCTTCATCCCTGGCCGTCTTCCATCCTCTCATCGTTTTTACCCACTTTGTGCAGCATCTTTCCAGCTGGATTCTTAGCTTCTGGCCTTCCCCAAGTCTAGTCCATCCTGCACACAACTGTAAGATTAACCTTCTTTAAGCATATTTAAAAATTAAATACCCCTTATCTGCATTATTCAGGGTTCTCCAGAGAAACAGAACCAGTAGGAGATAGATGGATATAAATAAATAAACACATAAATAAAATAAGGAATTGACTCACATAATTATGGAGGCTGAGAAGTCCCAAGGGCTGCAGTTGGCAAGCTGGAGACCCGAGAAGTCCAGTCATGTAGTTCCAGCCTGAGTCTGAAGGCCTGAGAATCAGGAGAGACAATAATGTAAGTTCTAGTCTGAGGGCAAGAGAAGACCAAGGTCTCAGCTCAGACTGTCAGGCAGGCGAAGTTCCCACCTGCTTAGCCTTTCTGTTTTATTCAGGTCTCAGTTGATTGGATGAGGGCCACCCACATTAAGGAGAGCAATCTTCTTTATTCAGTCTGTGGATTCAAATGCTGACATCATCCAAAAACTTCCTCACAGACATGCTCAGATTAATGTTTGAACAAATATTTGGGCACCTCGTGGCCTAGTCAAGTTGACACATAAAGTTAACTGTCGTACCTTCCTTAAGAAGTTAAAATGACTGTCTTCTTTTTTTCTTTTCAGTAGAGCATTTTGTTCATTTCAGAACTTTCTCATGGACTTTAATCTTTTTAGATCTTCTCTTGGACACAGAAAGAGGAGGGAGTGCTGCCTTTGAGTGCCAGATTGCTCTGAGATACTAAGAAACCCTTTTGGTGTTTATTTTTCTTATTATAAAAGAAATACATGTTTACTATAAAAATGCAGATAATAGAGATAAACAAAAGAAGGAAATAAATATTTTCCTTAATTCAAGGATCAGAGGTAACCTCTTTTATAGCTTTTTAGGCTTTCATGTGTGTAATTAGCTTTATAAAATGTTATATATAATGCTTATTCTGATATATTATCATTTTCCATTCACATACACATATACCTATGAAAGGGTTATTTTAAATTATTTCATAGTACAGTTGACCCTTGAAAAACACCAGTTTGAACTGCACGAGTCCACTTATATGTAAATTTTTTTCAATAAATATGTACTACAGTACTAAACACTCCGTGGTTAGTTGAATCCGTGGATGTGGAACCTCAGGCATGGAGGGCCAACTGTAATGTTATGTGTGGATTTTACATTGTCGGTGGGCTGGTGCCCCTAACCCTCGAGTTGTTGAAGGGTCAACTCTATTTGTTTTATGGATGTCTGATAATTTGTTAAGTAATTCAGCCCCTGGAAACCAAGATTATTTCCATTTTATGCTGAGATACAACTTTGCACATGCAGCTTTGTGCACATGTGCAATTATTCTTTTAGAAAAAACCCTTACAGGTGAATTTTTTTAACATCTTTATTAGAGTATAATTGCTTTACAATGGTGTGTTAGTTGCTGCTTTATAACATAGTGAATCAGTTATACATATACATATATCCCCATGTCTCTTCCCTCTTGCGTCTCCCTCCCTCCCACCCTCCCTATCCCACCCCTCTAGGTGGTCACACACCACCGAGCTGATCTCCCTGTGCTATGCGGCTGCTTCCCACTAGCTATCGATTTTACATTTGGTAGTGTATATATGTCCATGCCACTCTCTCACTTTGTCCAAGCTTACCCTTCCCCCTCCCCATATCCTCTAGTCCAATATCTAGTAGGTCTGCGTCTTTATTCCCGTCTTACCCCTAGGTTCTTGGTGACTTTTTTTTTTTTTTTTTTTTAGATTCCATATATATGTGGTACCATATGGTATTTGTTTTTCTCTTTCTGACTTACTTCGCTCTGTATGACAGACTCTGGGTCCATCCACCTCACTACAAATAACTCAATTTTGTTTCTTTTTATGGCTGAGTAATGTTCCACTGTGTATATGTGCCACATCTTCTTTATCCATTCATCTGTCGATGGACACTTAGGTTGCTTCCATGTCCCGGCTACTGTAAATAGTGCTGCAATGAACATTGTGGTACATGACTGTTTTTGAATTATGGCTTTCTCAGGGTATATGCCCAGTAGTGGGATTGCTGGGTAGTATGATAGTTCTATTTTTAGTTTTTTAAGGAACCTCCATACTGTTCTCCATAGTGGCTTTATTAATTTACATTCCCACCAACAGTGCAAGAGGGTTCCCTTTTCTCCACACCC
>NC_041218.1:96628715-96657124 GCF_002837175.3 Physeter macrocephalus
TTTTTCGTTCTCAAGTTTGCTTTGGCTATTCGGGGTCTTTTGTGTTTCCATACAAATTGTGAAATTTTTTTTTCTAGTTCTGTAAAAAGTGCCATTGGTAGTTTGATAGGGATTGCATTGAATCTGTAGGTTGCTTTGGGTAGTAGAGTCATTTTCACAGTGTTGATTCTTCCAATCCAAGAACATGGTATATCTCTCCATCTATTTGTATCATCTTTAATTTCTTTCATCAGTGTCTTATAATTTTCTGCATACAGGTCTTTTGTCTCCTTAGGTAGGTTTATTCCTAGATATTTTATTCTTTTTGTTGCAATGGTAAATGAGAGTGTTTTCTTAATTTCACTTTCAGATTTTTCATCGTTAGTGTATAGCAATGCAAGAGATTTCTGTGCATTAATTTTGTGTCCTTACAGGTGAATTTTAATTTTCTTTATCCTACTAACTCTGAACTCTTTTGCCTCATTTTCACCTTCTTATCCTAACTATGATTTCTACACCTTTCTAAAACAAATCTAATTCAGTGACCTCAGTTTTATATTGTCTTGTATTCTTTTTCTTTTTTCACGTGTTCATTTTAGTCCTCCAAATTAGCTATCAGCTTCTTAAAGGGAAGAATCGTATTTTATATTTTTGTGTATGTATAAGCAAATATATAGTAATTGATTTGAGTTGTTAGTAAATTTATTGTGAATTGTTAGACTATTTTCAGTTCCACAGTCTAAAACCTAAAGAAATTATCTTGTATAGTTTTTATCAGCTTTGAAAATTTGGTAGCTCATAAGACAATTTAAATGTAAAGAGTAAGGTTCTCAATCTTTCTATCAGCTGACACATGTTATTGAGCAGTTTGTGTTGATTATTGCAATGGTTACGTTTGAAAGTGCAGTGAAACCCAAGAGACACTATTTCTGCATGTAAACATATAGCTAACAATCCAGATCATATACAGTAGATACAAAATTATTTGGGACACTCTTGTGCTTGGTCCGGTACGATGTTCTGTGAGAAAATTGTTCCATTTAATTAATGACATGGATGTGGCCCTTTGTAAATAAGACATTCACTGTCATTTTATTTGGGCTTTTACTTGATATTTGGTCTGATCTAGACTTTCTATAGACTTGATTAATGAATTATGGATAGAAAATATTGTGTTCTAAAAATAGAGCACTTTTTTGTAATAGCTAAGGATATACCCTAATAAGCCTTGGAATGACCTCTAAATTTAAATTGAGGATGAAAGTAGAGCAAGCATTAAAGAAATGCAAGCACCTGGCTGAAATTTTGTTTAGGAGAAAAATGTAAAGATCATCATTAGTTTACTTCTGCCTAAGGAGTTTATCATCCAGCTGGAAGTTTGGACACACACAACTCTCTAGTATGTCTGTTTTCTGTGGTGATGTAATTAGCCATTAATGTAATGTTATTCAAAGATATAGGCAAGAACAATTACTGTGACTAAGAGGACTGAGGAAAGATTCATTGAGGAAAAGACATTTAAGCAAGACCTTGAAAGGTAGGATTTTGGTGTGTGAGTTGTAGGAAGTGAATTATAAGTGTGGAGATGGGATGAAGGGGCAGTTTGAACATCTGAAAATATATATTTGTTCCAACAATGTTGAAGAGTCTAGTTTAGTGTGAAAAAAAAGGATGACGGAGGAGGAAAGTGGTAGAAGATAACTGGAAAAGTAGATTGCAGTCTGATTCTGAGGAATGTTCATTGCCACCCTGAGTAGCTCAGAATTCATTCTATAGGTATTGCAGGCAATGAGGAGAGGATTTTAAGCAGGGGATGGCATAATTGGGTTTCTCTTAAGATAACTACTCTGACTGTGTCACAGAAGATAGACTGCAAGGACTAGACACTTGAGGTGAGAGAACAGTTGAGAGTCTTTACAAACAATAGTTTAGGATGACTACCCACAGTCATAAGTTGAAAAGACAACCTACAGAATGGGAAAAAAAATGTCCAAACCATATATTTGATAAGGGGTTAATTTCCAACATAAATAAAGAGCTCATACAACTCGATAGCAAAAACCCCCAAGTAATCCAATTAAAAATGCTCACAAGACCTGAATAGACATTTTTTCCAAAGAATATATGCAAATGGCCAACAGGTACACGAAAAGATGCTCAGCATCACTACTCGTGAGGGAAATGCAGCTTAAAACCACAATGAGATATCTCTTCACACCGGTTAGAATGGCCATCAACAAAAAGACAAGAGATAACAAATGCTCATATGAATATGCATAAAAGGGAACCCTTGTGCACTGCTGGTGAGACCGTAAATTGGTGCAGCCACTGTGAAAAACAGTACGGAGGATCCTCAAAAAATTAAAAATAGAACTACTGTACGATCCAGCGGTTCCACTTATGGGAATATATCCAAAGGAAATGAAAATACTAACTTGAAAAGATATATGCACCCCCATGTTCATAGCAGCGTTATTTACAATAGCTAAGACGTGGAAACAACCTTAGTGTCCATTAATGGATAAATGGATAAAGAAGTTCTGAGATGTATATATAATATATATAGGATTGAATATTATTCAGTCATAAAAAATAAGGAACTCCTACCGTTTGTGACAACATGGATGGACCTTGAAGGCATTATGCTAAGTGAAATGTCAGACAGAGATAGACAAGTACTATATGATCTCACTTATATGTGGAACCTAGAAAACAAAAACAATGCCACCAAACTCATAGAAAAGAGGTCAGATTTGCATTTACCAGAGGCAGGCATGGAGGGGGGCGCATTGAAGTAAGGTGGTTAAAGGTACAAACTTCTAGTTATAAGATACATAAGTACTAGGGATGTAATGTACAGTTTGATGACTGTAGTTTAACATTGCTTAATGATATATAAAAAAGTTGCCAAGAGAGTAGATCCTAAGAGTTCTCATCACAAGGAAAAAATTTTCTTTTTACTTTATCTATATGAGATGATGGATGTTTACCAAACCTATTGTGGTAATCATTTCACAATATATGTAAGTCAAACCTTTGTGCCGTACACTTTAAACTATACAGTGATGTATGTCAATTATTTCTCAATAAAACTGGAAAAAATGGTTATCTATAATAGTGGCTCTATTGCCTGATGAAGGGACACTTTAATTGAGTTTAAACTGTCCTGGATTTCATCTGTGACTTTGGGTCTTCCAGTAGTTTTATGGAATATCAATGTCTTACATCTTCTCTTCTGATATTGGTTGCATCTCTTTTTATAAGAAGGGAGTATTTGTATGGTAGGTGTGGCTAGTGGTACTAAGTACTCCTGATATGTAACAGTCTGGATTTCATCTTCTCTTAATACCTATCTTTTATGAGGTTGCGTTTGCTTTGGGGGACAAATTCTGCCCCATTCCACCTCTTCTGCTCTTGGACAGGAAGGCAGGAGCAGAGGCAGATCCAGGCAAGGACTGTTTCTTCCTGCTTGGAGAGAGGATGGCTGTTGTGGCCCTCACACTGAGGCGTTTGTTATAATAACAATATCCTAACAGCGGTCTCGCCCTGAGACTTGTAACCAATAAAGATTCAGTTGAGAAGCATGTAATCTTACGCTATGGAGAAAACATTAAATTTACTGAGTGATTATTTGAGCATTACAGACGAATACACATATACTAACATACTTCTCTTTGGCCCCCAACTGTAGCCAGAAAGGTCGTTGTCCTTTCCCGTTCCCTCTTACCACGATGCTCTCTCTCTCGCTGTCCTGCAGGGTGCTCTAGATGTTTCGCAAGGTTGCCATACATTTCACCTTTGTTTCCTCAGGACCTATTTACTGTGTTACTGGAGCTCTCCTGATGTGGCTTGAAAGTCTCACTGGAGCATTTCCCTTCCTCTTGCTTTCTCTTTTACTCATTTGGCCTGTTTCCTTTTCTTGCCTCCCCTGCGCTTTTTTTCCTCCCGTGGCAGCGTGCTCCATTTCATCAGGCTGCGGTGTCCTGTGTCTCTGCAGTGGCTTGCTGCCTGGAGGCCCTCGCTCCGCTGTCTCAGGCCCTCTGCATTCAAGCGGGCATGCTCTTTGGCTAATAGGCACTCCTAGGCCCCCCTCCTGATTGTCTGCTTGGGCCACTTTTGTCTTTATGGATTACAACTTTCTTGCTCTCCTATTCCCCACAGCTTCTGCTGAATTTAAAGTCCTATTTATTTTCCCTCCAAATATTCCCTCTCTTTGGAGGGAAAGAATTGACTTCTGGGCTGAATGCTACCAGGAATACTATCACCTGTATAAACATATTCAACCTTTACTCACATATAACGTTAAAACATATTTAAGTTTTCTCTCACAAGGTTTGTAAACAGAAAAATGGTTTTGTTAATTCACAAGGAAGTATACAATCTAAAATAGATAGGAAGAGACATAAATGTGTATTTTGCTAGGTCATAATAAATATTGACAATTCAGACTGAAGTATATTCATTCATTCACTGAACATACATGAATGGGATACTGTATGTGCTAGGTTCTGTGGATTCGAGGCAGTAGAAGACATACTTTCTGTCCACAAGAAGTAACAGTCTAGTTGGAGACACAAACATAAATATGGGTGATTACAGTGGGACAGGATGACTGCCATAATATAGGCACATGCAAATAATCTTGAGAACACAGATAAGAGAGTGAATACTTATGACCCAGCCCAGGAAGCTGATGCACTGCAGTGGTGCCCAGTTAGCCAGCCTGAGAATGACAGAAAGACTGTTATTTCACAGGTCAGCGTCACCCCTGGTTTGCCAGCTGTGAGAGGCCACTTTCAGCTCACATACACACTTTATCAGAGTCATTAAACTTGAGCTACAGGATCTTGGAGAGCTTTATCAGACATTCAGGATGCAGATTGTCTAGAGGCCAAAAGCATCTTTGAGGTGCTTGAGAATTGTTCTGGAGAGGTCATAGGTCGCTGTTTCCCATGTCACGGGGACACTTTCCCTTCACAGCATGATAGCCAAGCCAGAACATCTGTTTCTATGTGACTATCCTGTGAGTACATTGAAGGGGACGGGCAGTGGTTTAGTGCAGCATGTGACTTGTAAGGAATTTCATATGGAGAGAATTCTACTCTGTGGTTCTGAAACTAGGGAAGAGAGGAAGTTACTTTTATTACTGTGGCATAAGAGGCCCCTTTGCCCAGGATTCCTCTTTCTTTTTCTAATTTGTAACCATTTCCTGGCTGACGTTCATGTTGCATGCTTTCTCGTAAGTTCCCCGATGCTCACATCGGCCAACGGCCAGGCCTGCACGCGGCAAGCCTGGAGCCTGGTCCCACACCTGGGCTCACGCTGCGAATAGATCACACGGGGCCTGGTGCTGGCCTGCCAGGCCAGATGGAACTGTTCAACCCTGTGTTCATCTGTCACGATTACCAGGCGTTGGGGGTTTGCCCGGCTTGCTCCACTCATTTTCTCTGTCAGATCAAAGTCCAAGAAGGATACATAAATGATAACCTAGAACTTTGCCTGGACACAGAGGCTGCTATCTGGGTAACGTCTTCCATCACACTTTCCCCGAAGGCACGGAAGGAAAAGGGCAAATTATGTTTAAGTACGGCCTCTGTTGCACAGCCTCATCCAACCACCCCCCTTGCTTTGTTTCCTGAACCCATCATAGTCGTATTAATCAATTGGTTCAGGGATTTGAGATTTCCTGACCTAATCACAGGACTTGGGAAATACTGATTTCTGTTTATATGAAGCTGTGGCTGTGATTGCAGACTTTGTACCCGCCTGCGTTCACATCTGTCATTCCGTATTCAGGGTTTGAGATGGTTCTGGCTTTTCTCCTGAAGAGTGGGGATGAAGTATCTCTGTTTGTGTTGGGAGCAGAGATACTTTACTTTTGGAATGCATTTTGTTTAAAACAATATTGACAAACAGTGTTCATAATGGCAACAATAGTTTATGGAAGTAATTGGATGGGTAACACCTTTGGGCTTGTATTCCAGATTTTAAAGAATACCTTGCAGTGTTTATTGTCATGTTATACTTCTCTTCGAAGTGAATGTTGGTGCCTTAAAGAAAGGGAGATATGGATTGGGGGAATGGCCTCAAGTCAGGGAATAACTAGGAATTAACTATGAGGAATGATTCTTTTAGAAAAATAACATTCAGATAACGCAAAAGGCCTTTATTTAGTTAGCAAAATGTGTATGATTGTTCTCTAGATTGATGTTGTCTCTGAGGTATGTTGCATCATATAGAATAAGACCAGGAGAGCCGAGGCTGAACGATGCAGCGCTTGTTTAAAGCCTTTGTAAATGCTTAATGTTTTCTTTATCAAGATGATTATGTTTTATAATAACAGATAATAATTCCTCCATGGATTTTTAGAAATCACAACTAGTCCATGTGATTACTCAGTTCTTTCTGAAAACAGGTTATCTATATATTTACCTATATCTATATACATATATAGCTGTATATATTTATACAAATATATATTTACATTAATGATGGTGGAAAGCTAAGTGTAGACTCTTCCCACACCACTGTTACCTTTACTAAGCTGCCACATTATGTGTGTGTGTGTGTGTGTGTATGTGTCTGCACGTCCATCTTCAGTGCTCTCAGCTACGCTGTATTTCAAATGTTCTACTTCTTTCTCAGAAAATATTGGTATGTTTTAGGAATACCGAGGATGCCCCCAATCAGAGTAACTCCTGTCGCAGGTAGTAGAGCAGAATGCCCTGGGAATCAGTAACTCTGGTTAGATCTTCCTGGTGGACTCTTGTTGAACTTGACACTTAACTTCTTTGGGTCTCATCTTCCTCACCTGTAGAATGGTGATAATGACTACCGTAAAGCATTTTTGGGAAGATTAAATGAAAAGAGATCACGTGTAAAGAGACATTGCTTAGTACTTTGAACTCTGGCTCTGGAGTCAGCAGATGTGGATTTGACTTCTGACTCTCCTGTGTAAAAGCTGTGTAACCTTGGGCGTTTCGGTTAATTCTCTGTGCCTCAGCAATAAATGATGTAAAGCATGTAAAGAGCATAGGGCCTGGCACATAGTAAGCACTCAATAAATATTTGCTATTATTGTTAAATTATAAACACTATGCAGTGGTTAACTTTTTTATGATGAGCCAATAATAAGACCATGTCTAACTCTGAGGGGGAATGGTTTCTCTAAGCCTACCCTAACAACAGACCAGGAGAGTTGAGTGGCGTGTCAAGTAGCATTTTGTTGATTTATAACCTGCCAGCTTTGTGAGGGAGTTGAGTGTATTTGTAGGTTTAAGCTAAAAGTGTGATTGCATGTATTTGTCTTAAAGACACCTGGAATCATTTAGCTTGTCCATGTTTTAGAACTCTTCTATGATGAATATGAGAGTTAATCAGCATATGTATGGCTACAGCTTCTCTGTACTGTGTTTTGCTGGGTGGATGATTTTAATGACCATTGTTTTGAGGGTAAAAGGATACATTTTCTGTTTCAGCCAAAAAAAAAAAATCAGATTTCAGTGGAAGAGGTTTATCATATTTATTGATAACTGCAGTCTGCAGAAAACTGTCCCCTATCTATCTTTAGCCAAATATTTGTCGATTTCTCATATATTTTTCTACCTTTCCATAGTTCTGCTTCTGAGCCTCCTAAGAGGTTTCTCTTCTTCCAGGACACTTACCTAGAACTCAGTCTCTGTTCGTTTCACTCCCAGGACCAGTGGTTCCTCACCTTGACCTAGGATGCCTGTCCTCCCAAATCATATTTCCATGACTCCTTTCTGTATGTCCTGTCTCACTAAACTACGCTATTCTTTCATAGAGTATACTTTTACATATTACATATTCATGGTCTGTTCGAATGAATCACTTCCTGTAGGAAGTCTGTAGGAATGAGCTGGTCTCCTAAATGGTGTTTGATACGTGATTTCAAACTTTGGTGGTGCTGCCTGTCCTCATCCTCCGTTGGCATAAACCATTAGCCTATCATCTTCTGGAGGAAGGTGGGTATTTGTGAGCCCCTGGAGCTGGCCCAATCCTCAAGGAAGGAGGAGGAGCAGGAACTTCTAGAACTTCCAGGAGATGGATGGGGAAGATGGCCCTCATGGTGGTCCACACTCTCCCCTCTGATCAATGAAACTGTTCCTCTCTGTAATGCTTTTTCTCACTGAATGGGCCTCATGGAACTCTGAATCACCTGGGCCTTAAGCCTGTTGATCACAAAAGGCTGCTCTGTGGCATGGCTGTCCCTTCATCGAGTCCACTTTCATGCCTGCTGTTACTCCAGAGAGGGAGCGGGAGGGAATGGTTTGGGCAGGCAGCAGGGTCACAGGTGGCCTAGTGCACGTGCACTCAGTTGCGCTTTCCCCGGGCTGTAGTCCAGCGGGTGGGACAACGGTGTCTCTCCAGTGGGAGCGTGCATCAGAGTCGCCTGCTGGTCTTGTTGAAACAGACTGCTGGACCCCATCCCTGAATGTCTGATAAAGTAGGTCTGGGGTGGGGCCTGAGGTTTTGCATTTCTAACACTTTTTGGGGAATGCCTTGCGTTTGGAAGTACAGTGTTTCTGAGCACTGTCTGTCCCTTCATAGCTCTGTGTGGCTGCACATGTAGTGTGATTGATCTTGAAGGCTTTCCCCAGATCTTGCCATTTGTAACACACGGGTCAAATGCTACCTCTTCGATGATCTTTTATGATTCCCTCAGCCAGGGCATAAAACAGTTGTTGTATGGTCTCTTCTCTCCAGTTTCTTAGCAATTTGTTTGCCCTCTTATAGTATTTACTGCCATCAATTCTGTTTAAAGGGTGCATGTCTTGGCTTTGCTACCAACATATAAACTCTTTGAAGGCAAACGTATTAGTCTCACTTATCGTGCTTTTTTACATGCTCAGTACAGTACCGTGCCTCACAAACAGAAGGTTCTGTTGGTTCTCTACCCCGATTCCTTTGGATGCACTTGACCACTTCTGGGTATCCATCCTCCAGCTTCTGCACACTTTGTCCCTACCAACTTGAACTTGTAACTTTCTTCAGAGGGCTAAACTGGAACTACTAGAGCCGCTTCACTCAGACATGTGGAGAGCTGGAATTGTCTGGGAGTTTACATCCCTAGCAGAGTGACCTATAGCTAAGTGACTGATGCAACAGTATGAAAGCTCAGCTCCCTTGCCTTGGAAGCTCCACAGCACCCACAGGATCAGGCTGAGGCAGGGGCCTCACCGGAAATCCAGCCCTTGTTTGGCTTCTTCCCCTTCTGTGTCCTGCTTTTCTTATTCCCTTAAAGGGTTTCTCCTGGGAGCACTTCCTTAATAAATCGCTTGGAAGGTGTTGTGTAAGTGCTTGTTGAATGAATGAGTGCTTGAAGAGATGTGCAGCGTCATAGGTAGGAGCATGGACCCTGGAGCCAGACTGTCTGAGTGTAAGTCCCAGTTCTACCAGTTACTGGCTGTGAGACCTTGGGCTTTAACCTTTTTGTGCTTCAGTTTCTTTATCCATAAAATGGAGTTAAAATGGCACTTCACTGGGTTGTTATGAGGATTCAATATATCAATATTTGTAAAGCACTTAAAATGTTTCCTGGCACAGAGTAAATGCTGATTTGAAAATCATATATTTGATAAGGATTAACATCCAGAATATATAAAGAACACCTACAACTCAACAACAAAGAAACAACCCAATTCAAAAAAGGACTTGAATAGACATTTCTCTGAAGAAGACACACAAATGGTCTATAAACAAATGAAAGCATGCTCAACATTATTAGTCATTAGATAAATGTACATCAGAACCACAATGAGATACCACTTCACACCCATTAATGACTATTGTAAACAAACAAAATAGAAAGTAACAAATGTTGGTGAACATGTGGAGAAATTGGGACCCTCATGCTAAGTGGGAATGTAAAATGGTGCAGCTGCTGTGGAAACAGTATAGCAGTTTTTTCAAAAAATCAAACATAGAATTACCATATGATCCAGTAATTCCACTCCTAGTTATATATCCCAAAGACTTGAAAGCAAACACTCAGATATTTGCACACCAATGAGCATAGCAGCATTATTCACGATGGCCAAAATGTGGAAACAACCCGTGTCCATCAACAGATGAACGTATGAACAAAATGTTGTATATGATAGAATATTATTCAGCCATAAAAAGGAATGAGATTCTGAAACATGCTACAATGTGAATGAACTTTGAAAACATGCTAAGTGAAATGTCAGACACCAAAGTATAAATATTGTATGATTCCATTTGTGAGGTACCTAGAATAGGCAAATTCATAGAGACAGAAAGTAGAGTAGAGGTTAGGAGGGGAAGGAGTGGGGAGTTATTGTTTCATGGTCAAAGAGTTATTGTTTAATGGGTACAGAGTTTCTATTTAGAATGATTTAAAAAGTTTTGGAAATAAATAGTGGCGATGTTTGTACAACATGGCGAATGCACTTAATGCAGTTGTATACTTTAAAATGGTTAAAATGGTAAATTTTATGTTATATATATTATACCAGAGTAAAAAAGAAAGAATGCATTAATTCTAGTCTTTCATTTTGTTATTACTCTTCTGCCTCTAGGACTTTGATATCTGTCTCACTAATATTTCTTTTCTCTTGCACAAAAGAAGTACACGTAAGTTGTCTGTGAGAATTTAAACAAAGTTTCTGAAGAGCTGTAAAGTTTTAAACATCCAATTAAAAGCAGAGAAACAAAAGAACACTGTGGATAAACATGAATAAATAAAGGAATAGTTAGATTATTTGAAAATTCTTTAGGTTTAGTCAGAATTTGCAGTAACCCCATGAGTGCAGTGAGTCCGGTTTAATTACTGATGCCATAAAGCAGTCCGAGCCTAGAGTTTTCTTCAGCTTTACCGTTTATTATTTTGTGAAAGCTATCCATATGAGTCCACTTGGTTTGAGCTCATAGGCAAATTGGTCTCCAGCCAGATACTCCATCTTCTTATGTATCACACCTCTCCATAGAGCTGAAATGTTCCCCTGAAGAGTAACTTTTAAAAACCCCACAAACTCTAATTCAGATTTGGCAATCACTGTACTGTGGTATTTGAGTGTTTTAGACTTAGCAATAAATAGTGTTTTAAAACTTCCAATGTCTGTGTCTTAGTTGCTGTGCTCTGCATCTATAGGCAAAAGCCCTAGACGTAAGAATGAATTAAATCACACAAGAATAAATTCAATCACTCATTGGTTAAGATGGTCCTTCCCAGCCCGTAGCCTCAGATTCTCCTCATTTTATCGTAGTGAAGTGAACTGAAAGAAGGAAGCAAAAGAGAAGGTGCATTTCTTTGTGAGGTGCTGTTCCTCAAGGAAATCAGGTGACATTTGACAAACGTCCATAACATTTACTCTGACATATTTTTGCCTTTGCCTCTCATACTTTTACATATTTATCTTAAGACTTTTTGATCTTCCTTTAGGCAGTGTTGGGAGTCTGTGGGACAGAGGACTGACTCATTCAAATGTACGTTGTTTTACGTCAAATTTCATCAAAAGGAATTATAATGGGAACAAAAGGCCAAAGTCCATTTAACAACTTTCCAAACTTCAGCCAGTCTCACATTTATTTCACACAAAACGACTTTAAATCTTTTCTGAACAAGACAAGGTATAAAAGAGACGGAACAATAATATGTCCAACTAATACAAAAAGTTTTGGCCTTTGGATATGTCATATTATATTTGCTACTTGGATTCACATCAGCTTTTCTTCTGTTGTTGGTCTAGGGTTCTTAGGTGAAAGGGTGGTGTGTTATAAATTATACTGTTTAAAACAGGTTGATGTTACTGGTGGATCTGTTCTTGAAGAGTGTAAATCTAATACATCTGTCCATCCCTTGTGTGTGGAGTTAAATCTGACAAGAGATGAGTGGTACATATACCTAGGTTGACCATGTGAATTCTTAGTCAATACCCACTGGTTAAAATCTGAGCATTTGGAAAGTGACAGACACACACACACACACACACACACACACACACGATACATGCATGCATACATATGTGTATACTTATATATACATTCCTCCCACTTTTTGGGTGGAGAACCTTACAAACAATGACATGGTCAATGGACAGAGAGACAGAAAAAGGAATGGCCACAGGGCAAAAGGCAGCATTGAAGCGTAACTTGTAAAAGTGGTTTCTTAGCATTCCTTGCTCTTTTCACACAAGGCAGAGAACCATTCTCACACACAGAGTTAACAGTATCAGAGCGTACTCCCCTATCCAGGCACAGAACTCATGGAAAGTCTCTTAGGAGTGACGTATCTTAAGTTAAGTGGAAATCCTATACCCCAAGAATCTTGGACTCCTGATTAGAGATCATACTGAGAGAGGCAAATTGGTTATTTCCACCCAACCCTCCAAACCTCGCTGGTTGGCTTTGTATTGGCAGTTGAAAGTAAACCTTTATTTATTCACCTTGATTGAAAAACTTGCACAGTGGAAGTTTGTTGATGTGCAGTGAATCCCTAGTGGGAAATTACTAGAAGCAACAAGACAAGTAATATTTGTTTTCAAATGGATTTTTAAATTGACCTTGATAGTTTTCAATGTTTCTTAATTAGTGTTTGCAAATCTGCTGATTTTACGAAAAATCTGTTTCTTACCGGATTAGAGTATAACATCACAACAAAATTAGCATTCCATATGTTGTTTGTTAAACATACTTGGTGACTTTCTTTAAAATCCCTTGGGAAATGTTTTGAAATTTGTTGAAACAAATATGCAACACTTGAAATTAAATGGTGATTATCACCACATTATCCTTTCTTTATTTTATTTTATTTTTTTTTGTGGTATGCGGGCCTCCCTCTGTTGTGGCCTCTCCCGCTGCGGAGCACAGGCTCCGGACGCGCAGGCCCGGCGGCCATGGCTCACGGGCCCAGCCGCTCCGCGGCATGTGGGATCCTCCCGGACCGGGGCGCGAACCCGGTTCCCCTGCATCGGCAGGCGGACGCGCAACCGCTGCGCCACCAGGGAAGCCCCTATCCTTTCTTTAAAGCATTGCCGGTATTTGGGCTCAGGAATGCTGTCACTGAACATGTATCCTGCAGAAATTACTCACAAATGGGTAACACCTAGATACAAGCCTTTTTGCCCAAGTAAGTAAAAGCAGCTTGCTACAGAACTCTAGCAATGCCATGCCACCGTGATGAAGCACATCTATTTTACCAAAGTCTGGAGTGGCAAAAACCATCTATAAGAGCCTTTGTTGGGGTTTTCTCTTCTCTAAATGGAATGAGAAAGTTCAGCTCCCTTTTCCTTAAATCTCCTTCAGAAGGTCTAAGTCGAAACAGAAGAATATATTTCATTTGATATGGAGAACTGAGTTCCCTCTCATTGGTAGTACTAACCATTAACAGCTAATCATTTATTGAAAGTGAGGGACTTCCTGGTGGCACAGTGGTTAAGAATCCACCTGCCAATGCAGAGGACACCGGTTCGAGCCCTGGTTCGGGAAGATCCCACATGCCGCGGAGCAACTAAGCCCGTGCGCCACAACTACCGAGCCTGCGCTCTAGAGCCCGTGAGCCACAGCTGCTGAGCCCGTGTGCGCCAACTACTGAAGCCCGCGGGCCTAGAGCCCGTGCTCCACAACAAGAGAAGCCACCGTAATGAGAAGCCCGCACACCGCAGTGAAGAGTAGCCCCGCTCGCCGCAACTAGAGAAAGCCCGGGCGCAGCAACAAAGACCCAACGCAGCCAAAAATCAATCAATCAATCAATCAATCAATCTAATCCTTAAAAAAAAAAAAAGAAAAAAGCAAGAAAGTGAGACGTAGAAAGAGTTGTCATGTCTCTGTCTTCACTTTTGGCTTAAAATTTAGTCAGCCCACATACTGAACATCTACTGTGTGCCAGGAATTGTGCAAGGAGCTGAAGTTACTGACAGGAATAAGACACAGTGGCATCAACTGTTCTGCTCTGAGAGCATCATAACTTAGCTGGGGAGTTAACAGGTAGCACACCAGGGCTGGGGGAGGTGTGCTCAGCCACAGGGAAGCACAGGGAAGATTGCACAGAGGAGTAGACGCTTCAACTTAAAAGGTGAATGCAAGGGTTACCGTGTAGGAAAGGCAGGAAAGAACATTCCAGGATGAGCAAATGACCCATATAAAGCACTGAGGTGTAAAGGGTGCAGGATGTTGGTGTGATGGTGATTCATTCAGTGTGGCTGGACAGGGCGTTCAGGATGGGCCCTGTGTTTTCTGCCACGCTGAGGAGTTTGGACTTCATCTTGTAGGATATGGAGAAACTAAAAAATTTCAAGAAGGGGCAGAAATTGATCAATGTTGTATGAGCGGAAGCTGAGGAAACTGAAGATACCAGTATTGGATAAGAAGCTATTTTAACAGGCTTGGAGAGGATTGTGAGAGTTGGAACTAAATCCTAGCAGTGGGAATTAAAAGGCTGTTCTTTTTAGGTCTGAGAGATATTTAGGAAGAAGAACCAATTTCACTGTAAGGAATGAAGGCCACAGAGGAGTCCTGATGAATTCCACGGTTTGTGGCGTGCTAACTGGATGGGTGGCAGCACTGTTTGTTGTTAGGGAATATAGTAGAGGTTTGAGAGAAAGAAAATGAGTTCTGGTTTGGATATGTTGAATTTTTTTTTTTAAACTTTAACATTTTTATTGATAATATCTGGAGGAGGTAACATCCAACTGACACAAATCGAAGTAGAAATAAGGCAACATGATTGTGATACGGTGAAGAAGGGGGAAGTAACATGACGTTTCCCTGGACCCTCATAGAAATAAAGATCGATTTACATGTTTATAGAATACTGTCCCCTGTTATCTGTGTATCTAAAGCTTCAAGCGTTAAAAAGGCACAGTGGAAATAAGCTCAATTCATAGTAGTACTCTCAGGTAGAGATATACTAGACACATTTTGCTTATGGGTAATGTTGACGTCTATGCCAGGGATATGTTGAATTTGAAGTTAGAGTGGAATATGTTGGAAGTACGCATCTTGGCCTCTGCTCTGGTAGCCCAAGCATTTCCTGCCCTTCTCTTGGGAGCTTAAGTCTTTTACCTCCTATGAGAGAAGGGTCCAGGGAAGTGAGCGGGGTTTAATGCTTGCCCCCTACTGGCAGCTGATGCCAATTGCATGCACGTGCCACTGGAAGGGCTCTCTCCAGCCTCTGGTCCTTATCTGTGGCTTCCATCCCGTCCTTGGACGTGAAGGATTTGTTAAAATTTTAGCTGTTTTCTTCCTAGCTGCTTTTATGGCCGTCACCCCTTCCTCCTGTGCTCTGCCAAAGGAGAAATAGTTTCTATGACCCATTTCTCCTTGGAAGGGCTTGTCAATTCTTTGGAAATTTGTTCATCTGGTTGCCTTGCTAGTTCAGCTCTAAGATGTGCTCAAGAAAAATCATTGTAAATTTTTTGGGTTTTCTCATTATGAGGGTAAGGACCTCTTGTGGCTTTCTACATTCCAAGTGGAAGCATGGAATCAATTTCGATAATTAAAGAACTGACAGTTACTTTAGAACACGATCCGAGAAGCAGGGTTGTGGACAGCTGCTGGCAGGTATTTAGAGCAAATTAGAAAGTGCTCTCTCCAGGATGCTGAAGAGATAAGCTTGGTGGTATCCATCCTCAGAAATTCATAGTAGGAATCTGGGTACACTGGATAGACTTTTCTAGATTATTCCCCAAATCAGAACTATTTCCACTAGGCTGCAGTTACCTACCGTCTCTCGTGTCTATCAGCACCTTGAAGATACCACCTTGCAACTGAGGCTAAATAAAGCAAAATGCAAAACAAAACAAAACTGTGGTGTATTCCTAAACCTTTAATAATTTAATATGGACTCATTGGTTTGGAAACTCATACCATGACAATTAAAAACCTAACCAAGCCAAGATAAAGGTGGAAGAAGAGATACTTGGACACATACATAGTACTTTTCTTCTGCAAATTATATTGGAGGGAGGGAGTGGTCAGCAAACTTCTTCTGGAAAGGCTCAGCCAGATTGTAAATATTTTAGGCTTTGCAGGCCGTACAGTCTCTGTTTCAGTTATTCTGTTGCAACTTAACTCTGTTGTAGTAGAACAAAAGCATCTATAGACAATACAAAACAAATGGGTGTGGCTGGGTTCCAATAAAACTTTATTTACAAAAACAGGCAGCAGCTGGATTTGATGTCAGGACTGCAGTTTGCTAGCCCTGAGTTAGAGAATTGATACAGATAATAGGGTTACCACATTTTTTTACAGTTTGGATTTGATTTTATTTTTTTGGCTGCGTTGGGTCTTCGTTGCTGCGTGCGGGCTTTCTCTGGTTGCGGCGAGCGGGGGCTACTCTTCATTGCGGTGCGTGGGCTTCTCATTGCAGTGGCTTCTCTTATTGCGGAGCACGGGCTCTAGGCTCACGGGCTCAGTAGTTGTGGCTCGTGGGCTCTGGAGTGCAGGCTTGGGAACGTGGTTTTGATTAAAGGAATAAAGGGCAAATGGTGAATAAGTTTTTACTGGGGCATAGGCTGTCACCATCATATCTTATCTTGGTTCATTTTTTTCTTTCATTCAGCAAATGTTTATTGATCATCTGTTATATGCTAGGCACTGTTTTACGCGTTGTGCTGAGGATTTCACAGTTCTGCCTCAGGTAGAAGCTGGTGTGGCCTGTGCTGGTCTCTGCGTACCGCGGTCCTCACACCCCTCCTCTGCTCGGATCCTCCAGTGGCTTCCCATCACAACCAACGGGGTTTCCAAGGTTGCGCACCATCTCGCCCAGGTTACTTCTCTCACCTTATTTCCTACCTCTGTCCAGCTTTGTCACTCTGCTCCAGCCCCACTGACCTGCTTGATGTTCCTCAAGCAAACTAAGCAAGCTCATGTTTAGGAATCCTGCATTTGCTGTTCTGTCTGTATGGAATACTTGTTTCTGTAGACATCCGTGGGGCTTATTCCCTCATTTTATTCGGGGCTCTGCTCAAATGTCACCTCAACAGAAAGGCTTTACCTGACATGGTACTAGTACTCCTTTAGTCTCTGTTCCCTTTTCTTCATCTTTTTTCATAGCACTCATCATCACCTGGTATTATATATATACTGAGTGTGGCCTTTCTCTCCACTAGAATATAAATATAAACTCCATAAAGTCAGGAATTGTATTTTGTTCATTATATTATTAGCACCTAAAACAGAGCCTGGGCATAATATATATTTAATCAATATTTGTAGATTGTCGAATGACTGCTTCACTTGGAGCATCTACAATCCAATCTTCTTAATCTTGGGTTCAAGTCTTTTGTCCAACTAAACAAAGGCGGAATAGCATTACTATACCAAAAATACTTATTAAGGGAATTTAATCATAAGAAGTCTTAGTTACTTACCGAAGATACAACTAATATTAGATCTGCAAGTTCCTGTCCTAGAGCCCTGTTTTCGGGATATTTGGCCATTGTGACTTTGGTTTGGCTCTGCTGTTATTTTTACATGGTGCTAATGTGTTCCTGACATATTTCAGAGACCAGGCTTGTCACTAACCTTGAGGGGTCCCATGCATATCTCTCTTACACTTTTGAAATGAAATTTCAGAATTGAATCAAATTTATTGTTTCAGTCAAAATGGATTTAATTTACAGATGTCTGATCCCTTAAAGACAGATCTAAGAAAAGAAAGCTTCCATCAACTTCAGTTCTTGTTTTCTTGTCTCCTCCAAGCAAGAACTAAGGACTTTAGTATAAGACGTTTTCCATAGACTTTATTGTGTTAAAAACATTGGTGCATGTTAAACTTAAGTACGTTCTATTTGCCTATGTTTCAAGGTTTGTTTCATCGGGGAAGTAGTATAATCCACTAGCAAGTTGTGTATGCCTTTTCGGAATGTGATTATTGCTCATAAAAGTGGTTTTAATTGAAAATTTTATGTCATGGATAGCCTATAGCGATCTTAGATTCACATACCTATATTTATGTGTCCATAATTTATTTTTTAAGATTCCCTATACAACACTATTTTGAAATTACTAACGGGGTTTTCTTTCTTTTTTTGTTATTCATCTGGGTAACTTAAAAAAGTATTGCTGTTATGTTCAACTGTTGGCACTGTTGCAGGCAACTAAAAGCTTAAGAAAATTATTCCCCATCTGTACCCCCCAAAAGCCACATCTAAAAAGGTCACAAAAGGAAACACACAATTCAAATAATCTCCATGCTGTATCTGAGATTAACTTAGACACAGATGTTTTAACTTACAGTTTGATCTGGCATAATATATACATTTAACAAAATCCTGTTTTGTATTGCTTCTATAAACACTGAAGTCTGATAAAAGTGTATTGATTTTTCTGCTATTTAAGAGCTTTTGAACCAGTACTTAAAGCCAGTTGTCTCCAAGGCCTAAATTAACTCTTTCAGCTTTTGACGATGGTTTCCGTGTAGGGGTATGTGTGTGTACATGCAAGTATGTGTTTGTTTATGCCTGAAATGGATTAGAATGGCAAACTATTTTGTGGTCTGCAATATTTTACTTGCTAGGGATAATCATTAGACTTTGTTCTTGATGTTTTTCTTAGAAGATGAAATGATTCAACACTGTTCATTACTGTTCATTTCCTAACCACACTGTAATCATTATAGGCCTAGATATTATCTGAAATGTTACTGAAAATATTAATGCAACATGAATAGGGTTTTCCTCCTGCACTCTGGGCATTTAAATATGGACATCATACTTCCTCCTCCTGGTCATTAGGCCTTTTGTCCAGCTGATCTTAACGTGAGAGCCTTGAAGGAAGTGATTCAGGGAACATCAATCCAGTTTAAGTCTGTCTTGCTTTCAAAGTCATTCTCACCCTCTCTTCTTCCTTTGGCCAACATTCTAATACACTGTAAGGTAGCTCCTCACCCTTGTGCAGGAGCATAGAAGCCACCACACCTGCATGTAGGCGTCTCCAAATTATTTGTGTCTTCAGATCAGAATCATGGTAACGCCTGGGGAAGAAAGATATTCCCAAATGCAAAATATCAAAAGAAATGTCAAATTCAGCAACACCACAGCCTTTCGAAGGTACAGAGACTTTTGCTGAGAGGAATCCCTTATGATATAAAAAGGTAGGTTTTGAGTTAGATGCAACACTGGCTAATATGAGGGCTTATTGGACTTTGTCATTTACAAAAGATCTTCACACAAATGATTTCATTCGAGCCTCGATGTAACTTTCTGAAGTTGGGGTTTTAGAGATTTCCGCATGGCAAATGATGACACAGCCTCTGAGAGAGGCCACGTGGTGAGGCAAAACCCTAAAATCTGTATTTCTTTTATTTCGCCAGGGAGAAAGATCATGCCTCTCTGGGTATAATGGACAAACTAGCATTTTAACTCAGTGGAAAGTTAGTCAAATGGCTGTTTTGTGATGTTGGACCACATTTCTTCATTTTTAAATTAATCAGCTGGGTACACAATAAGTATATGTGTAAGACTGTCTATCAGTAAATATATTTATTTATCTTATCAGTCTTACACAGACACACAGACACACACACACACACACACACACACACACACACACACACACACACACACACACACACACACACACCCCTCCAGGCCAGGGACAAAAGCAAATGCAAAACCCAAAACTAGAAATCTGTAACGTTTTTTTGTAAAGGAGTCTCTCCTTACCTTAAAGGTCTTTCTTGAACAAAACTTAAAGAAAATAAAAATCTGTTCTAGCAGTTGCCTCAAAAACCCTTTTAAAGAGAATTTGCTTCTCGGCTCCCAGAGATTGGCTGCTTCGATGCCGCCATTGCCAGCAGTGTCACCTTTGCAGACCAGCAGTGTTGCCTTTGCAGGGCATCTGCATGAGACATGGCATGTTCAGACATGGGCTTGGCAATGGCATTGTAGACATGATAAGGCTTTTGGGAAACCCAGGACACTTTCTCAAGTAAAGTTATTATTTATGGATGTCAAGCTTACAGAAGTGTTTTACATACATATGTGGAGATTTTCTTTAATTGACATTTTATAAAAGGACTATGTCTTCCTTTCGCAGAAAACACTTAAATTTCTCAGTGAGGGAATTCTATCGGCAACAGTAGAAGGCAAGAGAGTAGTGTAGTTCTGAAGAATGTGGGTTTAAATCCTGACTCTCCTACTTACTAGCTGTGTGATCTTGGGTAAGTTAACTTTTCTCTTTGATTCTCAGTTTTTCTCATCTGCAAAACATAAATAATAGCATCTACCTTGAAGGTTGTTTAAGAGATTGCAGGGAGTATATGTATTGGCCCAAGATGACTTATAAACAATCAGATATTTAATTTATGGGAGTAATGGGACTTTGGATCATGAAAAGCCTCATCGTAGGACATTTATACTACCAGGGACATGTAACTCCATTACCTGACCTACCAAATAAGGGAGATGAGATTTAGGGGACAGGAAGTTTAGCTTGAAAGCACCCTTTCCTTTTCTTCCAGTGGCTGCAGAACCTTTGGCAAAGTCGCCATTCACCCAATCAGGAAGGTGTGAAAAGTCACCCTTTTGTTCAGTATCTCTTCCCATGTGTCTTTGACTTGTATCTGCTCATTTTACCCACCAAACTTGCTTTTATTATCTTCAGGTCCTTAGAGCCAGCACATCTCTGCAGGAATGAGCTGGATCTGATTCTGATTCTCACATCCCTGACAGAACTGTCAGCTTCATTTCCATCACAAAATCTTGGTAGCTCTTAAGGGTGTCAGAACTCAATGTTTCCCATTCTGGGTTGAATTGGCACAGCTAGGGCAGAGAGGAATCTTCCTTAGACTTGTGAACTGAGCAACTTGGACTGACAAATCATTGAGAGGATACAAATGTGGGTTTGAATTTCTTCTATAAGATCTCAATTACCTGAATGTGGAAAGATCATAAAAAAATGAACTTTGGATTAATTCATTGATAGTTGAGAGTGACGTTATAAAAAACAATCAAACCATCTGATCCCTTTGACCTGTGGTCTATTCAGAACAGAAAATGGCATCAGAAAGCTTTTAATCTTGTTAAACCTTTAATCCCTAAATCATAAAGTTAATATTGTTTTTCATTTAATTATTTGGAAAAATTAATAGGAAGAAATGTATGCAGTTATTCTCCCCCCAATATATGAAGTATGGTATCCAGAGTTCATGATGTGTAGCTTGCTTCCATAAGCATGAAGGCTGCATCACTACACTGTCATCAAACCTTGCTTGCATAGTAAGGAAAGTGTAGGTTTCAAGAGAAATGACTGCATTGGAGTGGTGGCTCAGTGGCGATTATATTACGTTTCGGAAAATAGAACTTTTCTAGTTACCTGGAGTTGCTACTGCCTTTATTCTTGAGACTGATTCATTGTAAACATTTTTGGAGGACATACTATATATATTTCACTCTTTGCTTTTTAGCTAGAATATACTAAAGATAGCTTTTTCTGAAAGACACAGGGTTGACATAATTGATATTTATTCTTTCATTAATTTATTCAACACATATTTGCTAAGTGCCCATCCAGTGACAGTTATTGTATAAACTGAGTCTTCAAGAAAGGGTATGTGAATGATGGGGAGAAAAGAGTTCCAAGCGGAGAGAACAGCGTTAGCAAAGCCCTCAGGTGGGAAAGACCTTGGCAAGTTTGCAGAACTGAAGAAGAGTGTGGTTAGACCTTGGTGAGGGAGGAGGAGAATGGAACGAGAGAGTGCAAGTGATAGACTGAAATGCAGTTAAACTTGAGGGGTTCTTAATGTGCATAGGGCTGTTGTCCTTAATTTAATGTCACCAGGCTGCTGTACATTTTGTGATGTGTGTGATGTCTTTATCTTGTGGTGTTCTGACATTTCCTCTTACTTCTTCCTTCACTGTTGTTCATTCTTTGACTTTGCAGCAATTATTGCATCTGATTCTGGTGACTTGATCTTCTTTTCTTCCTAATTTGCTTTCTGTTGGGTTGAAGAATCACATAACCAAACTAATTAGAATTGTGTCTAAAAGTGAGAGTAAAAAAGCCATGAATTTGGAGCATAAACAGTCTCCTCTAGGCAAAATCTGTATGCTTTTATAAATGGACCGCTTTCCTTCTAGACCTCAGTGTCCTCCTGTATTAAAGCTGGTTAATGACCAAAACACCACGTCAGTTCCCTTTCAGTTGGTAATTCAGTCTATAATGGTTTTATAAAAGATCTTTAAAAATTAATTGCATTTGTTGTGTTTTCCGTAGTTAAGCTTACCACATTTTAATTATCTGGCAGGGTTAACTACTTCTTCAAATAATAGCGCCCCCCAGTGCATTAATATTCACTAAGAGAAACTAAACAGTTAAAGTGTTGGGGATCACTGTCTAAATGAGGATCAATGTTTAACTGTAAATCATCTATTCTATTACATTCTTCTTCATCTGACTACAAAATGCATTGTGAGAAAATGGGAGCTCAAGTGAAAATTGGAGTTTTGCGTTCCATGTCTAATGATTTCTGCAGTTTGGAAATGCATTATAATTATTATAATTATTATATATGGAAGCAATATTAAATGCATTATAATTATTTTCCTATCCCAAACTTCTAGACTAAACTTCCTGCACACAGGAGTGCACAGTTGTACATGGACACACAACTATTAACTCTTTGAGGGGAGAAGCTGTTTCTTCTATTTTCATATCAACTTCAGCATTTGCCACAGTATTTTGAGCAAAATAGATGATCAAGAAAGATGCTCATTGAGTGAATGCATTAATGAATAAAATCCATTGGCTTGAATCTGGACTTGAGCCTTTGCTAAACGCATCAGGATTCATCATCTAGATGCTTTTTGGTCTTGAGAAAAGCTTTTGTCAGGCACCAGTTTCTTAAAAATAAGGCGTGAATTTGTGGTATTCTGGAATTCTCTGGGATTATGTAGGAGTGTGTAAGATGATCTTCAGATGTCTCAGGAGAAACGGGTTAGTAAACAACACTTACATAGAAATGAAATAGTTTCAACCAGTGGTCGACCTCAGCAAAGTGTTTGCAAAACAGCAATGCAGTGGCTTTCTCCCTTGTTTTGGGGATCAGAAGCTGTCTGCTTACCTCCAAACCTCCCTTCTGGCTAATTGCAGGGGAGGGATGTGTGGAAGGCTGGGTGCTGCACAAGTGCTGACAGCTGTCCTGAATGTGGCATCTTATTTCCTGCAGGCCCAGGTCTGCTTAGCATTACACAGTACTTAAGCTTTGGTCGGGATGTGGTCAGTGTTTGTTGGAAGGTGTATGAGAAATCGGCTTTCCAGGAGGAAAGCCCGAAAGTTTACACTGTGCATGCAAATTTTCATGTAGAAAATTGCCTCTAAAATTTCAGGGTGTGTGTGTGGGGGGCTATAGAACGTTTATTTGTTGGGCGGCAGAGAAAATATTTCTTTTGTCTCCCCAGCGAAAAATCCATCAGGTTTATAGTCTATATTTGAAAAGTAAATTTATTCCTAGAAATACGGGGGGATCACTGGCTCTCCAATGGCTTGGGGTTCATTCATCAGCGGTCAGACGATTCTGGAGAGCTTCGTGGGGATCGAGGAAGGAAAGATGAAGAGCTGGAGCAGAAGGCCTTGTAAGGATCGCAGGTACATCTGTGTTACAACAATCCCTGAAGAGCATGAGGAAGTAGTGGCATTATTTACTGAATTACTCTGTGCCCAAACTGAATGGGGATTATCTTTAGTTTAAAGAGCAGCGGGGGAAAAGGCATCTGGGAAAAACGCTTAACACTTCTGGAAGAAATGTATGATTTTAACCTCATCATATTACTGTGGTGTTTAAATTATTAACTCTTCCTTAAGAATAAGTGGCTAAATTGATGATGTGTGAGGTCCCCGCTGGCTTTAGATTTCAGTGATGCTGTGATTAATGAAGAATAAAGGTTGTGTCTGAGAAAGATCTGGCATGTCCCCTTATTTCGAAATCAAGTGGTGTCATTGGTAGCATGCGTTGTGGCATCAAACGTCTGTGAAACAAGAGGAGACAGGATATAAGCCATGTGGGTAAGTGATTCATCTTGATGAAGAGATCTGTCCTCTGTGTTGTTTGGAGAGTGGTCTGAGAAACCCCAGGACTGAGGAAGATTAGAGTAACAAAAATGCGTCCCATCACAATGTGTGAGCACAAATGTTCACTTTTTGTTTTAACTTGAGCTGTGACCTCTCCAAACTGCTTGCTCAGCCTTTCTTAATACCAGAGCAACTTAAAAACAAATCACATCTTTTACCAAAATTGCGTAAAGCAGGTCCTCTGAGCCCTGGGCTTTGACAGGATTCTTTCTGAAATGTTCTTGTGTCCTACAACCTATACAGCAAATTTGTTACTTTTATTACAGAAAAAATCAGACAAGATTTTCCAGAGTCCAGCTGTGGATCTTTAGATTGTCGTCATGTTACTCGGAACAGAATGACTGTTTGAATCAAAGCCAAAGATGTCCTTGAATCATTTGGTGTCAGGGCACTAATGAGGTCTGCAGACATTTCACATTCCTTTTCCTTCCCTTCTCTCCCACCCCTTCCACCTTAACCAGGTGTGACTTAATCCAGTCTATTTTTCCCTTAAGTAGTAAGCCGTGACGCACACGTACACATATAAACTTTATGTGTATGTAATTTTTTTTTGTACTGTGAAGTGAGTTTTCAAAGCAGCAGTTTTTTTTTTTTTAAGAAGAGCTAAATGCTTTACTGATCTGTTTTTATTAATAGGTATGTAACAATGGGGCTTCGATTTTCATTGTGTCCTAGGGTTTATAGAGATGACAGATACTTTAATGACCTGCTAAGCCCACTCTCAGTTTTCAGAGATGAGAACGCTGAGGCTCAGCGTTTGAAGAGGTTTACCTCAGATCACACAGGTGGTGGCTGGTAGGGCTCGACTTGAACCAGGCCATTGAACTCCTGGCGCGCCTTCCCCTGGGCCCCGTGATCTGAGAGCTTTATTCCTATGTCTTACTTCACCTGTTTTCTTCCACTTAAAATTATACGTAATAAATGGGCTTGTCTTATCCACCTATGATGTTTCCTTCTTCTTGTTTTTCATGGTGAATTTATGAAATTATATAATTCTGAAATCATATGTGATATGAACACACGGTTTCTGTGTGGTACGCTCACTGCTCTCCCCCCAGCCCCCTCCTCTCACCACATCTGTCTGATGAACTCACACTTATAACCAAGGCTCAAGTGCTCTGCACGTCTCTGTGCCAAGTAAACCCTTCCCCGGACAGTCACCTCCCCTCACCCCCGGCAGCTTGTCCTTTCTGTGTACCCTAGCCACTGTTCGTGTATATGTGGCTATGATCACTCTTTACATTGTGTTATATTTATTTATTTATTCATTCATTCATTCATTCATTTATATCTCTTTATCCCCATTTCCATAATAGAGAAAAATGGAATTCTTTATAGGACAAACTTCTAAACAACTTTAAACCCCTTTAACTTTTATTCCTAATTACGTTTCTGAACATGTATGTCATCTTGAAGGAGGTCCTATTAGTTCACTCTCACCACAGACTATGGGTGAATCGTTTTTTTACTTTCAATTAACTGACATTGATTGAGCACCTAGTATTACAAATAACCGTAGGAGCTGCTCCTATAGATATCATCCCATTAAATCCTCACAGCAGTCCTGGGAAGTTAAGTTGTCCTACTCTATGTATAGATACAGAAACTGAAACGCAATGAGTGCAGGTCTTGAGTTTACTGAGTGGTTGAATCTGAAATTCAAACCCAGTCATTGGAATTTAATGTTCAAGATTTTTTTCTCCCCTCATTACATCCATCCTTATCTCATTAAGCACTTTCTTTCAGTACGTCTGATACTTCAACAAGGTAGAAGAGGGGTCGGTAGTTGGGGAGTTGGCAGAAATTTTGGAAGTTTGCAGGTAATTCTGTGGATTGTCTGCCTCACATACATTTGTTCAAAAGTCACCTCCATCCATGTGAAAAATGTCTGAACTATTATACTTTTGAAAGAAGGGGACTAAGTCTCCCTCAGTCTTCTTTGTAATTGCTGCCTTTATTTCCATGTACAACTTGTCTGAGTTAACTTCTTACCATCAGTATTTTTTTTTTTAATAGGAATGAGTTCAGTATTCTAACCCCTGGAAGATAGCTCTTAATTATCTAAGGATCACAGAGAAGAGGAGATGACATTTGATTTGATAGTTGGTCCAAAACATAGAAGTTGTCCTGTCGCTTCTTCCCACTAAATTCTTTGTCAGAACTTCTAATCAGTATCAAACATAAACGTCAACTCGTTTTCTTTCCTTCTTTTAATCTCAGAAGTCCTGTCGGTTCTTTAAGTGGCCATATATAGAATAATAAAGAGGAAGAGAAGTTAAAAATCTCTTAGGTTTCCTCAAATTGAATCACCTGTACCCGAATAGTTACGTCATGTGTAATGCTTGTCCTGGGTTGTGAAAACTAGGCAGTATTGCTGAACAATCAGTCTTTTATAATTCACTGTTTGCTCGTGTTGAGCATTTGTCAATTAGTACTGACCAGTAAAAGATGGGCCCTTTTATTTACATAAAGATAAAAAATAAGGATCATAAAGTTCATTTAGCTTTTTGAGCAACTCAGCTCGAGTGGCAGAGCAGGAATGTGTTTTAAAAGATTAAAACTAATGAAAAGTGTTGATCTTTGGTAGAGCAGCAGCTTGAAGGTTGAATGTTAGCAGCTTTGCAGCTTTTGGTTATTAACTTTATTTTGTCTTCTGCCTTGCAGCTGTCAAATGAGAGTGGCAGGTTTTGAAAAGGCAAGGGAGAAAGAAGATAAAGAGGTCTGTCCTCACCAGAGGAAAATGCTTCTCAGATAGGGTTTAAAAGCTTCTAAGAAAGCTACTTCCAACCTGGAAAAAAAAAAAAAAAGAAAGCTACTTCCAGTCCATTGAGAGCAGAGAACATGTGAATCAGGGAAACCAGAAGACGCTTGGAGACCTGAGTGTTATTGTGGACCTAGGATGTGAAAGTTAGAATGAGGTCACAGGGGAAGGCTGTTCAGAATAGCTGCTGGGCCATGTAGTCCAGGTAGTCAGCCAGACCAGAAGGAAGGAGTTGTCAGTATTGTCCTCATTTTAAAGGCAAAGAAAGGCTTGGCTGAGTTTTGTTAGAGCCATTGTTTTCAAATATATTTCTCATCATTTGAACTCTTTTATCAAATGAAGGATCAATATATAAAACATGTTTTAAGAGTTGTTTTGGTTGAGGTAGGGGAGAGGGCTGGACCCCGGCCTCCTAAGCATCACCTTTCCTCCTATAGCAGATCCCCAAGCATCAGGTTTCTTCAGGACGTGGTTTGGAAACCATACAATCACATTTGGAAATATCATTGGTGAGCTCCCTGATCATCCTCTTGCCCTGGGGCCAGCCAAGGGGAGTGAAATGTAGTCTCGTGGTTCTCAAAGTATGGCCCCAGTGACATCAGGATCACCTGGAAAGTTATTAGACTTGCAAATTCAGTGTCAAAATGTCTCAGGTAGGGTCTAGCAATCTGTGTTCTCATAAGACCTGCCAGTGTCAAAAGCACCAAAGTCTGAGAATCATCACCAGGGCATCGGTTCAGAGGTTTAGATTTCTCAGATCAGTTGTGTAACTGGGTCCTCGGAGAAGCAGACACCAAGGTGAGATTGAATTTACAAGGCTTCTAGCAGACAAAACACACCTGTGAGAGAGAATGGAGCAGGAGCTGGGCAAGGCTGGGAGAGCTGTTCCAACTCGTGCACGTCTACCCTGAGTGAAGGGGAGAGGAAGGAAGATCGAGTGGGAACCTCTCAGAATGTTAGTTCTACTATCTGAGTCATTTCCATTGTTTGTTTCTTTCTCTTAAAAATGTTGTATTTTCCTTAAAAAAATTTTTTTTGGGGGTGGGAGAAGGTGTATATTGAGTAAATTTGGATTGTTTTCTGGTCATTGTGGATGATCTGTAGTAGAGACTCTATTTTGGTATACTCCCCTGAAGAGTGCTGATTTTTTTTCTTTTTTTAAGGTGATGAGTTTTAAAAACAGGTGCTGAATTTTGCTGGATTCAAACTGCAAACCCTGTCTCCTTTGCATCTCAAATCTTGGTTCAGTTCCTCTTAGCCTCAGCTGTCAGTGCTATATGCATAGTTCAGGGTCCTCACCCATGAGGTCAGGTTTATGGGCTTCTGCTTTCTGGCTCTCTCCTTTCTCGGATCTCCCTTCACTTTCCAGTAGCTGTAGTTTCCCTGTGTTCTGTCCTCTGGCTCTTCAGGCCAGTAAGACTGAGACTGTAAGTTTTCTATGAGAGTTTTATCCTCCTCTCATGGATCTGACCATTTTTTATTTATTTGTTTCTGTTCTTTTGCTTTAAATATTTAGTTATGTTGTGGTTTCATATATCCAGATTCATGATTGGTATTCATATTTTTTTTTTTTTTTTTTTTTTTTTTGTGGTATGCGGGCCTCCCTCTGCCGCGC
>NC_041218.1:96657145-96674950 GCF_002837175.3 Physeter macrocephalus
CGGACGCGCAGGCTCAGCGGCCATGGCTCACGGGCCCAGCCGCTCCGCGGCATGCGGGAGCCCCCCAGACCGGGGCGCAAACCCGCTTCCCCTGCATCGGCAGGCGGACGCGCAACCACTGCGCCACCAGGGAAGCCCCATATATTTTTTAAAACTGAATTTTCCTGTCATTATGTTCACCATATTTTTATATTAATATTGGTACTTCTTCCTTCTTTTTATTTGCATTTGCCTATCTTTTTGTTCATTTATTTATATTAAATCTTTATTACTGTGATTTAATTTTAAAAAATCGAACTCAGCCATAAAAAGAAATGAAATTGAGTTATTTGTAGTGAGGTGGATGGACCTAGAGTCTGTTATATAGAGTGAAGTAAGTCAGAAAGAGAAAAACAAATACCGTATGCTAACATATATATATATATATATATATATATATATATATATATATATGGAATCTAAAAAAAAAAAAAGGTTATGAAGAACCTAGGGCAAGATAGGAATAAAGACACAGGCCAGAAACTAACACACCATTGTAAAGCAATCATACTCCAATAAAGTTGTTAAAAAAATTTTTTTTAATCGAATCTGTCAGTCTCTTTTTAGTTGGGAGAATCATGGCCATTCATATTTATTTTACCACTGATATATTTAGTAGTTTTTCCCCCTATTTTACTTTACATGTTAATATTTATTTCCTTTTCCCATTTTGAAAAATGGATGCTAATTTTCTGTCATAATTTATTTACTTTATTCCCCTTTCTTAGTTTCCTATTCCATTAATGGTTGTCTTCACTTTCCAGTACTCATAATCTTATATGTATTCCTCGATTACCACATGAAATCAAGATACCACAGTTTCTTTTACCGATATACTCTATTCTTCCAGGTAGATGAATAAAGCCTATAGAAAACCTTTACAATCTATTCCTCTTTTCCATATATCCTTATCCCGAACTCTAGGTGTACTGAGCTAATGTAATATTTTAAGTTCTGGAATTTATTAAAATTTCTCTCATGGTAGATCTCTTATCTCAGGAGTATTTATTTATTTACTTATTTTTTGTTTATTTATTATTTTTTCCCTTCCAGTTTTATTGAGACATAATTGACATACAGCACCAAGTGTAAGGTGTACAGCATAATGATTTAACTTACATACACCATGAAATGATCATCACAATTACTTTAGTGAACATCCGTCATCTCAAATAGATACAAAAAGAAAAGAAAAAGAGCATTTTTTCCCTCATGATGAGAATTCTTAGGATTTACTCTTTTAACAGCTTTCATGTATGACATACAGCAGTGCTCATTATGTTTATCATACTGTACATTACATTCCTAGTCAGTAGTCCTTATTTAGCATGTGTTTTATACATTTTTAGACAGTCTGTCAATGTATCATTATCCACAGATTTAATTATATGTGTATAACATATGTGCATAAATATATATATTTGTGTGTGTGTATTTATTTCTCATTAATGTTTCCTCCTTTCTTAATCTTCTCTTGAGGCTTCTGTTCATATTTATTGTTTCAGTGGATTTGTTTTTTTGAGTATTTTCTTTAGTTGGATGTATAGGTCATTTGTTACCTGAATATTTACATATCTAAAGATACGAATTTATTTCCAGCCTAATAATAAGTGGAGGTTCTTTGGCTTGCAATTCGTTACTTTAGATAATCTATAGATATTATTTTATTGTCTTCCAACTTTAAGAAGTCTGATCCATGCCTGATTCTTTTTTTTTTTTTTTTTTTTAAAGAAACTGTTTCAATCTGGAAGAATATAAAATTTTGTTTTTAAGTCTTGGATTTAAAGAATTTTAATAGTATATGTCTAAATGTATTTTATCATCAATTTTATTTAAAACTCAGTGGACTCTTTCAAGGCTTTCTTCCTCTTGGAGGATTTTGTTGTTGTTGTTTAGTAATTATTTTTCCTCTGTTAGTTCCTGCTCCTTACTGTCCCTCCCCTGACCCCTAATCCCACTATTAGGATTTACTCCTAATAATGTTAAGCGTCCCTGGATTTATCTTTAGTTGACTTATCCTTCTCTCATAATTTCTCTCTCTTCATGTGTTTTCTCTTTGATTTTCTAGGCTACTAATTTGACTCTCAACAGAGACCAACCTCTCCTTCAATTTACATAACAAATTTTTAAATTTAGAGATTATGGTGCTTTGGGGTTTTGTTTTTAAAAGCCTCTGGTTAGGGTAACACAAGTAGTTGTGGGTGTGGGAATGGTAGAGAGCAGGTTGCCTCTGATCTCAGTGCAGCAACAAGCAGATGGTGAGTTTCATGTCCAGACACCAGGAAGCCTCTCTGTTCCCTGGTTTCCACACTGTCTGTCAGCCTCAGTGGGAGACTACTCTACCTACCTGTTCAGTACTCCTCAGTATCTTGGGCTCCAGGGATCCCAGTAGGCCCAGCTTTTCAGAATCAAGTTCAGAGACTCTCCTTGTTTGATGGCCAGGGAAGCAAGAGGGTCCAAAGAGGAGCAATCCCTTTTAAGTGTCTATAGTATGACATCCCCGAGGTCCTGCTTGACTCCTGCCGGCCTCACCACCTGCTTGGCAGAAGTCAAATGCTTGAGTTGGGAGTGGAGAGCGATGGATTAAGCCACCGCATTTCTAGTACTAAGGCAGCCTTGATGGCAAGACAGAGCGCTTCTCATTTCTGATTTCTTTCAGGAGATTGTAACAAGTACACATTTTCGGACTGTGAGTAGTTTTCTTTTGGCATTCTATTAACAAGGTACTCTATTCTTAGGAGTTTCACAGCAGTTTGAGCATTATGCTGATTTTTTTTTCTTTTTGCTTCTGATTGTTTAAAAACTATGAACATTTGTTTTATTGCTTGAGCACAATATGCCTTTCAACTGGCTTACGTGTTCATAAAATCCAAAGAGACTTTAATAGTCACCCCATAGTAGGGGCATTATTAGAAGATATCCTGGTGAGTTCATTCATTCATTCATCTCTCCCTTCCTTCATTCACCCTTCTTACCAGTGTCTGCTGCTTTAACTGTATCTGTATTGTAGACACAGAGTTTTCTTTTGCCCTAATGTAGTGGTTCTTGAACTTTAGCCTCCATGACGTGGAAGGTCTCTTAAAACACAGATTGTTGCCTGCACCTCCTCACCCCCAGCATTTCTGACCCCCTAGGACCATTCTTTGAGAACCACTTGTCTAACTAGAGTGATCAACCATTCTGGTTTACCAGGGACAGCTCCATTTTAAGCACTAAAAGTCTCACATCCCTGGAAATCCCTCAGTCCTGGGCAAACCAGCATGACTGGTCACCCTAAGACAGACACACTTAGTTGTACATTGGAATCTCCTGAGAAATTTTCCAAGACACTGATGCTTGGCCCTCCCGGCCCTAGAGTCTTTATCGAATGGGTTTAGGGTGTGGTACCAGCATCTGGATGTTTAAAAGCGCTCTAGGTGATTCTCATCAGAGGTTTATTAATCATTGCTGAGTCCCGAGGGAAGGCTTTTGTATTAGCTCTTTCTTTGCCTGGAAGGTACTTCCTCTTCAGTGACTCTCATTCCTGACTGACCATTCAGAGTTGGCTTGGGGACATTTAAACAATACCGATGCCCAGGCCCACCACCTAAGCCCAGTGGAATCAGAGTCTCTGATTCTTTAACTCCCCAAGTCATTCTCAAGGGCGGACAAATTGAGAAGTACTGTGATCTTCTCCTGGCTGTCATTCAGGGAAAAGGACCCATCCTACCCACTCCATCTAAATTAGCCCCTCAGCCCCTCTCTCTAACAACTTCTAATAGCACATTCTACTTTTTGATGTTTTCTTCTTTATTGAATTCTCTATTTGTTTATTTTCTATTTCCTACCCCCAAATAGAATATAAGCTTCATGAAAGCAAGAGCTCTGTCTTGTTTATCACTATATCCTCAGATCTCAGAATGGATCCTAGAACATGTAAGCACTTGATAAATATTAGTTTAGGCCTGCAATGTACCAAGCACTGTGTTAGGGCCCAGGGATAGTACAATAATGAACAACACATACAGTAACAACAGCGACCCCTGCCTCTCTGCCTTCATAGAGCTCACAACCTAGTGGACTACATTTTTTTGTTAACATTTTATATTATTCTGTTAGAACCTCAGAGAAGTAAATGGTTAAACCAATAAAGGGGAAACATTTCACCATATAAAGACTGCCGCTAGCATCTCTTCTTTACACTGTAGTATCAGCAACACATTTACACGGTTTAAGAGACTCAGTGATTTGTAGAAACTGAAATGACATTTTAACCCTGCCTCATAACAACCTGAGCTGTGGTTGCAGGGCTCTGCAATTCCTTTAGCCTTCCCTGGCTGCAGAGTGCTACCAAGGAGCCGTGAGACAGTGCAGCCAGCCTCCTCCCCCGTGCAGCAGGTCCTCGGTGGCATCCTCCTGGAGGTCCAAGAACGGAGCCGAGCCTTCCTGCTGTGGTTGGGCTGCAGGAAGTACTCTGCAGTTCCTCAGTTCAGCCAGACAGACACATGAAAGGGCCCAAGAACACACACAGAGAAAACACATAAACAAGTGTACACTCATCCATTTTTATGGAAACAGACATAAATGGTGTGGGGATGCCTTAGCACATGGCGTGTCTAGATTCTAGAGGGTTTAGTCAGAAGACAGTGACTAAATCTCGACAGCAGAAATTGCAGGGAAGGGGGAACTCAGTTTGGAGATCAGGACTAGAGCATTGCAGGCCAAATGATGATCCATGTGCAAAGTCTAAGAGACTTTAGCTAACACAAGGCCAAAGCAAGTGGTCGCTTTTTGTTGATCTTAGTTCTGCCTGGACTGGAGCAGAGTGGCTTGGGGATTAGGTGGAGTTAGCATGTCTTCATGCTGTCTTTCCTTCTGAGAGAATTCACCTCTCTGGGTCAAGACAAAAGGGATACTTTTATACGTAACTTATGTGTGGTAAGTTATTCAGGCATTTGAGACAAACTTAGTCATTGTTGACACCATAAGGGAACAAACCTCAGATTTGACTACATCAGATTTATTACATCTTTAATTATTAAGCCATTAGAAAAGCTTAGTCTAGAGCTTTGTTTCTGTAATACAAACTTATAAAGAGAAAGCCATTAGTTAATTGAAACCTGAGTGCGAACAAGACATATTTTTCCATGTATGGTGTATATCGTATATCTGTCTGTTGGTTTTCTGTCTAAATGAGATGACAGACTCTTGGTTTGCCAAAAGGTAGTGACTATTCTACTTGAAAATATGCCTTATAAGCATTTACAATATTTATGTTTTAGTGAAAAAAGTTCAGTGAAAATGCTAGAAGACTTGTAGTTTGTCCAGGTATAACATCTACCTCATTACCTTGTCTTTTAAATTGCTGTGTCTTTTAAAATGCTCTAGTCCTGATCTCCAAACTGAGTTCCCCCTTCACTGCAATTTCTGCTGTCGAGATTTAGTCACTGTCTTCTGACTAAACCCTCTAGAATCTAGACACTCCATGTGCTAAGGCACAGATACCCAAGCCACTCTGCTAAAGGCCCAACCAGAATCCCAAAACATCCTAGGAGGTGTATCTAGTCCTGCCCTGCTGAAGTAAGAAATCAGCCCACTGTGAGTCCACAAAGCAAAGGCATTCAAATGTGATGGATCAGGAGGAAGGCACGTGATATTTCTTGATGAATTTGTAATTGTGGATTTGTATGAAATCGTACTCGCACTAGCAAAGGATAATGCAATTAAGACTATTTCTTTAAACAGCCTCGTTAAAAAAAACCCTGTTGTTTATTTTCCTGTTTATTTAATCATTAATTTCGTCCATATTTATTATGTGCCAGGTACTGTGGTGGGCACTGGATGTATAATGGTTACACTTTTTAAAAAGTTTACAATTAAGTAGAGGAGGCGCAGGGCATTTTACACGTTATAATTACCGGAATGCTCTTACTTGATTGAAAAGAGTGCAAGGAGAGACTGATGTGGGGATACAATTTAAATGGGGGAGGGGGCAGGGCAGCTAAACGACATTTAAGCCTAGAGGGAGTTAGCCAGCCAAAGAGTACTTTACATTTCAGAGTTTCCAGAAAATCTGTAAACCTCTCATACTTTATGTTTTACTCTCAAAGCGAAAGGAAGAAGATGGACAGTAACTTGTTTTAGTTTTATTGTATTCTTGGAGAAAGATACAGAAATTAATTTTTCTCCTAAAATATGGTAATTGTAGAGGAAGCCTAAAAGGGGACTACTTTATTTTTGTTTCAAAATTGTGATTTTATCCCACACATTTAATACCCTGCCTCCCAAATGATGTGTGTGTATAATCTTTTTCCTGATGCATATCGAGTAAAGTACTGTATGTGCACAGGAAATAAGAAATAGGAAAACCCACAGGCTAGAATATTTGAATAATTTCTGCAAGATGTAGTACAAATAGGACCTAATTTAGGGAGGTTCTGCTCAGCTTGCCATTTACAGTAGGGGAAAGAGAAGTCCACCTGGAAAGTAAGCGGAGAGAATCTTGAAGCTTCCCAAATCACCTCCATGTTTGTAAAGACTAGTCCATGAAACTAAAGACAAGAAACCATCGGGCACAGAAGTGAATGTTCCTCCTCCTGCATGTCTAATCTAGGGTAACAAAACTTCAGGAAACCTCATCTTTCTTTTTTACAATTTAGCACTGAAAGTACTGAACAGGGACGCACACGCAGTCTCTCACAGAACCTATTGTAAATTCCAGTCCTGAGCAAGCATACACCATTCTTTATAAGCATAAAGAGGGAAAAGTCACTAGAAGAGATTCCTTCCAGAAACAATAAGCAAACATTAAAACATGCTTATTTTCCTTCCATGGAAAATAGATCATCACGGGCTATAAACCTACACCTACAGTCTGGTCTGAAAATGGAGTCATCCTCTTCAAAATGGCCACACTGGCAGGACTGTGAAGTGTGCACTTCACTGATAGAATCTCAATGTCACTTCCTAATTGAGGGCATAGTAACAAATTGTGTAATGGTTTTAGTGTCTCTCAACAGTGATGTATTTGAATGCCATTATTACAGTCCACAACCAGAACCAAAGTTTAGTCACTGTTTGCCACTAAACAGTATAATCAAGCCACAGGGTCTTAAGAGAGTGTTTTTCATTAATAAAAGTGTTATAAACATAATTCATAATTTGAGTATTTGGTAGTCCTCTTTTTGTGGATACTAGTTTTTCATCTGTCCTGAAGATCCGCTGTGGCCTAAATGTTGAGATAGAATCTGTTTATACTGCTACAGCAAAGGACTTTTATTGAAGGCCTGTTCCTCTCTCGCCAGTTATTGCTGCAAAGACAAAATTAGGTTGCTGGGTAAGAGCAAGTGTCTTGAGTCAGGTGTCTCCAGCTTTCTCTAAACCCCTTGCCTCAGTTCCTTCATCTCTATGTTGGGAAGACTGATGGTAGCTCTTGTATTGGGCACATGTCTCAGTTCCATGCCTGTCACAGAGCACATGCTTAGTATATATTAGCTCTCTATCCAAAAAGGTTAGGAGAACAGTGATTGAATGATATCAGTATATGGCATTTCGTATAATAATTCTGATATTATTAATCTGTCCTAGATATTGTCATTTTTTTTCCCCTCAAAGAGCCTTAGGTTAGCTCTATTTAATTTATTTTTTTATTGAAGTATAGTTGATTTATAATGTTGTGTTAATTTCTGCTGCACAGCAGAGTGACTCAGTTATACACATACATACATTCTTTTTTATATTCTTTTCCATTATGGTTTATCCCAGGATACTGAATCTAGTTCCCTGTGCTCTACAGTAGGACGACCTCATTGTTTATCCATTCTATATGTAATAGTCTGCAGCTCCTAGCCCCAAACTCCCAGTTCATCCCTCCCCTACCCCCTCTCCCTCTTGGCAACCACAAGTCTGTTCTCTATGTCTGTGAGTCTGTTTCTGTTTCGTAGATAGGTTCATTTGTGCCATATTTTAGATTCCACTTATAAGTGATATCATATGATATTCATCTTTCTCTTTCTGACTTATTTCACTTAGTATGATAATCTCTAGTTGCATCCATGTTGCTGCAAATGGCATTAATGCCATTTTTTTATGGCTGAGTAGTATTCCATTGTGTGTGTGTGTGTGTGTGTGTGTGTGTATACACACCACATCTTCTTTATTTGCATTCATGTTGCTGCAAATGGCATTAATGCCATTTTTTTATGGCTGAGTAGTATTCCATTGTGTGTGTGTGTGTGTGTGTGTGTGTGTATACACACCACATCTTCTTTATCCATTCATCTGTCAGTGGACTTTTAGGTTGTTTCCAAGACTTGTCTATTGTGAATAGTGCCACTATGAACATAGGGGTGCATTGTATCTTTTTGAATTATGGTTTTGTCCGGATATAGGCCCAGGAGTAGGATTGCTGGATCATATAGTAATTCTATTTTTAGTTTTCTGAGGGACCCCCATACTGTTTTCCATAGAGCCTGCATCAACTTACAGCTCTATTTAATAGATAGATATAACTTACTAGAAAACTAAACCAACACAGAAACAAAAAACTTTCTCACTAGGAAAATACAATTTATTGAACACAAAAATTGGCAGCTCTGTAACTTACTTTACAACATATTACTCTTAAATAACAGTTAACTGGTTATCTGAAACTTTCAAAAACAGGTGCATTAGATGAAGAGGTATACCAGTAAAGAAAGATATATTTTGAAAAACTCAAAACGAAGTAAAGAGAAAAGGTGAAAAAAATAGCCTGGAAATTCCTGTCTTAATATAATAACCTGAGCTTTCATGGTTGATTTAAAGTGAAATAATTTTTTTTTTTGAGTATAGAAGGAGATGGATTTTTCTTGTGCTCTAAAACAGTTCTACATGGATAGATCTTTCCTTGATTCTTCTAATAAACACATTTTAGCATTATTTATTTATCTTAAAGTGATCATTTAAAAATCAAACATCCTTGCCATTGATAATTCAAAATATACCTTCCCTAGAATTGTCTGATGACCTTTAGTGACACTGAGTCAATGATTTTTCTGAAACATCCGGACAATTAAGTTTCAAATCAATTCTTAAACATACAAAATCAAAAAGAATGTTTCCAAATTAAACCAATGGCTCTTTTTGTATCTGCAGCATGCTTTAATTTCTACCCCATATGTGTAAATTGGCAAAGTACCTTAAAGGCTATAATAATCCTGATGGCTTGGAACCAATGTTTCACCATCATTGAACAAGTCCTGAGCCCAGCTACCCTGAATCTTTGGATAAAGACCAAACTCCATCCTGCCATGCACCTGGTCAGTTGTGCAATGCTGACCAATGAACAGCTGCTAACAATAAGGGTATTGTGCTTATGTAACACAGTTCAGGACCTGATGGTTAGTCTCTTGATAAATGGTGAAACACTAGGGAATATTCTCTTGCCAGGATGCCTGCTTCATGGAAAATACTGTGTCTATGTTGAACTGTACCCTGAAATCTTCTGTCTGTATGCCTTGGTGGACTTGGGTTCTAGAAGATCACATTATCCTTCCCAGTTGGTTTTGAGGGAGTTAAGGCTCTCTCAGCCAAGAAATGGCCGTACAGTGTTGCAGCAAATGTAATTTTAGGAACTGTTTTCTGTAGACTTGTTTTACCGTGTTAACAAAAATCTGTATTATGTTTCTTCCCCTCGATGTGGGTGTGTCCTTGTGTGTGTATTCAAGAGAGGCTTCCGTTTGTTGAATGATCTTCATGCAAACATCTTGGAGTGCTTTACAAAAGAATTTAAAAAATTAAACCAAACAGGATGTGAAACTGTGATGCCAAACAAGTAAGTCTTTAGGCGTGATTTAAATTTAGTTAATGACATAAAGAGCTAAATCTGTGAAAGGAAGCAAGTTCCTTGGATCAGAGAAAAAGAAGCAAAAAACAGATACTCATATTTTGTGTAAGTCTTCATTTGAGTAGCTCCAAAAATGCTCTTTTAGAAGTGCAGTTGGAAAACCCCAGGCTAAGTGAGTTCCAAGGAACAGCATTTTAGGGAAAAAGACCAGATAATGGCTCCCGTGTGCATAGCGATCTGCAGATTACAAAGCGTTTTCCCAGCCATTACCTCATTTGATTGTAACAAAACCCCACCAAAGTCGTTAAGGGATGTGTTATCCCATTTTACAGATGAATAAGCTGATGACAGGAGAAATTAAGGGATTATACTAAGCTAGGATTCGAATATGGATCTTGATCTAAATCTGGTGTTCTATTTACAGTGCCATGCGTCTGTGACAGAATCTTTATGCTGGTTGCTTTTCTCCTACCATTATAGGTCTGTCTCTGATGTAACAGCAGTGACTCTGGCTTCCCAGGGTAACATGGCATTCTGCTCCCTCTTGGAGGGACTGCTGACGTCCTTGTCTAACTGGGAAATTCGAAAACCAGGGTCTTCTAATGCAAGTACATTGCAGATGGTATCACGGCTTAATCCTTTCATAACATTTAAACTGACTTTGATGGTTTGTCTTTCAAGTCACCCTCCAGCAGTTCCCAGAATCCTCCCTGAGTAGATGTGATTGGAATGCTCCAGGCACCGGTTGCCAGTGGCGTAGGTAGCCTCTCCTGGTTGTAGACTGTAGTGGGGAAAATGGGGAATTCTTAATGGGCTTCCTGTCCTTTGCTGACTTGGACCAAGTGTGGTTATTCTAGAAGCTCTGAAGATTCTACGAGCATTGTGGTTTCAGACAGTGAGTCATGGCCTTGTGCCTGAGGGGTAAGTGATATAGTATGTGGATTGATTCTTGAAACATACAGTGTTCAGATCATTCAGAATTGACTGCGCTACAGCTGCTGAGTTTTGTTGTTGTTGTTTTATTGCCTTTTCCTCTAAAAACACATTTGATTTCTCATCAAAGATTTAGTCTTTAAAAAGTTCATACTTTCTTTGATATTCCTTTAACTTTAGACAAAGCCAGGAAGAACACTGTTCTGTGACTCTTTCAGTCTTTTGGCAAAACACATGTGGTGGAATCCAACAGCGAGCAATTGAAACCATGTCTCTGTAACCAGCTTCTTGAGCAGATCACTCAAACCAAATATAAGCCCAACTAAGGCAATGGAAAAATGGAGGGACACCATTAGGGCAGTTAGGGCCTTGCAGAAAGCCAGTAAACCTAAGCATGTTACTTTTTACCTCACATTTCAGTATACTTTTTGCAGATTTTTACCTTTGTGCTTCATTTAAAAATATTCATATGAAGACTTCAGCTATCTTGCCTTTAGCCGATAAACACAGCCTATCCAAAAGATTTATATGACTTCCATATGTCATTTGAGCATTTGAGACAGGAAGATAAACCATCCCACGTGGAGCCATCAGGAATAAAAGATAGCTGGAACAGTGTTTCCAAACTGGCTGCCTTCCGCAGTCTGGCCTGCTGTATGGGCACTCGTTCTCTCATCCTTCAATCTCTCTGGTGATGAGTTACTTCTGGCTGCATTGTGCTAACCTTTGGACACTGCCTTCCTTCTTGAGCCTGTGTTTATCTCAGTATCACTTTGATTGCCTATTCTCTATTCATCTATTCATTTCTTTCAACTTGACTTGACTTTGCTTCTTAGCCCCTGCCTCTGGATTTGCTCTATACCTACCTTTGCCAATCTGCCCTTAGTTTGATCTGCTTTGAGTATCTGTTTTTTGGATCCTCATCACATGACGGTCTGTCATGTGTCACCCTCTGTAACTTGACTACCTGTATTTATTCCTGTTCCTTATCATTTGGTTCCTCCACTCTCAATGTGTTACTTATGTCCTTCTGTATCTAGCACTGTACTTGATGCTCTGGAAAGCATCTGAAGCATACTAAGAGTATCAGATAGGGTTCTGCCCACTCCTCCCCCTACCTGGAATATTCCTTCTCATATATGTCCTAAACTTTCAGTGAGCGACTTCTCTACCAGCCAGACCTTGGTAATCATTTCTTCTTTTAAATTCCTTCAGCATGTGTGGTCCAGGTGGCTAAAGATCACCTGAAAGACGATGCATCATTGCTTAATGTTAATATGATGATAAGCTCTTAGAAGGCAGGTCTAAAGATCCTCAGTTCTTGGCAGAGTGTCTGACATAGAAGAGCTGCTCCATGTCTGCTAATTAGCTTTGGATGGACTATAAGACTGTGTGCACAGAAAAACTGAGACTATAACTATATAATATAAGCTGTTTTGTTTTTTTACATCTTTATTGGAGTATAATTGCTTTACAATGGTGTGTTAGTTTCTGCTTTATAACAAAGTAAATCAGCTATACATATACATGTATCCCCATATCTCCTCCTTCTTGTGTCTCCCTCCCACCCTCCCTATGCCACCACTCTAGGTGGTCACAGAGCACCGAGCTGATCTCCCTGTGCTATGCGGCTGCTTCCCACTAGCTATCTATTTTACATTTGGTAGTGTATATATGTCCATGCCACTCTCTCACTTCGTCCCAGCTTACCCTTACCCCTCCCCGTGTCCTCACGTCCATTCTCTACATCTGCGTCTTTATTCCTGTCCTGCCCCTAGGTTCTTCAGAACCATTTTTTTTTTCTTTTTTTTTTATATTCCACATATGTGTGTTAGCATACGGTATTTGTTTTTCTCTTCCTGACTGACTTCACTCTGTATGACAGACTCTAGGTCCATCCACCTCACTACAAATAACTCAATTTCGTTTCTTTTTATGTCTGAGTAATATTCCATCGTATATATGTGCCACATCTTCTTTATCCATTCATCGGTCGATGGACATTTAAGTGGCTTCCATGTCCCAGCTATTGTAAATAGAGCGGCAATGAACATTGTGGTACATGACTCTTTTTGAATTATGGTTTTCTCAGGGTATATGCCCAGTAGTGGGATTGCTGAGTCATATAGTAGTTCTATTTTTAGTTTTTAAGGAGCCTCCATACTGTTCTCCATAGTGGCTGTATCAATTTACATTCCCACCAACAGTGCAAGAGGGTTCCCTTTTCTCCACACCCTCTCCAGCATTTATTGTTTGTAGACATTTTGATGATGGCCATTCTGACTGGTGTGAGGTGATACCTCACTGTAGTTTTGATTTGCATTTCTCTAATGATTAGTGATGTTGGGCATCCTTTCATGTGTTTGTTGGCTATCTGTATATCTTCTTTCGAGAAATGTCTATTTAGGTCTTCTGCCCATTTTTGGATTGCATTGTTTACTTTTTGATTTTGAGCTGCATGAGCTGCTTGTATATTTTGGAGATTAATCCTTTGTCGGTTGCTCCGTTTGCAAATATTTTCTCCCATCCTGAGGGTTGTCTTTTCATCTTGTTTATGGTTTCCTTTGCTGTGCAAAAGCTTTTAAGTTTCATTAGGTCCCATTTGTTTA
This sequence comes from Physeter macrocephalus, assembly GCF_002837175.3. Taxonomy (NCBI): domain Eukaryota; kingdom Metazoa; phylum Chordata; class Mammalia; order Artiodactyla; family Physeteridae; genus Physeter; species Physeter macrocephalus. Next base: position 96,670,532 of record NC_041218.1, read on the forward strand.
TTTTTGTTTTTATTTCCATTTCTCTAGGAGATGGGTCAAAAAGGATCTTGCTGTGATTTATGTCATAGGGTGTTCTGCCTCTGTTTTCCTCTTAGAGTCTGATAGTTTTGGCCTTATATTTAGGTCTTTAATCCATTTTGAGTTTATTTTTGTGTGTGGTGTTAGGGAGTGTTCTAATTTCATACTTTTACATGTAGCTGTCCAGTTTTCCCAGCACCACTTATTGAAGAGGCTGTCTTTTCTCCACTGTATATCCTTCCCTCCTTTATCAAAGATAAGGTGACCATATGTGTGTGGGTTTATCTCTGGGCTTTCTATCCTGTTCCATTGATCTCTATTTCTGTTTTTGTGCCAGTACCATACTGTCTTGATTACTGTAGCTTTGTAGTATAGTCTGAAGTCAGGGAGCCTGAATCCTCCAGCTCCATTTTTCTTTCTCAGGATTGCTTTGGCTAGTCGGGGTCTTTGTGTTTCCATACAAATTGTGAAATTTTTTTTTCTAGTTCTGTGAAAAATGCCATTGGTAGTTTGAGACCTGTAGATTGCTTTGGGCAGTATAGTCATTTTCACAATGTTGATTGTTCCAATCCAAGATCATGGTATATCTCTCCATCTATTTGTGTCATCTTTAATTTCTTTCATCAGTGTCTTATAGTTTTTTACATACAGGTCTTCTGTCTCCTTAGATAGGTTTATTCCTAGATACTTTATTCTTTTTGTTGTAATGGTAAATCAGAGTGTTTCCTTAATTTTTCTTTCAGATTTTTCATCATTAGTGTATAAGGATGCCAGAGATTTCTGTGCATTAATTTTGTATCCTGCTACTTTACCAAATTCATTTATTAGCACTAGTAGTTTTCTCGTAGAATCCTTAGGATTCTCTATGTAGAGAATCATGTCATCTGCAAACAGTGACAGCTTTACTTCTTCTTTTCCTATTTGGATTCCATTTATTTCTCTTTCTTCTCTGATTGCTGTGGCTAGAACTTCCAAAATTATGTTGAATAAGAGTGGTTAGAGTGGGCATCCTTGTCTTGTTCCTGATCTTAGTGGAATTGGTTTCAGTTTTTCACCATTGACAACGATGCTGGCTGTGGGTTTGTCATATATGGCCTTTATTATGTTGAGGTAAGTTCCTTCTATGCCTACTTTCTGGAGGGTCTTTATCATAAATGGGTGTTGAATTTGTCAGAAGCTTTTTCTGCATCTGTTGAGATGATCATATGGTTTTTATCGTTCAGTTTGTTAATATGGTGTATCACCTTGATTGATTTGCGCATATTGAGGCATCCTTCCATTCCTGGGATAAACCACACCTGATCCTTTTAATATGCTGTTAGATTCTGTTTGCTAGTGTTTTGTTGAGGATTTTTGCATCTATGTTCATCAGTGATATTGGCCTGTAGTTTTCTTTCTTTGTGACATCTTTGTCTGGTTTTGGTATCAGGGTGATGGTGGCCTCATAGAATGAGTTTGGGAGTGTTCCTCCCTCTGCTGTATTTTGGAAGAGTTTGCAAAGGATAGGTGTTAGCTCTTCTCTAAAGGTTTGATAGAATTCGCCTGTGAAACCATCTGATCCTGGGCTTTTGTTTTTTGGAAGATTTTTAGTCACAGTCTCAACTTCAGTGCTTGTGATTGGTCTTTTTATATTATCTATTTCTTCCTGGTTCAGTCTCGGAAGGTTGTGCTTTTCTAAGAATTTGTCCCTTCCCTCTTAGAAATGCTTTTGCTGCATCCCATCAATTTTGGGTCTTCGTGTCTCCATTGTCATTTGTTTCCAGGTATTTTTTGATTTCCTCTTTGATTTCTTCAGTGATCACTTCATTATTAAGTAGTGTATTGTTTAGCCTCCATGTGTTTGTATTGTTTACAGATCTTTTCCTGTAATTAATATCTAATCTCATAGTGTTGTGGTCAGAAAAGATACTTGATACAATTTCAATTTTCTTAAATTTACCAAGGCTTGATTTGTGATCCAAGATATGATCCATCCTGGAGAATGTTCCATAAGCACTTGAGGAAAATGTATATTCTGTTGTTTTTGGATGGAATGGCCTATTAATATCAATTAAGTCCACCTTGTTTAATGTATCATTTAAAGCTTGTGTTTCCTTATTTATTTTCATTTTGGATGATCTGTCCATTGGTGAAAGCGGGGTGTTAAAAGTTCCCTACTATGATCGTGTTACTGTCGATTTCCCCTTTTATGGCTGTTAGCATTTGCCTTAGGTATTGAGATGCTCCTACATTGGGTACATAAATATTTACAATTGTTATATCCTCTTCTGGATTGATCCCTTCATCATTATGTAGTGTCCTTCTTTGCCTCTTGTAATAGTCTTTCTTTTAAAGTCAATTTTGTCTGATATGCGGATTGCTACTCCAGCTTTCTTTTGATTTCCATTTGCATGGAATATCTTTTTCCTTCCCTTTACTTTGAGTCTGTATGTGTCCCTAGGTCTGAAGTGGGTCTCTTGTAGACAGCATATATAGGGTCTTGTTTTTGTATCCATTCAGCCAGTCTATGTCTTTTGATTGTCGCATTTAATCTATTTACATTTAAGGTAATTGTCAATATATGTATTCCTATTACCATTTTCTTGATCGTGTTACTGTCGATTTCCCCTTTTATGGCTGTTAGCATTTGCCTTAGGTATTGAGATGCTCCTACATTGGGTACATAAATATTTACAATTGTTATATCCTCTTCTGGATTGATCCCTTCATCATTATGTAGTGTCCTTCTTTGCCTCTTGTAATAGTCTTTCTTTTAAAGTCAATTTTGTCTGATATGCGGATTGCTACTCCAGCTTTCTTTTGATTTCCATTTGCATGGAATATCTTTTTCCTTCCCTTTACTTTGAGTCTGTATGTGTCCCTAGGTCTGAAGTGGGTCTCTTGTAGACAGCATATATAGGGTCTTGTTTTTGTATCCATTCAGCCAGTCTATGTCTTTTGATTGTCGCATTTAATCTATTTACATTTAAGGTAATTGTCAATATATGTATTCCTATTACCATTTTCTTAATTGTTTTGGGTTTGTTATTGTAAGTCTTTTCTTTCTTTTGTGTTTCCTGCCTAGAGAAGTTCCTTTAGCATTTGTTGCAAAGCTACTTTGATGGTGCTGAATTCCCTTAACTTTTGCTTGTCTGTAAAGGTTTTAATTTCTCCATTGACTCTGAATGAGATCTTTGCTGGGTAGAGTAATCTTGGTTGTAGATTTTTCCCTTTCATCACTTTAAATATGTCCTTCCCAGCTTCCCTGGTGGCGCAGCATTTGAGAGTCCGCCTGCCGATGCAGGGGACACGGGTTTGTGCCCCGGTCCGGGAGGATCCCATGTGCTGTGGAGTGGCTAGGCCCGTGAGCCATGGCTGCTGAGCCTGTGCGTCTGGAGCCTGTACTCTGCAACGGGAGAGGCCACAACAGTGAGAGGCCCGCGTACCGCAAAAAAAAAAAAAAAAAAAAAAAGCCCTTCCAATCCCTTCTGGCTTGTAGAGTTTTTGCTGCAAGATCGGCTGTTAACCTTCTGGGGATTCCCTTGTATGTTATTTGTTGTTTTTCCCTTGCTGCTTTTAGTATTTTTTCTTTGTATTTAATTTTTGATAGTTTGATTAATATGTGTCTTGGTGTGTTTCTCCTTGGATTTATCCTGTATGGAACTCTCTGCCCTTCCTGTACTTGATTATTTCCTTTCCCGCGTTAGGGAAGTTTTTGACTATAATCTCTTCAAATATTTTCTTTTCTTTTTTGTTTTTTAAATATCTTTATTGGAGTATAATTGCTTTACAATGTTGTGTTAGTTTCTGCTGTATAACAAAGTGAATCAGCTATATGTATACATATATCCCCATATCCCTCCATCTTGCATCTCCCTGGAACCCTCCCTATCTAGGTGGTCACAAAGCACCGAGCTGTGCTTCCTGGACTTAATTAACTATTTCCTTTCCCATATTAGGGAAGTTTTCAACTATAATCTCTTCAAATATTTTCTCAGTCCCTTTCTTTTTCTCTTCTTCTTCTGGGACCCCTATAATTCGAATGTTGGTGCGTTTAATGTTTTCCCAGAGGTCACTGAGGCTGTCCTCAATTCTTTTAATTCTCTTTTCTTTATTCTGCTCTGCAGTAGTTATTTCCACTATTTTATCTTCCAGGTCACTTATCCATTCTTCTGCTTAAGTTATTCTTCTATTGATTCCTTCTAGAGAATTTTTAATTTCATTTATTATGTTGTTCATCATTGTTTGCTGTTTAGGTCTTCTAGGTCCTTGTTAAACATTCCTTGTATTTTCTCCATTCTACTTCCAAGATTTTGGATCATGTTTACCATCATTACTCTGAATTCTTTTTCAGGTAGGCTGCCTATTTCCTCTTCATTTGTTTGGTCTGGTGGGTTTTTACCTTGCTCCTTCATCTGCTGC
>NC_041218.1:96675762-96680707 GCF_002837175.3 Physeter macrocephalus
AGTGTTCCATGAGCACTTGAGAAGAATGTGTATTCTGTTGTTTTTGGATGGAATGTCCTATAAATATCAATTAAGTCCATCTTGTGTAATGTATCATTTAAAGCTTGTGTTTCCTTATTTATTTTCATTTTGGATGATCTGTCCATTGGTGAAAGTGGGGTGTTAAAGTCCCCTACTATGATTGTGTTACTGTCGATTTCCCCTTTTATGGCTGTTAGTATTTGCCTTATGTATTGAGGTGCTCCTATGTTGGGTGCATAAATATTTACAATTGTTATATCTTCTTCATGGATCGATCCCTTGATCATTATATAGTGTCCTTCTTTGTCTCTTGTTATAGTTTTTACTTTAAAGTCTATTTTGTCTGATATGAGAATTGCTACTCCAGCTTTCTTCTGATTTCCATTTGCATGGAATATCTTTTTCCATCCCCTCACTTTCAGTCTGTATGTGTCCCTAGGTCTGAAGTGGGTCTCTTGTAGACAGCATATATATGGGTCTTGTTTTTGTTTCCATTCAGCCAGTCTGTGTCTTTTGGTGGGAGCATTTAATCCATTTACATTTAAGGTAATTATCGATATGTATGGTTCTATTACCATTTACTGAATTGTTTCGGGTTGTTCTTGTAGGTCTTTTCCTTCTCTTGTGTTTCTTGCCTAGAGAAGTTCCTTTAGCATTTGTTGTAAAGCTGGTTTGGTGGTGCTGAACTCTCTCAGCTTTTGCTTGTCTGTAAAGGTTTTAATTTCTCCATCAAATCTGAATGAGATCCTTGCTGGGTAGAGTAATCTTGGTTGTAGGTTTTTTTCCTTCATCACTTTAAATATGTCCTGCCACTCCCTTCTGGCTTGGAGAGTTTCTGCTGAAAGATCCGATGTTAACCTTATGGGGATTCCTTTGTGTGTTATTTGTTGTTTTTCCCTTGCTGCTTTTAATATGTTTTCTTTGTATTTAATTTTTGACAGTTTGATTATTATGTGTCTTGGCGTGTTTCTCCTTGGGTTTATCCTGTATGGGACTCTCTGTGCTTCCTGGACTTGATTGACTATTTCCTTTCCTATATTAGGGAAGTTTTCAACTATAATCTCTTCAAATATTTTCTCAGTCCCTTTCTTTTTCTCTTCTTCTTCTGGGACCCCTATAATTCGAATGTTGGTGCGTTTAATGTTTTCCCAGAGGTCACTGAGGCTGTCCTCAATTCTTTTAATTCTCTTTTCTTTATTCTGCTCTGCAGTAGTTATTTCCACTATTTTATCTTCCAGGTCACTTATCCATTCTTCTGCTTAAGTTATTCTTCTATTGATTCCTTCTAGAGAATTTTTAATTTCATTTATTATGTTGTTCATCATTGTTTGCTGTTTAGGTCTTCTAGGTCCTTGTTAAACATTCCTTGTATTTTCTCCATTCTACTTCCAAGATTTTGGATCATGTTTACCATCATTACTCTGAATTCTTTTTCAGGTAGGCTGCCTATTTCCTCTTCATTTGTTTGGTCTGGTGGGTTTTTACCTTGCTCCTTCATCTGCTGCATATTTCTCTGTCCTCTCATTTTTCTTAACTCACTGTGTTTGGGGTCTCCTTTTTGCAGGCTGCACGTTCGTAGTTCCCATTGTTTTTGGTGTCTGCCGCCAGTGGCTACAGTTGGTTCAGTGCGTTTTGCAGGCTTCCTGCTGGAGACGACTGTTGTTTGTGTTCTGGTGGATGAAGCCGGATCTTGTCTTTCTGGTGGGCAGGACCGCGTGTGGTGGTGTGGTTTGGGGTGTCTGTGAACTTATTATGATTTTAGGCAGCCTCTCTTCTAATGGGTGGAGTTGTGTTCCTGTCTTGCTAGTTGTTTGGCATAGGCTGTCCAGCACTGGAGCTTGCTGGTTGTTGAGTGGATCTGGGTCTTAGCGTTGAGATGGAGATCTCTGGGAGAGCTTGTGCTGTTTGATATTACGTGGAGCTGGGAGGTCTCAGGTGGACCAATGTCCTGAACTCAGCTCTCCCACCTCAGAGGCACAGGCCTGATACCCAGCCAGAGCACCAAGACCATGTCAGCCACGTGGCTCATAAAAAAGGGAGAAAGAAAGAAAGGAGGAAAGAAAAAAAATAAAATAAAGTTATTAAAATAAAAATTAGAAATAATTATTAAAAATTTAAAAATAACAAAAAGAAAAAAGAAAAAAGCAACAAAAGAAAGAAAGAAGAGAGCGGCGAAACCAAAAAACAAATGCACCAATGATAACAAGCGCTAAAAACTAAATTAAAAAAAAAAGACAGACAGAACCCTAGGACAAATGGTAAAAGCAAAGCTATACAGAGAAAATCATACAAAGAAGCATACACATACATAATCACAAAAAGAGAAAAAGGAAAAAAATATATATATCATTGCTCCCAAAGTCTACCACCTCAATTTTGGGATGATTCGTTGTCTATTCAGGTTTTCCACGGAGGCAGGGTACATCAAGTTGATTGTGGAGATATAATCTGCTGCTCCTCAGGCTGCTGGGAGAGATTTCCCTTTCTCTTCTTTGTTCGCACAGCTCCCGGGGTTCAGCTTTGGATTTGGACCCACCTCTGCATGTAGGTCGCCTGAGGATGTCTGTTCCCTGCCTGGACAGGATGGGGTTGAAGGAGCAGCTGATTCGGGGGCTCTGGCTCACTCAGGCCAGGGGGAGGGAGGGGTAGGGATGCGGGGCAAGCCTGCGGCGTCAGAGGCGGCGTGGCGTTGCACCAGCCTGAGGTGCACCGTGCGTTCTCCCGGGGAAGTAGTCCCTGGATCCCGGGACCCTGGCAGTGGTGGGCTGCACAGGCTCCCGGGAGGGGAGGTGTGGAGAGTGACCTGTGCTCGCACACAGGCTTCTTGGTGGCTCCAGCAACAGCCTTAGCGTCTCATGCCCTTCTCTAGGGTCCGCGCTGATAGCCGTGGCTCGCGCCCGTCTCTGGAGCTCATTTAGCAGCGCTCTGAATCCCCTCTCCTCGCGCACCCCTAAACAATGGTCTGTTGCCTCTTCGGCAGCTCCCGACTTTTTCCAGGACTCCCTCCCAGCTAGCTGTGGCGCACTAACCCCCTTCAGGCTGTGTTCGCACCGCCAACCCCAGTCCTCTCCTTGGGGTCTGACCTCCGAAGCCCGAGCCTCAGCTCCCAGCCCCCGCCCGCCCCGGCGGGTGAGCAGACGAGCCTCTCGGGCTGATGAGTGCTGGTCGGCACCGATCCTCTGTGCGGGAGTCTCTCCGCTTTGCCCTCTGCAGCCCTGTTGCTGTGCTCTTCTCTGCGGCTCTGAAGCTTCCCTGCTCCGCCACCCACAGTCTCAGTCCACGAAGGGGCTTCCTAGTGTGTGGGAACCTTTCCTCCCTCACAGCTCCCTCCCACTGGTGCAGGTCCCGTCTCTATTCTTTTGTCTCTGTTTTATCTTTTTTCTTTTGCCCTACCCAGGTACATGAGGAGTTTCTTGCCTTTTGGGAGGTCTGAGGTCTTCTGCCAGCGTTCAGTAGGTGTTCTGTAGGAGTTGTTCCACATGTAGATATATTTCTGATGTATTTGTGGGAAGCAAGGCAACCTCCACGTCTCACTCCTCCACCATCTTCCATTTCCTATAGCCTAGTTCTAAATGGAACTATACTGTTTTGAATGTTGAGTAGTGCTGTCCAGTAGAACTTTCTGTGAGGATTGAAATACTCTTTATCTTCATTGCACAATATGGTAGCCATTAGCCACATTTTCCTGCTGAGCTTGAAATGTGGCTACCGTGACTGAGGAGTTGTATTAAATTCATTTAACGGTAATTAATTTAAAATTTAAAAAGCCATGTATGGGTAGTGGCTACCCGGTGGAATAATGCACGCTACAGAAATGTGGAGAATGGTAAGGTAAATGTGGACTGTGGGTTGGAAAAGTTCTCCTGGAGGAAAAGGTGCAGTTGGGTCTTGAAGGTGGGAAGCAGAAAGAAGGGGAGATGTATTTTAAGTGGGAGGGTACAGCAGAAGCTCTGAGGTAATTAAAGATGTTAAGTTTAGGATCAGTTTGAAGACTTGAAGTAAAGCAGAGTGTGAGAACTAGAGATCATAGTAATAATAATAGCAGCTACTTATTGATACTACAAGTCACCTGCTAATTTAATCTTCACAATATTATGACTCAGAAAATATAAGTAATTTGCCCAAGGGTGCAGTTTAACATATGGCTGACCTGGGATTTGAACTAAAGTCTGTCTAGCTTAAAAACCTAAGCTCTTATACTGACATACTGTATTGTCTCATGCTCTGACATGTTAAGAAAGACTTAAAAGTGGAAAATAGCCCAAATGTCCTTCGTCTGGTAAATGGGTAAACAACGGAATACATCCAATCAATGGAATACTGCTAAGCAATACAAAAAGTAATAGAAATAGAAATAAATGTAATAGCCTGGATTAATCTCAAATGCATAATGCTAAGTGAAAGAAGCCAGATGTAAAAGGCTACATACTGTATGATTCCATTTATATGACATTCCAGAAAAGGTAAAATTATAGGGACAGAAGGCAGATCAGTGGCTGCGATGAGCTGGTGGTAAAGGGGGGATTGACTACAGTGAAACAGAGAATTTGGGTGGGGGTGATGAAAACATTCTATATTTTGATTGTAGTGGTGGTTACATGATTATGCGTTTGTCAAAACTCATAGAACTGTGACCTATAAAGGGTGAATTTTACTATATGTAAATTGCACTTCAATAAATTTGACTGAAAAGGAGAGAAAGGCTTACAAGTAGATCCAAGTTTATTTTCACAAAGGCAGGTGGGAATATGGTTGGTTATTCTGACTCAGGCTATTTTGAAAAATAAATAATTCTAAATTTTTTTGTGTCTAAACATATCTTCATATTTATGATATGTATATACACACATATAACAGAAAAACGATGTAGGAATTGAAGACTCAAAAGAAACGTGTGTGTGTGTGTGTGTGTGTGTGTGTGTGT
>NC_041218.1:96685668-96687792 GCF_002837175.3 Physeter macrocephalus
TATTTTCTCCATTCTACTTCCAAGATTTTGGATCATGTTTACCATCATTACTCTGAATTCTTTTTCAGGTAGGCTGCCTATTTCCTCTTCATTTGTTTGGTCTGGTGGGTTTTTACCTTGCTCCTTCATCTGCTGCATATTTCTCTGTCCTCTCATTTTTCTTAACTCACTGTGTTTGGGGTCTCCTTTTTGCAGGCTGCACGTTCGTAGTTCCCATTGTTTTTGGTGTCTGCCGCCAGTGGCTACAGTTGGTTCAGTGCGTTTTGCAGGCTTCCTGCTGGAGACGACTGTTGTTTGTGTTCTGGTGGATGAAGCCGGATCTTGTCTTTCTGGTGGGCAGGACCGCGTGTGGTGGTGTGGTTTGGGGTGTCTGTGAACTTATTATGATTTTAGGCAGCCTCTCTTCTAATGGGTGGAGTTGTGTTCCTGTCTTGCTAGTTGTTTGGCATAGGCTGTCCAGCACTGGAGCTTGCTGGTTGTTGAGTGGATCTGGGTCTTAGCGTTGAGATGGAGATCTCTGGGAGAGCTTGTGCTGTTTGATATTACGTGGAGCTGGGAGGTCTCAGGTGGACCAATGTCCTGAACTCAGCTCTCCCACCTCAGAGGCACAGGCCTGATACCCAGCCAGAGCACCAAGACCATGTCAGCCACGTGGCTCAGAAGCAAAGAGAAAAAAAGAAAGAAAGTAAGAAAAAAATAAAATAAAATAAAGTTATTAAAGTAAAAAATAATTATTTAAAATTTCAAAAATTTAAAATTTATTAGAAGAAAGAAAGAAGAGAGCAACCATACCAAAAAACAAATCCACCAGTGATAACAAGTGCTAAAAACTATACTTAAAAAAACAAACAAACAAAAAATGGACAGACAGAACCCTAGGACAAATGGTAAAAGCAAAGCTATACAGAGAAAATCATACAAAGAAGCATACACATACATAATCACAAAAAGAGAAAAAGGAAAAAAATATATATATCATTGCTCCCAAAGTCTACCACCTCAATTTTGGGATGATTCGTTGTCTATTCAGGTTTTCCACGGAGGCAGGGTACATCAAGTTGATTGTGGAGATATAATCTGCTGCTCCTCAGGCTGCTGGGAGAGATTTCCCTTTCTCTTCTTTGTTCGCACAGCTCCCGGGGTTCAGCTTTGGATTTGGACCCACCTCTGCATGTAGGTCGCCTGAGGATGTCTGTTCCCTGCCTGGACAGGATGGGGTTGAAGGAGCAGCTGATTCGGGGGCTCTGGCTCACTCAGGCCAGGGGGAGGGAGGGGTAGGGATGCGGGGCAAGCCTGCGGCGTCAGAGGCGGCGTGACGTTGCACCAGCCTGAGGTGCACCGTGCGTTCTCCCGGGGAAGTAGTCCCTGGATCCCGGGACCCTGGCAGTGGTGGGCTGCACAGGCTCCCGGGAGGGGAGGTGTGGAGAGTGACCTGTGCTCGCACACAGGCTTCTTGGTGGCTCCAGCAACAGCCTTAGCGTCTCATGCCCTTCTCTAGGGTCCGCGCTGATAGCCGTGGCTCGCGCCCGTCTCTGGAGCTCATTTAGCAGCGCTCTGAATCCCCTCTCCTCGCGCACCCCTAAACAATGGTCTGTTGCCTCTTCGGCAGCTCCCGACTTTTTCCAGGACTCCCTCCCAGCTAGCTGTGGCGCACTAACCCCCTTCAGGCTGTGTTCGCACCGAAGAAAGAAGAGAGCAACCATACCAAAAAACAAATCCACCAGTGATAACAAGTGCTAAAAACTATACTTAAAAAAACAAACAAACAGCCCGAGCCTCAGCTCCCAGCCCCCGCCCGCCCCGGCGGGTGAGCAGACGAGCCTCTCGGGCTGATGAGTGCTGGTCGGCACCGATCCTCTGTGCGGGAGTCTCTCCGCTTTGCCCTCTGCAGCCCTGTTGCTGTGCTCTTCTCTGCGGCTCTGAAGCTTCCCTGCTCCGCCACCCACAGTCTCAGTCCACGAAGGGGCTTCCTAGTGTGTGGGAACCTTTCCTCCCTCACAGCTCCCTCCCACTGGTGCAGGTCCCGTCTCTATTCTTTTGTCTCTGTTTTATCTTTTTTCTTTTGCCCTACCCAGGTACATGAAGAGTTTCTTGCCTTTTGGGAGGTCTGAGGTCTTCTGCCAG
>NC_041218.1:96688985-96701594 GCF_002837175.3 Physeter macrocephalus
GGCTCCAGCAACAGCCTTAGCGTCTCATGCCCTTCTCTAGGGTCCGCGCTGATAGCCGTGGCTCGCGCCCGTCTCTGGAGCTCATTTAGCAGCGCTCTGAATCCCCTCTCCTCGCGCACCCCTAAACAATGGTCTGTTGCCTCTTCGGCAGCTCCCGACTTTTTCCAGGACTCCCTCCCAGCTAGCTGTGGCGCACTAACCCCCTTCAGGCTGTGTTCGCACCGCCAACCCCAGTCCTCTCCTTGGGGTCTGACCTCCGAAGCCCGAGCCTCAGCTCCCAGCCCCCGCCCGCCCCGGCGGGTGAGCAGACGAGCCTCTCGGGCTGATGAGTGCTGGTCGGCACCGATCCTCTGTGCGGGAGTCTCTCCGCTTTGCCCTCTGCAGCCCTGTTGCTGTGCTCTTCTCTGCGGCTCTGAAGCTTCCCTGCTCCGCCACCCACAGTCTCAGTCCACGAAGGGGCTTCCTAGTGTGTGGGAACCTTTCCTCCCTCACAGCTCCCTCCCACTGGTGCAGGTCCCGTCTCTATTCTTTTGTCTCTGTTTTATCTTTTTTCTTTTGCCCTACCCAGGTACATGAGGAGTTTCTTGCCTTTTGGGAGGTCTGAGGTCTTCTGCCAGCGTTCAGTAGGTGTTCTGTAGGAGTTGTTCCACATGTAGATATATTTCTGATGTATTTGTGGGAAGCAAGGCAACCTCCACGTCTCACTCCTCCACCATCTTCCATTTCCTATAGCCTAGTTCTAAATGGAACTATACTGTTTTGAATGTTGAGTAGTGCTGTCCAGTAGAACTTTCTGTGAGGATTGAAATACTCTTTATCTTCATTGCACAATATGGTAGCCATTAGCCACATTTTCCTGCTGAGCTTGAAATGTGGCTACCGTGACTGAGGAGTTGTATTAAATTCATTTAACGGTAATTAATTTAAAATTTAAAAAGCCATGTATGGGTAGTGGCTACCCGGTGGAATAATGCACGCTACAGAAATGTGGAGAATGGTAAGGTAAATGTGGACTGTGGGTTGGAAAAGTTCTCCTGGAGGAAAAGGTGCAGTTGGGTCTTGAAGGTGGGAAGCAGAAAGAAGGGGAGATGTATTTTAAGTGGGAGGGTACAGCAGAAGCTCTGAGGTAATTAAAGATGTTAAGTTTAGGATCAGTTTGAAGACTTGAAGTAAAGCAGAGTGTGAGAACTAGAGATCATAGTAATAATAATAGCAGCTACTTATTGATACTACAAGTCACCTGCTAATTTAATCTTCACAATATTATGACTCAGAAAATATAAGTAATTTGCCCAAGGGTGCAGTTTAACATATGGCTGACCTGGGATTTGAACTAAAGTCTGTCTAGCTTAAAAACCTAAGCTCTTATACTGACATACTGTATTGTCTCATGCTCTGACATGTTAAGAAAGACTTAAAAGTGGAAAATAGCCCAAATGTCCTTCGTCTGGTAAATGGGTAAACAACGGAATACATCCAATCAATGGAATACTGCTAAGCAATACAAAAAGTAATAGAAATAGAAATAAATGTAATAGCCTGGATTAATCTCAAATGCATAATGCTAAGTGAAAGAAGCCAGATGTAAAAGGCTACATACTGTATGATTCCATTTATATGACATTCCAGAAAAGGTAAAATTATAGGGACAGAAGGCAGATCAGTGGCTGCGATGAGCTGGTGGTAAAGGGGGGATTGACTACAGTGAAACAGAGAATTTGGGTGGGGGTGATGAAAACATTCTATATTTTGATTGTAGTGGTGGTTACATGATTATGCGTTTGTCAAAACTCATAGAACTGTGACCTATAAAGGGTGAATTTTACTATATGTAAATTGCACTTCAATAAATTTGACTGAAAAGGAGAGAAAGGCTTACAAGTAGATCCAAGTTTATTTTCACAAAGGCAGGTGGGAATATGGTTGGTTATTCTGACTCAGGCTATTTTGAAAAATAAATAATTCTAAATTTTTTTGTGTCTAAACATATCTTCATATTTATGATATGTATATACACACATATAACAGAAAAACGATGTAGGAATTGAAGACTCAAAAGAAACGTGTGTGTGTGTGTGTGTGTGTGTGTGTGTGTTTGTCTAAAGCAGTTAAATTTGTATTTAACGTGAGTTGACACAGTTAATGTTTATTCAACTTGGTGTTTATTTGCCATCGGCATGGGAAAGAGGGTGGAGGTGAAAGAGGAAGAGATATTTCAATTAGACCTGAATGGTAGGATGTTATATGCTTTATCCCATTTTCCTTTTATTTAAGTGAAAAACAACTACCATATGAAGTCATCAGCCCTTTTGAAAGCTTACTTTAAAATTTCCAAATGCATAATGTAATCCTTGTTTTTACAATAAAACCACTGTATGAGACAATAGTACAATGGATATCTTTTTGCATATACTTATTTCCTCCTGTAATATTTCCAAGAAAACTGTCATGCAGAATTAATCATCTAAAAGGCTTACGTGACTCTGTCTTCACTCATTTTGTTGTGTGTTCGTAAAACCATAGATATGTGTAATTTTCAGGCAGAGGGGATGTCAAAATATTTTACAGCCCACTCTGTTGTCTATGAGCAGATTAGGGGTTATCTCTGTTTTATAACTGAAGAGGTGACATACATAGTAGTTAAATAACTTTCCCATAGTCACATATCTAATGCTTGGGGTTTCATGCTCAAAGAGTGATTAATCTTAATAAAGAACTATAGGGGCTTCAAAAAAAAAAAAAAAAAGAACTATAAACAAGATTAATTAACGATTACGATTTAAACATTTTTCTTGGTTTTCTGCTGTTAGCATTTCTCCAGGTTCAAGCTTTATTAGCATCATATATAATAATAGTTAAATAATCCTGATTAATCTTAAAATACTCTTATTAGGGAAAGCGTAAATTACAGGATGTATTATTCTTTGAATAGACTGCATTTACTTTTTTTGGTAAACACCTTATTATTTTATTTTATTAACATGATAGATAATTTTTTTAAAAAATTATTTTATATTGGAGTATAGTCGATTAACAATGTTGCATTAGTTTCAGGTGTACAGCAAAGTGATTCAGTTATACATATATATGCATCTATTCTTTTTCAAATTCTTTTCCCATTTAGATTATCTCAGAATACTGAGCAGAGTTCCCTGTGCTATACAGTAGGTCCTTATTGGTTATCTACTTTACATATAGTAGTGTGTATATGTTAATGCCAAACTCCCAATTTATCCCCCCTCCCATCTTTCCCCTTTGGTAATCATAAGTTTGTTTTCTAAGAATAGACTGCATTTACTAATGTGGAATCTGAAATCATGAATATGAAGATGCTTTGCTAGCCTTAAGGCACTGAACAAATATTACTATTTTTTACCTTGAGTTTATCTTTCAGTCATTTGTCTGCCATTTTTTCCTAGAATCCTGAGTAGTACAATGCATACATTTGCAGAGAAAACTGAAGTCTGATGTTTTTGCTAGCTAGGAGATAATTCTGTTGCACTACAAATAAATGTATAATTAAATTTCTACATCTCCATATAACAAAGTTTTGTAGTGATCTAATTAAAATAATGTAAATAAAATTGCTTTTGAACTGATACAAAACCAGTAATCAGTGTCATTGTGACTTGTCACTCTGTTCAGTAATCTCATAGAATTGTTTAAATGTGTGTGTGTGTGTGTGTGTGTGTGTGTGTGTGTGTGTGTGTGTGTGTATCCTCAAGACTGTGATTCTAGGCAACATTTTTTATTCACCCCCTTTAGTTTCCTGTTTATCTAGCTCAGACTCTTCAAGTCACCAAATGGGAGAGTGTGCAAGGCTAGGCGTCTTCTCCCAGGGACAGTGACTACCACTCCACAGCTTAGTCTCCAAGGAAAGACATTGCATTGCTTTTCTCACATGTGGACGCAGGTCCTTAGCTAAATCACCCCAGTCCATCAGAGCCTACCCCATCACTTTGCATGAGACATATAAAAGATTTGGGGATAACAGAGGGAGAATACAACACAGGAGAATAACTCAATAGCAGCACAAATCCAGATCCAGCCCAGACTCTTTCCAGGTCAGCTGCTGACCTCCTTCAGCCTCCCCGACAAGGCAGGGGTAGCTAATCCTCCACCACCAAAACCACTCAGGCCTCCAGGCCGGGAATCTGGGTCAAACATTGACCCCAGATTTACCTGCCCTACTGTGAAACTTTCCCAGGGTTATTCATAGTGAGAACAGCTTTCCCCTTCTGGGAAACCCCTTCTCTGTTCACAGGATTACAGTCAGGACCTGTGTGGCACCAACAAGAAAATCATAAGTAGGCCATCACTGGTGCATTTCTTTTCTTTTCTTTTTTTTAAATTTTATTTATTTTTTGGCCACATTAGGTCTTCATAGCTGCACGCGGGCTTTCTCTAGTTGTGGCGAACGGGGGCTACTCTTTGTTGCGGCGTGCTGGCTTCTCGTTGCGGTGGCTTCTCTTGTTGTGTAGCATGGGCTCTAGGCACACAGGCTTCAGTAGTTGCAGCACACAGGCTTAGTAGTTGCAGCACGCAGGCCATAGAGTGCGCAGGTTTCAGTAGTTGTGGCGCGCGGGCTCTAGAGCGCAGGCTCAGGAGTTGTGGCGCACGGGCTTAGTTGCTCCGCGGCATGTGGGATCTTCCCGGTCCAGGGATCAAACCTATGTCCCCTGCATTGGAAGGCGGATTCTTAACCACTGCGCCACCAGGGAATTACCTGGTGCGTTTCTTAAATCCAATGTTTATACGTGGTCAATATAAAGTAGAACAAAGTAGAGCTGTGTTGGTTTAAGTCAGGTCAGCAACCCAAAGTCTCGCTGGCTTGGGCTTCCCCAAGTCCACCTCAGCAGCTCCTCGGGCCACTCGGCTAGGGTTAGAAAGAGGGTCACCTCTTTAAAGCATCTTTTCTCCTAGGAGTAATTTATCAACAGTCTCCTTTTTTCTGTCTCATCATTGAATCATTTTTGCTTTAGAGCAGCCATTGGCATCGATAATGAAAAAAAGAAGGAATTTTTTGTCAGATATTAGGGAAAAAACCCTATTCTCCATGCACTTAATATTCTAAGGAAGAGACCAAAAATTTTAAAGCTTACAGTGAGCTAGGCAGGTGCTTTTAAATATATATTATCTGCCTCAACTCTCTGAGGAAACTGTTATCCTGCATATTACAGTTGATGAAAATGAGCGCCTAAAAAAGGTGAAGGTATTTGGCCTGCGTCATAATGCTTTGAAGTGATGGATCTGGATGACGCTAAAGGCTGCATTCTTTCCATTCCTCCTTTCCATCTGTGGAGGCTTCGGGAAATGTATTATGCTTCTTTAATTTCTGCCATTTTATATATATATATATATATATATATATATATATATATATATTGTGTGTGTGTGTGTGTGTGTGTGTGTGTGTGTGTGTGGTACGCGGGCCTCTCACGGCTGTGGCCTCTCCCGTTGCGGAGCACAGGCTCCGGACGCGCAGGCTCAGCGGCCGTGGCTCACGGGCCCAGCCGCTCCGCGGCATGTGGGATCCTCCCGGACCGGGGCACGAACCCGGTTCCCCTGCATCGGCAGGCGGATTCTCAACCACTGCGCCACCAGGGAAGCCCTGCCATAATATATTATTATGATCCGTTAATGCCTTGAGCAGAGAAGTGAGTGGAGTAGAGCCTGTGGAAAAAAGCACTTTGTAGAAAGTGGAGAGTAGTTAATTGGCAAGTTGAGATTGATAAGACTGACAACATTTAAGAAGCAGAGGACATATACACACTACTACATATAAAATAGATCACTAATAAGAACCTACTATACAGCACAGGGAACTCTACTCAATACTCTGTAATGACCTATATGGGAAAATAATCTAAAAAAGAGTGGATATATGTATATGTATAACTGATTCACTTTGCTGTACAGCAGAAAGTAACACAACATCATAAATCAACTGTACTCCAATAAAAATTAATTTAAAAAAAAGAGTCAGAGGACAAGTCCTCACAGTACTTCTTGGACACGGGCCTGGAAAAAGAGAAACTTTGAGAACTTTCAGCAACTCCCTTCATGCTCTGTATCTCAATGGGCTACTAGATACCCCCTCTACTTTTTCTTTTCTTTTACTTTTTTTTTTTGCCATAAAAAGAAGAAAACAATAAATTTTCAACATAATGTTAGGAACTAGCTACAGCTATATCACCCACCACTTTCTTCTTCCAAATCACTCAGCTACCACAACTCATTAAACGTGAAATGTGGAAACCAGAATATAGAGATGGTCTTTGCCAACAAATGTTAAAACATTTTTATATTTATACCTATTTATACCTGTGACTATTTATACTTGTGAGCTGGGTAGGATTTAGAATTTGTACCAATGGTTGATAACCTATGATCTTAAGCTTAGTAGCTTAAACAATTTATATCCATCAAAAGCCATTACTGGTACCTTTCCCCTGCCTAAAGTTGATGGGAAAATGTCCTAAATAGGACAAATAATTGGAAGGAAAAGCAGCTTAAAATAACACTAAATCCTGGACACATTTAAGGGCAAATGGTCACATTCCCACATAGTGTGAAATCTTCATTTTATTCAGAACATGGTTGACATGTTTATAAGCTAAGCTTCTTTTTCAGACCAGAGAATCCCACAGATGTCTCATCTGGGAGGACTTATGAACTGTGTGACTTACTTTCTTGTTATTGTTAATAAAACCAACTTGTTCAATTTAGAAATCATCTCTTATCCTTTTCATGGCTTTTTGCACATTTCCTTTGTGGCTTTAAAAGGATCCTTTGTATTTTAATAGTTTACTCACTCTTTCCAATAAAAATAGCTAAAAAATAAAACTACAGTAGGCATTGTGAGTACGCCACGTCCTTGGAAGCCACGTAGGTATACTACCGAGAGTAAAAGGACCACAGAGGCACAGACACAGTTCTCCAATGGCTTTTGTGAGCGTATCAAGAGCATTTTGGTAATGTCGCATGTTGTGACTGCCAGTGTTACGTTTTCCTAGGTTGTTTAGGAAATTGAATTCTTTAAATATGCACAAATTATTCTAAGTCAAATACCTAGGAGGTCAAAGGAGAACTCTTTAAGGCCCTATGAGCTAGCCAAGTAAACATAAGGCTTCACCTCCATGAAGGGGCCCCCCACTGACAGCTTCAACTTTACCTGTTTTTTAATACTTGGACATATGTTTCATTGTCTGCTTGAGGTCCAGTAGTCAGGGATGGTTGAGATCTTCTCTCAGCTATTCTATTTAGCTATTAAAGTGTTCATTTACCTATCTTTTACGTTTCCCATTACCTCCCCATGGGGGCTCATATACCAGTGCATTGAACAGATTAGTGAAAGTCTTAGTAATTTTCCTGTTATGTTCACCCACACCTGTATTACCACATTCCATTATTTAGAACCAAGTTTGATCACTAGTGGTAAACAGATTATAAAATTCATGAGGTCAAGGATCATGCAGTTTTGCCTCTTAATCGCTGTATTAACAGTGCAGTCAAGTGCCTGTATCCAGTGGATGTTAAATGAATAGTTGTTACTTGGATGAATTAATGCTATCCATTTCTGGATAGAAAAACTGAAGCATATGAGCTTATGAGACTCTTTTAAGTTAAACAGCAGGTAGGTAGAAGGTGAGGAATTAGATCTTATATCTTTTTGTTATTCTAATCAACCTTTATTTTTCATCAGACTCTGCTTCCTTTGAAAAAAATTATTAACTTATGAATATATGATTGTTAAGAGTTGAATTAATTTTTCCCAACATATTTATCAAACAAGGAACTGGTCTGTCCTGGCTTCCTTAGCAAAAGCTCTTAGAGATGTAATTGTGCAGTGTGTCACTTCAGGTTCAGATAGGTTTTTCTAGACTCTTTCAGACTGGATACAGAGACTCCTATAACATCGATAAACAATGTGCATTTTATTAATTCAAACTAAATCAATAGGAAAACCTGTTTCAGTAAAATATAATTCAATTTATTGTAACAAGTGTTAACTACTTTACAAGCTTGGGGTGCAAATAAGGTCATGTGGTAGTCACCGGTGCTGTTTACCAAATATTCCCAGCTTTCTGCCTCCTGGTGACATGGTGGAATTGTACTTCCTGGCTTTCTTATAGTGGGATGGGACTGTGTGACTAGATCTGACCAAAGTGTGAACAGAGGCTATCATTTTCGGGCCAAAGCATTTAATATCTGGTCTGAGACCCTACAGAGTTCTCATTCTCTTTGGCACAGTGGACTGTTAAATGCTGGAGATGCTGCTTCTCCATCAACCTGGATCCCTGAGTGATTAAATGGAGCAGAGTCCACTCCTGACCCAAAGCTGTCATTTAGCCTGGGAAAGAAAGGAATCTTTGTTGTTTTAAGCCACTGAGATTTGAGGTTGTTGTTACTGTAGCATAATCTAACCTAGCCTGACTGATATAGGAAATACTTTTCTTATTTTTCCACTTTATAGAAGTGATCATTGATTTGAGCCTCAAAGTATGTGATTTTTTTTTTTTCTAGTAGAAAACTGGAGAAAGGCATTACAGGAAGAGGGATTGTTTTTCTTAAAATATTGATAATATATTTTATTTAGTCTAATATGAGCAAAATATTATCACTTCAACATGTAATCAGTATAAAATTTATTAATGAGATGTTTTATATTCTTTTGTTCGTACTAAGTTTTTAAAACTCAGTGTGTATTTTAAACTTAAGACACATCTCAGTTTGGACTAGCTGTATTTCAGGTGCTCTACAGCTGGTAATATCATATTGCACAGTGCAGCTTTAGGCTTTTGGTTCTTTACTTACTGGATGATATTATTTGTAAAGGGTATTTTAGCACTCGGTTTTAAAAATTCTAATTCTGGTTAAAACTCACCAATGGTGATATGCAAAGTTCTTCCTCATCTCATAAATGTGCAAAAACAAAATAAATCATTATTAAATATCACCAAACAAATGGCGAATTAACTAAAGGAAAATTTTACTTACATTCATGAAATTATATCATAACTATGGCTATATTAGTACAAAGCTATTCAAAAATTTTGAAAAGTTAGAAACAAAATGCTCAATAGAATTGTCATATACAGGAAGAATGATAAATCTCACTAGGAAGTCTCTGATCGGTGTTTTGGGACTGTTCTTGTAGACATGAAAGTGTTAGGGAAATAGTGAACCCAGAGTGGCTGGGCAGGTGGGGCTCTGATGAGACATCCATTTGGAAAGGAGCTTATTGGGATACACAGGGAGTAAGAAATAACTGTAGGATATGCTTTGGAAAACAAGATGGTAAAGAAGGGGATGTAAGATGGTAACTTCGACCAGGAAATGACAGCCGTCATCCCAAACCCAGCATTGTTGTGTATAGGGTACCAGTTTTCAAACCTCTCACATGTGATACATGACTTCTAGAACTGAGAGTATTCTCTTTAAACTGAGCTGGAGGGAGGAAGCATGTTGGACTTTCCAAATACACATAAAGGAATAGTGATTTCTAAAGAGAATCATCTCCATCTCCACCCACAATGCTAAACATGATGGTGGCTGTCGAGATGGGATCCTAAGAGAAACCCAAGTGGCTCACCTTCCTCCTCACTCCCTTCTGAACAAAATGCTGCCTCTGGTTCCTGCTGCCTACTTCAGTTGCCACAGGAAGCAGCCCTGCTTTGCAGTCGGACGCAAGAAAGGGAGGTTGAAGCCAGCACTTTAAGGGAAGCCTCGGAGGCTGGTGCTTGAGATTTGCTGGCCACCAGTTGTTCTCCTCACCACAGGATACCGCACGGTCGGGGAAATGTTCTGAGAAGATTGTGGGTAGCTTGTGCATTCTCATTAATTAGGAAATTAGATTGTTGACCATAAATTGGAGAGGTAGGAATGTCTTGATTTAATGTTGAGGAAATGAAGCGTGGGAGGTGAGTTGATAGCTATGCTGTTTACGCCAAATTGCAGCGGTTTACTTGCTTTTGCTTTGGAGGTCGTATTAACTTCAGCACCAAAGCCGGTCCCTCAGAAGGCGGCTCAGTCCCCGCCGGAAGGATTTGTTTTACAGGATTTCCTGGATGAGCGTGATTCTGAGTAATATAAGTAATCTTATTCTTTGCGAGTCTTCTTTCTCTTCCCCCAAAGTGCCCATCTGATTTTCTTCTTCAAGACTCTCTTGTTCCTTCTAGAAACAAACTTAAAGTCCAATTGTTTTTGATTTCTGAACCGTTTCCCTAGGCTTACCAGCTTGTGGATAAAACTAATAAATTGTAGTATCATCGCTGCTCACTAGTATAACTCCAGGTTTCTTAAGAGGCCCACTCTTAAGCAGTCCCTTTCTTTTTTTTTTTAAATGGAAGTATAGTTGATTTACAATGTTGTGTTAGTTTCTGGTGTACAGCAAAGTAATTCAATTATATATAGATATAGATATAGATATAGGTATATGTTCTTTTTCATATTCTTTTCCATTATGGTTTATTACAGGATATTGAATCTAGTTCACTGTGCTAGACAGTAGGACCTTGTTGTTTATTTATTTTATGTATAGTAGTTTGTATCTGCTAATCCCAGACTCCTAATTTACCCCTCCCCACACCTTCCCCTTTGGTTGAGCATAAGTTTGTTTTCTACGTCAGTGAGTCTGTTTCTGTTCTGTAAATAAGTTCATTTGTATCATAGTTTTGATTCTACATATAAGTGATACCATATATTTATCTTTCTCTGTCTGGCTTACTTCACTTACTCTGATAATCTCTAGGTCCATCCATGTTGCTGCAAATGGCATTATGTCATTCTTTTTTATAGCTGAGTAATATTCTACTGTGTGTGTGTGTGTGTGTGTGTGTGTGTGTGTGTGTGTGTATACACCATATCATCTATCCATTCATCTCTTGATGGACATTTACATTGCTTCCATGTCTTGGCTGTTGTAAATAGTGCTTAAACAGTCCTTTCTTATTTTTCCCACTCTACCCCAGGCCCCCTTGTTGGGGTCCAAACCCCAGGAAGTCAGTTAGAGGCAGTGCCAGGGCTGCTATAGGAATACTGGTGTCTGTATCAGAAGAGCCGGCACCACGCACTCTTCAAGCTCTTTCTTCAAGGTGACTGTGGTGCTGGGATCCCCGCATGTCTCCTTGTGGGGAAAGCTATACTGGGCTGCAGGCAGCGAGGAGAATGTCTCTTTTCCTCTCCGCAGTGATACTTTGTCTGCTGGGCCCTGGGGCAAATTCCTCGTGCGCATCAAGGAAAGCACCCTGTCAGCCTTACCTGCAGTCTTTCTTTCTGCAGGGCTGGTGTCGGGAGCTGTACTCGCAAGAGACTCGAGACTGTTCTGCCTGTCACAGTCCCTTCCTGGGCACGCACACAAAGTCATTTTAGTATTCATTTCAGGACCCCGCCCCCCAGACAAACCAATAAAAGCAAAAATATCCCAGCAAAAGCATCAATGCCAGAGTTCTTATTCGTCCATTCATCAGTTGTGTGTAAGCCCCAATTTAGACTCAAGCTGGATCCCTGCACATATAAAAAAAGTTACTTCATTGCACCTTTTTTTTTTAACCAAGCTGAAGTGCACGTGCTGAAAATCCCTCCATCAGAATCCAGTGCATCCTTGTCGCTAGATGAATGGGTTATCAAGGCTGATGTTACCACGTATTTGCAGAATGTCATCCAAGGTATTAATTTTGTAAATGTCAGAAGTTTTACAAGAGAACCTCTGTGCATCAGCTGAATTTCTAGGGCTTTCACATCAGTTTAGGAGATAAAGTTGTAACAATCCCTGTTCCTTTTTCAAAGTTGTAACAATCCCTGTTTCTCTTTCTCTGGCCGGAGACACAGGACACTTAATACTTGACTTCCTATGTGATTGGAAAAATCAAGCCTCAAACATTTTGGGAAAAAATAGAATTCATTAAAGTCAGAGTAAACCACTTTTCTTTTCTTGGTCAAGGGGACGTACGCATTCAGAATTTCTACAGAATCAAGATTAGAGATGTTTTTTTCCTCATAAGTCTTGTGGATTAGGTTCCATTGAATAAGCATTCATGAGGTATGTCCATGGGGTGAGGATGGTGCTCAAAATCCTCTAATTAAAGACAGTTCAAAGAAATCCATTTTTACTTTGATATAGGTGGTATTTAAGTGCATTTTTCAGTACCTATGTTCAATACTTTGTTCCAGTGTGTTTTGGTTGAAACATGACATGTACCACTGTCATTCTAGTATAGCGACATAAATGGAACTCTCTGAATCTGATGTCAGTTCTAGAAAGGAAGAGGAGAAAGGGGCTGTGTTTTTTAGGTCACATATTTACATGAAATTCAAAACTGCTCATGGTAGTAGGGAAACGAGCACGTTCAAGCCACGTGTAAGGTCCTGCACTCAGATGATACAAAAGGAAGAATGTAGCTTCCAGGGTAATAATTACCCAAATCGGGAATATGTAGTGTTTGGCGTCTGGAGGTACACGTTAAAAACCCCTTGTTAGGGCTTCCCTGGTGGCGCAGCGGTTGCGCGTCCGCCTGCCGATGCAGGGGAACTGGGTTCGCGCCCCAGTCTGGGAGGATCCCACATGCCGCGGAGCGGCTGGGCCCGTGAGCCATGGCCGCTGAGCCT
>NC_041218.1:96701717-96712292 GCF_002837175.3 Physeter macrocephalus
AGAGGGAGGCCCGCATACCACAAAAAAACAAAAAAACAAACAAAAAAAAAAAACAAAAAAAAAAAAACAAACAAAAAAAAACCCCTTGTTACTCAAGTTTATCTTCTGTCTCGTTGTGCTGACTGGAGCTCCTAGCTCATCTGACCAGGAGCCACAAGGGGAAATCATGGGCCTGCGGACGCCAGGCTCCCCTGGGGACTGTAACTACCAAAAGCACATTGTCTTTGCCGCAGATCTGTGTGCTATCAGTGCCACGGCTTTCTGAGTGACACAGTACTCCTACTTAGAAGCATTTTTCTGGAGGTTTTGAGTCTCTTATGGAAGTAATGATGTTAACCACACAAAACCCTGGCTTCACATTGTGGTTCATTATTACGAAATTCCATGATATCACAGTGACCTCGCCCTTTTCCCTTCCAGTATTGAATGACAGCAGCAGCCCTGCCGAAGAAAGCCCTGGCCTATAAAATATCACACAAAATAAGATCTAAACATTCAAATGGCCAAATTCAAAGTGTATTTAAAACTCCAGAATTGCCCTTTGCCTGAAAGTTTTCATTTTAAAGCATCTAGCATATCTAGTTAGAAATAGTTCCTTTGGCCTTTTATAAACAACCTATTTCAATTTCGTACCGGAGCTAAAAATGTTAATTTATGTCATTATTTTGAAGTCCTCTTCGTATAACAATACTTAGGATTTTAAGCATGGTTTCACCTTAAATAGTCTTACCTCAACTTTGTTGAGTGAAGTAGATTTCCTCTCTCCCTCAGTGTTGTCTGCTATAATACAGGATTAAATTGTAGGTCTACCCTCAAGCTATGGGTATAGACTTACTCCAGGCATGGGGAAAAATGAACAAACAAACGAACAGACATACACACCCAAAGCCTGAATCATTGAAGCAGTAGGAAGTCATAGTTGCCTCATGAGAACCTACTTTGAACTATTTCCTTCCCTTCTGAGATATTTCATTCTTTTTGTCATGCACTTCAGTCATTTCTAGGTACACTTTCACTCCCTTATAGTATTAGCAGTCCCATTCTAGACATTATTTATAGTAGTCCCAGCATCCTTCACAACAGAACAGTGGCTTTAGGATTTGCCCACTTGCTTGGTGGAAATGACAGGAGTCTCCCTAATGCTCCAGGTGGCTGCTTTTCAGACCAGCGGTAGTCAGGGGATTTCAGAGCAAGTGGGCTGACATCATTTTAAGCCTAAGTAGGTCTGAAAGAAAAGAACTATAGTCTGAGCTTCTTAAATTCTAGGAGAAATTTAAATTCTAGGAGAAATTAGATACATTTTTCATTTCGTTATTCTCAAACTTGGTGTGATGTGCTTTTAGAATACCCAGCCTCTATTTTTAGGAGAAATACAACCTAAGAATATAGA
Source organism: Physeter macrocephalus (assembly GCF_002837175.3). Classification (NCBI taxonomy): domain Eukaryota; kingdom Metazoa; phylum Chordata; class Mammalia; order Artiodactyla; family Physeteridae; genus Physeter; species Physeter macrocephalus. Next base: position 96,703,108 of record NC_041218.1, read on the forward strand.
AAAAATATTGATTTAAATTTGATTTTCCTAAATTCAAACTGTATGTTTATGCTTGGAGAATTGGGTGTTAGAGACTAAAAGAGCTTAGATACATATGACTATATTTTACAAATGCATAATAACAAAAAGTACTTTCATTAGTATTTTTATTTGCCCAAGATAACACATTTTTAAAAAGTGTTTTCCTTTTTACTTGATTTGAGGTAGTCTGTGAGTTTCTAGAAGAAAGAGATGGCATTTTATTAACCTCAGAGTTCCCAGCAGAGTCTTGTACGATGGTTTCAATACAGTAGCTGCTCCAACAATATTTGTGAGATTAAATTAAATCCCTGTATAACAAATGACACTTTCATAATTGGAAAGTAGGACTGCAAGTCGGTTCGCTTGAGATTTTATTCTGCGTTTAAGTGGTTCTAGGCCTTGTGGTCTGTATAGATGGTGGCCCTTAAGCTTGTGCAAAGCGTGGGGGCTTGGGTCTAGGGTAAAAGGCAAGTGGACTAGAAATGGAAGAAAGTCCCCACTCTTATTTGGCATGTTTTGCTCTTCAAAAACCAATCCATGATCTTGCTATGCCTCATCCTAATTAATAAGCATAACGTCGGATTGCGCATTTCATATTTGATCTGTATAAGCTTGCCCCACTATCTGCTATTTCTAGAGTGACCTTCCCACCATGCAAATCTAATCATGTCACTCCCTGTTTGAAATTCTTCAGTGGCTGCTTACGGCATCAAGATATAATCACACCCCTTAGCATGATTTACAGTGAGTTACGGCAGGCTTCACCTTCACCACTCCCCAGCTCCCTGCTCTGTCCTCCAGGCAGCCGGAAGCACCCACGGCCTTCCAACAGCCACTTCCCATCCTGCTCCTAGACGCTTGCCCAGGAGGGGACGGTAAGCTTCTACGAAGACTCCTCCTCTCTGTCTGAGGTGTATTTTGAAAGGATAAGACAATACTCCGTGTGCCCTTTCTTTTTATTTTATTTGATTATTTTTAACGTCTTTACTGGAGTATAACTGCTTTACAGTGGTGGGTGAGTTTCTGCTTTACCACAAAGTGAATCCGTGTGCCCTTTCTGAGTGTTTAACAAGTAGCCCTTGCTATCTGCTTCCTCTCAACACATTTTGGGGTTAACAGGGCAGACAAACGAGCTCCCCATAAGGACTGTGATGTTCCTTTGTTCTCCTCACATAAAGCACAGAAGGGACACTTGTGGGTTCCTTGAGAGCCACATGAATCTGGTTTATTTTTTAGTTTGCCTTTCGAGATCAGTGGCCCTTACTCTTAAGTTGGACACCAGAAGCATCTGTCTTTAGAATGTGAGAGGATGTAGTATTTTTTTCTCCTCTTATACTAGTTACCCCTCATAAAATGTAAATATATATTTAGGCGAAGGAGTTTACCCCCATTCAGCCTTCTAATAGCCTGATGACCTTAATGTTATCCTTCGGATGCCTGAAATATCGAGCTAAATCATTAAGGGCAGAAAATCATTTTCCTTCGAGTTGGGGGGAGGGGCATTTTGAAAGCCTCCACTTCTGTGCTCCCCTATTCACTCTTAGGAGAGAGGAACCCGAATGCATGACAGAACCAGTTTGGGATGCTTTCTGTAGCTGTGGTGCTCAGTAGGAGTGAGTTAAAGTTTCCTTTTCCAAGAAATTACCACGCCCCTACGCGAACAGCCTCCCCTTTGCCCTCTCCCCATTTGCTCCAGAACTGCTGTGCCTGACATCTGGAGCATCCACTAACACCTCCTTGTGCGTGGGAAGAACAGAACAGAGTGCCGGGGAGCAGGCGAGGACAGGAGGTCAGCGCGCTGACCCGGATTCCTAGGCTTTGGTTTCTTGAACTTCACCCCGGCTTCGCCGGCTTCCTTGACCCGCCTTGCGCGGTGTTGGGGGCTGCGCGCCCTCTGCTGGGCAGAGCAACACCTGCGGCCACCGCGCAGCACCTGGCCTAACGGAGGTTCAAGCTTTTGCCAGCGCAGGGGCGGATTTTCTTCTGAGGGGTGATGCTCTGCTGGTGCAGGATGATGGTCATGAAAACAGAGACTTGGGTTGTTTAGTGTAATTTCAAGTCTAATCTGAGCAAATAAACAGACAAAAACTCATTTTATGTTCTACGCCGGTCGACTCCATACGCACCCGTTTCCTTTCTGGGCCCAGTGTGGCTTTAATCTTGTTCTAATGGCAATCAGTTCAACGGCTCTATACACCAAAGTGTATGTCTTTGTGTTCAGAGTAATTGGAATCACACGGAGAATCACCTATTAACTCACCTTCTATTTAACAAATATCACGTTTTGGGGGGAGTACAAGATTTTTGACATATTTGAACACTTTTCCTTACGTTTAACATAGTTCTTTTTAACCTTAATATTCCAATTTCAGGGCTTAAAATTGTATTTGAATTGCATGTGTTTATTTATTAATTTTTGTCATTCAGCAAAGATTATCTTTACCAGGCACCGTGCAGGGTTGTGTAGGACACTAGGAGATGGGGGATGAAAGAGATACCTAGAATCTTGAGAAGCTCAGTCTAGAGCGGGACTTTGAGACTCTCAACATAAAAAGACATTAATAAGAAAAGGCGCAAGTTGTTGGGGAAATGCAGAGGTCGGGGTCACAGCACTACGAAGGGGCAGAAGTTAAGATATACTTCGTAGGATGGAAGAGGTAAATACTGAGAGATGTTTGTGTGTTTGCCCGTTGGACAAAGTGGGACATAGCAGATAGTAGGTGGTAGAGAAGGAATGGTACTGTGTGTGACTTAGGAAAGGCATGGGATTGACATGTATACACACTGCTATATTTAAATTAGATAACCAACAAGGACCTACTGTATAGCACAGGAAACTGCTCAGTAATATGTAACAACCTAAATGGGAAAAGAATTTGAAAAAGAATAGATACATGTATATGTATAATTGAATCACTTTGCTGTACACCTGAAACTATCACAACATTGTTAATCCAGTATACTTCAATATAAAATCGAAAGGTAGAAAAAGGAAGAAAATTTGAATTCATTCAAAAAATAAATAAATAGTTCTAGGGGGAAATGTATAATTATAATGGCGACTGAAGATAATGGGAACTGTTTTGAAATGCTACATTAAATCATAAAATAAATTTATATTTATTCAGCGATTACAATTGCAAAAAAGAAAAAAAGAAAAAGGAGAAAGGCAGAGTCTCTTGAGAGTCTGGAGCCCAAGAAGTGGAGAAGAGAGTGGAGCGAGGCTAGAGTGGTTGTTTAGAGCCAGCTTGTGAAGGGCCTTATCTAGCATGCTAAGCAGATTGGATTTTGTACAACTGGAGATGGGAAGTCATGGAAGCATTGTAACCAGGAGAGTATAACGACTGCTCTTCATTTTAGAAATATCTCGGGAAGGTAGAAGAGGGATAGTGGGTGAGGGAATGTCAAAATACCAACAAATAGGAGGCTGTTTAACAAACTATTGGAGTAGAAAAGAAAAAAGAATGAGAGTGGGGATCCAGGGAAAAGGATTAACTGGAAGACGGAGGTGGAAACTGATCAGATATGGAGGATGAGGAAGATGGAAGAAGGAAGGAAAACTTGAGTAGTGGATCCGGCAGTGATACCAGGGTGAGCAGAAAACGATTCGTAGCAATAATGTGTTTTACTTTGAATTTGAGGTGACTGCATGTAAGGATACGCACTAGATATGGGTATGGGTCTTGAGCTTAAAGAGAGAAAATGGCTAATGGGGGAGATTTGGGACTCACCACGTGGAGCCCGAGGAATCAGTGAGAATGCCAAGAAGAGTCTCCGTGTGGAGAGAGGGGGAGAGGCAAAATTGGAGCATCTCATGCTTCTCTTTTACTCAGTAAAGTGACAATTTCATTACCTGGTTTTTAAATGTCAAGTGTTGTCAAGAATGTGGATTTGGGTAACATTTGATTTTAATGAGAAATCTATTCAGAAGTAAGCTTGTTTGTTTGTTTTTTTAATGTACTCCTACATGATTGAGACTTCGTTGTGGAGTTTGTTAACTTTAACATCTTGGATTTAATGTCAATGTATGTTTTCAAAAAATCATATTAAATCGGAAATGACTTAAAAATAAACTCTCCATGAAGTTGATCTATTCAGGTTAAAGCCAGTATTAAGTTATATATGTGACAAAGTGTCAAAGATCATGTTCATTTGGGGTGGGCTTTGGAATGGAAAAATGGAAAAAGATCTAATTTGTTCTGATCTCAAGGGGGGAATCAACATTCATTTTGTATCTATAATCATATGCATAACTAGTTCTGAAAAATGCCTATAGTTCTAAACTCTCAACGAGGAGGGAGGAATTTAGAAATCATACTGTAAAATCTTATGTTTTATAGTTGAGGAAACTGTACCGTAAATTTAAGAAGCACTGAAGGCTGTATCTTATGCCGCTTTAGGGGATTCATAACTCACCTCTTCACATTAAAGGCTCTGAGAAGTTCTGCGGGAGAGAAAATACTGATTTTGTTTAACTTAGATTTCCCAGTCTTATTTGATGACCAACCCATTATTTCCCAGAGTTTGAATAATGGTGCTTTAAAGGTTTCCTTTGTAATTAAGTGGAGTAGCGTAAGATTTCAGACTCTTGGCCACAAAGCTCAGTTCAGTTTGCAAACATTATTTATTCCTTAATATTTATGGGCATTGTGTTAGGTACTAAGAACACAATGATTATTCATAAAATATTAATAATAATAATAATAGTAGCTAAAACTTGAGCGCTTACTAGCTGCTAGGAAACTTGTTAAGTATTTTACATATGCCATCTCTTTTAATCCTCCCAACCCAGTGAGGGAAGTGAGTAGTATTTGAGTATCGAGTATATAAGAAATGAGGAAATTAAGGCTCAGAGAGGTGAAGTGATTTTCCGAAGGTCATGGACCTCGTGAATTGCAGAACTGGGATTCAAAGGTAATTTCTGATCCCATTGTTCACATTCTTAACTATGACAGCACTGTCCTTGGAGAATTTACAGCCTAAATAATGTCCACAGACATCCCCAAGATGGGCTTCAGGTATCTTGACTCGAGAACCTCCAAACTGTGATGTTTGATGTTAACCCTTGACGTTACCCTGACAAGTCTTCCATAGTAGCAGCCAGGGTAACCCCTTTCTCTCTGAATCTGAAGTTCTTGCTATCAAGCAGTTCTTTGTTGGGATGTAGTATCTCGTTTCTTCCACGTTACATAATGCAACATATATGAAGTAGATCAGGATATAGCTAATTTACAACTTTCCTGTATGGTTCCTGAATGTTCCTTTTTTGTTTTTTTAAGTGGGAAAAATGAGCACTATATTTTAAATCTTCTTTATACACTGTAGGCAATACTTAAACATTTAACTCTTAGCAATTTGTGTTTTTAATGGAATAGGGTTTTCCTTTTGGGTCATTTTCATAGAGTAACTTTGGTTGTCCAAACATACTCTGAAATACATTGGGGATTATGGTTTCAACACATGTAAGCCTAAGGCCAAAGTATGAATAACACATGATATTTTGTTACATTTCGTGAACAAACCACTGTTTTGTGGTATAATACAAAACACAGCTAAGTAGTTTAGATCACTATCAGGCATTACAAGGTTAGGTTTTCAATTTATGTGATTACTCAAAGCTCATTAAAAGTATATTCTCTAGCTCTAGGGAATGTAGCCTAGAAAATTGTGGTTTCCCTTGTGAAAATGGTATATTTTTAGTTTATTTATTATGTTTTTAGTTTATCTCAATTATATCCCTTTGTACTTTTAGTACAATAGTTGAATTCACTAATAAAATAAATTTACAAAGTCTATTTACCAATGAGCCAAAAAGGGTAGGAAAAAAAAAGACAGGAAAGAAAGAAAACACATTATTTTTATTTATTAACTTAAGCTCTGTCTTCAGAATGTTACAGACTTTCTATCAATGAAACCACTACTACAAATTATTCTCTTTAGATAATACCAACTGTGATGTGGTAGAAAAACTGTAACTTCTAGTTCCGGCCCCAGTGTACACTAGAAAGGCAGTTTGACTTTCTGATTTTTGGTTTCCTCGCTTAGAAAGTGGGCCTACTATCACGTGCCCTGCTATGTGAGCGTTATTTTGAGAACGCTGGGAATAACATGAGCTTCGCAACGACATATATATGGAGTCATTTTCTCTTGCTGGCTCTGTGATCTTGATTAGATTATCGAATCTCTGAGCATTGGTTCCTTATTTGTTAAACAATGATAATGATAGTGTCTACACAGTGGACTCATAGCCATAACTCCTTTCATTGCCCTGCGCTCTGTTGTGCTTCCAGATACTGTGTTTTTCACAGATTGAAGGTTTGCGGCAACCCTACGTCGAGCAGGTCTGCTGGCACCATTTTTCCAACAGCGTACGTTCACTTAGTGTCTCTGTGTCACATTTCAGTAATTCTCACAATATTTCAAACCTTTTCATTATTATTATATTTGTTGTGGTGGTCCTTGATCAGTAGTCTTTGACGTTACTGTAGTAACTGTTTCTGGGTGCCAGGAACAGCGCCCGTATCTGACGGTGAACTTAATTGATAAATGTTGTGTGTGTTCTGACTGCTCCCCCAGTTGGCCAAGCCCCTGTCTCTCTCCCTCTTCTCTGGCCTCCCTATTCCCCAGGACACAAAAATGTTGAAATTGGGCCAATTAATAACCCTACAGTGACCTCTTAAGTCTTCAAGTGAAAGGAAGAGTCTCATGTCCCTCACTTTAAATCAACAGCTAGAAATGATAAAGCTGAGCGAGTAAGGCACATGGAAAGCTGAGACAGACTGAAAGCTAGGCCTCTTGCCCCATACAGTGAGGCAAGTTGTGAACTCAAAGGAAAAGTTCTTGAAGGAAATTTAAAATGTCTACTCCAGGGAACACACAAATGATTAGAAAGTAAAACAGCATTGTTGCTGATCTGGAGAAAGTTTAGTGGTTTAGGTAGCAGATCATATCAGCCACAACATTCCCTTAAGCCAAAGCCTAATCCAGGGCAAGGCCCTAACTCTCTTCAGCTCTGTGAAGGCTGGAAGAGGTGAGAAAGCTGCAGGAGAAAAGCAGCAGAGGCTGGTTCATGAGGCTTAAGGAAAGAAGCTGTCTCTGTTACATAAAGTACAAGGTGAAGCAGCAAGTCCTGATGTAGAAGCTACAGCAAGTTATCCAGAAGAACTTGCTAAGATAGTCAATGAAGGTGGCCACACAAAACAACAGATTCTCAATGTAGACAAAACAGCCTTATTACTGGAAGAAGATGCCATCTAGGACTTTCGTGGCTAGAGAGGAAGAGCCTGTGCCTGGCTTCAAAGCTTCAAAGGACAGGCTGACTCTTCTGTTGGGGGCTAATGCAACTTTAAATTGAAGCCAGTGCTCATTTACCATTGCAAAAATTCTAAGGTCCTTAAGAATTATGCTAAATCTACTCCTTGATCTATAAACAGAGCAGCAAAGCATGGATGACAGCTCATCTGCTTATGACATGTTTTACTGAATATTTTAAGCCCACTGTTGCGACCTATTGCTTGGAAAAAAAAAGATTCCTTTCAAAATATTACTGCTCGTTGACAGTGCATCTGGTCACGCAAGAGCTCTGATGGAGATGAACAATGAGATTAATGTTGTTGTCATGCCTGCCTTAGTGCACAATAACCATTCTGGAGCCCATGGACCAAGGAGCGATTTCAACTTTCAAGTCTTATTATTTAAGAAGTACATTTCATAAGGCTATAGCTGCCATAGATAATGATTCCTCTGATGGATCCAGGCAAAGTCAATTGAAAACCTGCTGGGAAGCAGTCACCATTCTAGTTGCTGTTAAGAGCATTTGTGATTCATGGGACTAGGTCAAAATATCAACATTAACAGGAATTTGGAAGACGTTGCTTCCAACCCTCATGGATGACTTTGAGGGATTCAAGACTTAACTGCAGATGTGGTGGAAATAGCAAGAGAACTAGAACTAGAAGTGGAGCCTGAAGATGTGACTGAACTGCTGCCATCTCATTATAACACTTCAGCGGATGGGGAGTTGCTTCTTATGGATGAGCAAAGAAAGCAGTTTCTTGAGATGGAATCTATTTCTGATGAAGATGCTGTGAAGGTGGTTGAAATGACAATGAAAGATTTAGAATATTATATAAACTTAGTTGATAAAGCGGAGCCAGGGTTTGAGAGGATTGACTGCAATTTTGAAAGCAGTACTACTGTGAGTAAAATTCTGTCAAACAGTGTTGCCTGCTCCAGAGAAATCATTCGTGAAAAGAGGAGTCACTGATGCATCAGACTTCACTGCTGTCTTATTTTAAGAAGTTGCAGGGGCTTCCCTGGTGGTGCAGTGGTTAAGAATCCTCCTGCTAATACAGGGGACATGGGTTCGAGCCCTGGTCCGGGAAGATCCCACAAGTCGCAGAGCAACTAAGCCCATGCACCACAGCTACTGAGCCTGCACTCTAGAGCCCGCGAGCCAGAACTACTGAAGACAGCGTACCACAACTCCTGAGCCCATGTGCCACAGGTACTGAAGCCCACATGCCTAGAGCCCGTGCTCCTCAACAAGACAAGCCACCGCAATGAGAAGCCCGTGCACCACAACAGAGAGTAGCCCCCGCTCGCCGCAACTAGAGAAAACCCGCACGCAGCAGCGAAGACCCAACACAACGAAAAATAAATAAAATAAATAAATAAATTTAAAAAAACCAAAGTGACCACAGCCGCACCAACCTTCAGCAACCACCATTTGATCAGTCATCAACATCACAGCAAGACCCTCCCTCCACCAGCAAAAAGACAACGACTTGCTGAAGGCTCAGATGATGGAAAGCATTTTTTAGCAATAAAGTATTTTAAAATTAAGGTATGTATATTTTATTTTATTGTTTTTTACACATCTTTATTGGAGTATAATTGCTTTACAATGTTGTGTTAGTTTCTGCTGTGTAACAAAGTGAATCAGCTATACATATACACATATCCCCTCCCTCTTGCATATCCCTCACACCCCTCTAGGTGGTCACAAAGCACCGAGCTGATCTCCCCATGCGATGCAGCTGCTTCCCACTAGCCATCTATTTCACATGTGGTAGTGTATATATGTCCATGCCACTCTCTCACTTCATCCCAGCTTACCCTTCCCACTCCCCGTGTCCTCAAGTCCATTCTCTACATCTGCATCT
>NC_041218.1:96712540-96715687 GCF_002837175.3 Physeter macrocephalus
CACTTAGGTTGCTTCCATGTCCTGGCTATTGTAAATAGAGCTGTAATGAACATTTTGGTACATGACTCTTTTTGAATTATGGTTTTCGCAGGGTATATGCCCAGTAGTGGTATTACTGGGTCGTATGGTAGTTCTATTTTTAGTTTTTTAAGGAACCTCCATACTGTTCTCCATAGTGGCTGTATCAATTTACATTCCCACCAATGGTGCAAGAGGGTTCCCTTTTCTCCACACCCTCTCGAGCATTTGTTGTTTGTAGATGTTTTGATGATGGCCACTCTGACGGGTGTGAGGTGATACCTCATTGTAGTTTTGATTTGCGTTTCTCTAATGGTTAGTGATGCTGAGCATCCTTTCATGTGTTTGTTGGCAATCCGTATATCTTCGTTTGGAGAAATGTCTATTTAGATCTTCTGCCCATTTTTGGATTGGGTTGTTTGTTTTTTTGATATTGAGCTGCATGAGCTGCTTGTATATTTTGGATATTAATCCTTTGTCCTTCGTTTGCAAATATGTTCTCCCAATCTGAGGGTTGTCTTTTCATCTTGTTTATGGTTTCCTTTGCTTTGATAAAGCTTTTAAGTTTCGTTAGGTCCCATTTGTTTATTTTTGTTTTTATTTCCATTACTCTAGGAGGTGGGTCAAAAAGGATCTTGCTGTGATTTATGTCAAAGAGGGTTCTTCCTGTGTTTTCCTCTAAGAGTTTTATAGTGTCTGGCCTTATATTTAGGTCTTTAATCCATTTTGAGTTTATTTTTGTGTATGATGTTAGGAACTTTTCTAATTTCATTCTTTTACGTGTAGCTGTCTAGTTTTCCCTGCATCACTTACTGAAGAGGCTGTCTTTTCTCCATTTTATATTCTTGCCTCCTTTATCAAAGATAAGGTGACCATATGTGCGTGGGTTTATCTCTGGGCTTTTTATCCTGTTCCATTGATCTATATTTCTGTTTTTGTGCCAGTACCATACTGTCTTGATTACTGTAGCTTTGTAGTATAGTCTGAAGTTAGGGAGCCTGATTCCTCCAGCCCCTTTTTTCTTTCTCAGCCAAAGATGGCTTTGGCTATTCAGGGTCTTTTGTGTTTCCATACAAATTGTGAAATTTTTTGTTCTAATTCTGTGAAAAATGCCACTGGTAGTTTGATAGGGATTGTATCGAATCTGTAGATTGCTTTGGGTAGTATAGTCATTTTCACAATGTTGATTCTTCTTCCAATCCAAGAACATGGTATATCTCTCCATCTGTTTCTATCATCTTTAATTTCTTTCATGCGTGTCTTATAGTTTTCTGCATACAGGTCTTGTGTCTCCTTAGGTAGCTTTATTCCTAGGTATTTTATTCTTTTTGTTGTAATGGTAAATGGGAGTATTTCCTTAATTTCTCTTTCAGATTTTTCATCATTAGTGTATAGGAATGCAAGAGATTTCTGTGCATTAATTTTGTATCCTGCTACTTTACCAAATTCATTGATTAGCTCTAGTAGTTTTCTGGTAGAGTCTTTAGGATTCTCTGTGTATAACACCGTGTCATCTGCAAACAGTGACAGCTTTACTTCTTTTCCAATTTGGATTCCTTTTATTTGTTTTCTTCTCTGATTGCTGTGGCTTAAACTTCCAAAACTATGTTGAATAATAGTGGTGAGAGTGGGCATCCTTGTCTTGTTCCTGATTTCAGAGGAAATGGTTTCAGTTTTTCACCATTGAAAACGATGTTGGCTGTGGGTTTGTCATATATGGCCTTTATTATGTTGAGGTAAGTTCCCGCTATGCCTACTTTCTGGAGTTTTTATCATAAATGGGCATATTGTTTAGCCTCCATGTGTTTCTGTTTTCACAGTTTTTTTCCTGAAATTGATATCTAGTTTCATAGCATTGTGGTCAGAAAAGATACTTGATATGATTTCCATTTTCTTAAATTTACCAATGCTTGGTTTGTGACCCAAGATATGATCTCTCCTGGAGAATGTTCTATGAGCACTTAAGAATTACCAAGGCTTGATTTGTGACCCAAGATATGATCTATCCTGGAGAATGTTCCATGAGCACTTGAGAAGAAAGTGTATTCTGTTGTTTGTGGATGGAATGTCCTATAAATATCAATTAAGTCCATGTTGTGTAGTGTGTCATTTGTGATTCCTTATTTATTTTCATTTTGGATGATCTGTCCACTGGTGAAATTGGGGTGTCAAAGTCCCCTACTATGATTGTGTTACTGTTGATTTCCTCTTTTATTGCTGTTAGCATTTGCCTTATGTATTGAGGTGCTCCTGTGTTGGGTGCATAAATATTTACCATTGTTATATCTTCTTCTTGGATTGATCCCTTGATCATTATGTAGTGTCCTTCTTTGTCTTTTGTAATAGTCTTTCTTTTAAAGTCCATTTTGTCTGATATGAGGATTGCTATTCCAGCTTTCTTTTGATTTTGCATGGAATATCTTTTTGCATCCCCTCACTTTCAGTCTGTTTGCATCCCTAGGTCTGAAGTGGGTCTCTTGTAGACAGCATATATATGGGTCTTGTTTTTGTACCCATTCAGCCAGTCTTTTGGTGGGAGCATTTAATCCATTTACATTTAAGGTAATTATCAATATGTATGTTCCTATTACCATTTTTTAAATTGTTTTGGGTTTGTTATTGTAGGTCTTTTCCTTCTCTTGTGTTTCCTGCCTAGAGAAGTTCCTTTAGCATTTGTTGTAAAGTTGCTTTGGTGGTGCTGAATTCTCTTCACTTTTGCTTGTTTGCTTTACAATGTTGTGTTAGTTTCTGCTGTATAACAAAGTGAATCAGCTATATGCATACGTATATCCTCCCTCTTTCGTCTCCCTCCCATCCTCCTTATCCCACCCCTCTAGGTAGTCACAAAGCACAGAGTTGATCTCCCTGTGCTATGCAGCTGCTTCCCACTAGCTATCTATTTTACATTTGGTAGTGTATATATGTCAGTGTTACTCTCTCACTTAATCCCAGCTCACCCTTCCCCCTCCCTGTGTCCTCAACTCCATTCTCTACATCTGTGTCTTTATTCCTGTCCTGATAGTTTGATTAATATGTGTCTTGGCGTTTTTCTCCTTGGATTTATCCTGTATGGGACTCTCTGTGCTTCCTGGACTTGATTGACTATTTCCTTTCCCATACTATGGAAGT
>NC_041218.1:96715775-96718688 GCF_002837175.3 Physeter macrocephalus
CTAGGTCCTTGTTAAATGTTTCTTGTATTTTCTCCATTCTACTTCCAAGATTTGGAATCATCTTTACTATCATCACTCTTCTTTTTCTCTTCTTCTTCTGGGACGCCTATAATTCGAATGTTGGTGCGTTTAACATTGTCCCAGAGGTCTCCGAGACTGTCCTCAAGTCTTTTCATTCTGTTTTCTTTATTCTGCTCTGCAGTAGTTATTTCCACTATTTTATCTTCCAGGTCACTTCTCTGTTCTTCTGCCTCAGTTATTCTGCTATTTGTTCCTTGTTAAATGTTTCTTGTATTTTCTCCATTCTACTTCCAAGATTTGGAATCATCTTTACTATCATCACTCTGAATTCTTTTTCAGGGAGACTGCCTATTTCCTCTTCATTTGTTTGGTCTGGTGGGTTTTTACCTTGCTCCTTCATCTGCTGTGTGTTTCTCTGTCTTCTCATTTTTCTTAACTTACTGTGTTTGGGGCCTTCTTTTCGCAGGCTGCAGGTTCGTAGTTCCCATTGTTTTTGGTGGCTGCCCCCAGTGGGTAAGGTTGCTTTAGTGGGTTTTGTAGGTTTCCTGGTGGAGGGGACTGGTGCCTGTGTTCCGGTGGGTGTGGCTGGATCTTGTCTTTCTGTTGGGCAGGGCTGCATCCAGTGGTGCGTTTTGGGGGTCTCTGTGAACTTTTTATGATTTTTAGACAGCCTCTCTGCTAATGGGTGTGGTTGTGTTCCTGTCTTGCTAATTGTTTGGAATGGGGCGTCCAGCACTGGAGCTTGCTGGCCGTTGGGTGGAGCTGGGTCTTAGCGTTGAGGTGGTGATCTCCGGGAGAGCTCTCGCCGATTGATATCACAGGGGGGCCATGAGGTCTCTGGTGGACCAATGTCCTGAACTCGGCTCTCTCACCTCAGAGGCTCAGGCGTGATACCCAGCCGGAGCACCAGGACCCTGTCAGCCTCACGGCATATGTTTTAGTTATGACCTAAGAAAATATGCCTTCTCTGGGTGTCCTGAGCCGTCGGTGCCCACACGGCTGAGGTGGCACTCCAGGAAGGGACCACCCGCCTCCTAAAGTCCCAGGGTGTCTGGCAACAAAGGAACCAAGTGCCTAATATAAGCCACAAGATACAATCACGGGGACGACGGTCTCCTGCCAGGCTGCCATCCTTCTTACCAGTCCTTTAAAGACCCGCGGCAGGTCCGTGCCCATGAGCACCTTCCTGCCTCTCTCATCAGCCACAAGGGCTCAAGCTATGTACATTTTTAAAAGTACTAATGCTGTTGCACGCTGAATAGAGTACAGTCTAGTGTAAACATAATTTTTTGTGCATTGAGAAACCAAAAAATTTGAAACTCACTTTATTGCAATATTCAGTTTATTGTACTGGTCTGGAATTGAACCCATAATATCTCCAAATTATGCCTGTATTGTGGGGAGTAAATTAGATAATGTATGTAAATACTAGAGACCAGAATGAGATACAGGGTAGTTTTTCACTACATGTTAAATTCTTTTCCTTCTTCCTTACAAAATGTATATTACAATGATTTTATTCTTTCATACACTTTATTTTATATAAATATGAACACTTCTAAAATTGCACTTAAAAACTCTTAATAAATAACATGAAAAGAACAGCTGTGGCTTATAATAATATATCTGATACCTGAAGAATTGGGTCTAATTTGACTCAGCACATTTACTGAGTTTTTGCCGTGCCAATACATTGGACTAACTAATGAGAACTGATCTCTTTCTGAAATCTTGATAAGCCCACAGTACAAAACAGGGAGTTTTTTGTTTCATTTGTTTTATTTTTGTTTCATTTTTAGCAAAGTAAGAGTGCATTATTGGCAATATAGTGGCCATTACTTGGTAATAATTCATGTCTTTGGTTTAACATAAAAACATCGACCTATCTTAAGAACTGAAATATTGTCTGTGGAGACCATCCTTCTATAGAATCTAGAGGTTTTTCTAGGGGAAAGGGCAACAGGATGTTGCTCTGAAACAATTAATGTAGCATAGATCTGTGAGTCTTAAGTAGACACACATTCGCTGGAATAGGCTGACCTGAAATTTTGGAATAATCATTTAAATCTGGCTGTTTATCTTCAGTGCCTTTAACTTAATTCTTGGAGACCTTTTGTCCTTCTTGCATTGAACATCAGGAAGCTTAAAACTGAATCTGTCGCCCAAATTATGTTCGCCTTGTGATATTTTAGCTGGGGTCTTAGTTTTTTTGGCCCTGATTTTTAAAATGTGTTTTTTATTAGTGATCTCATAAAGTTTTTTGAGTGGGGGGGGGTATTCATATAATAAATAAATTAATTAACAAACAAATAAATGAGAAAAAAATCTAGTTAACTCTTTTGTTAGAAGAGATCTAGTTCCTAAATGAGCCAGACATTTGACTTGTAATGGGTAAGAAAAAAACCTGGGTCAGTTTACACCTACCTCATCTGCTCTCCCTTGGAAAATGCATTTGTTTTGGTACATCCCAAACTGAGTGTTTGGAAATGGGGTATTCTTAGAAGAGACCAGCAAATCCCCATGATTTCTGGCCTTCCCTTGGGATCAGAGTGCTGGTTTGAAGAATAATCCTGATTTTAACAGCTTAGTATGTGTGCCTCCGCTTTGGGCCAAGGGGATTTATTCATGCTCCTGGCTTCAAATTCCACTGTGAGCCTCAGTGTTGCCCCATGTCAGTTTAAGATTAATTATGGTAATTCTCAAAGCAACTGAGTACAGGTCAGAGTTACCGTCTGGATCAACACTCCTCCCCGATCCAAAACTGGGAAGGCTGGGGAAGGAAGTAGATTTTAAGGAAGGACGTGCTTTTTTTTTTTTTTTTTTTTTTTTTTTTTTTGTGGTAAGGCCTCCCTCTGCTGTGGCCTCTCCCGTTGCGGAGCACAGGCTCCGGAC
>NC_041218.1:96718910-96723604 GCF_002837175.3 Physeter macrocephalus
GCGGCATGTGGGATCCTCCCAGACCGGGGCGCGAACCCGGTTCCCCTGCATCGGCAGGCGGACGCGCAACCACTGCGCCACCAGGGAAGCCCCAAGGACGTGCTTTTTAGACATTTCCACCTAAGCATGCTTGGTTCCCCACGAGGCCTTGATGTCCCATTGTTAACAGTACACATGGACACCTTTATGTATACTTGCTGTACATTCTCGTTTTCTCATACTTTTATATAATCAAGGTACATCAGATTTAGTAATTGAACTCCAGAATGACCATATGCTTTGAGGTATAATTCCTTTTCCAACATTAAAAATGAAAAGGCTATTAGATTGTGAATCTGTAAACAGTTATTCCCTTGTTCAAGTAAAACAATTACCATAATTTATCAGTAAATTCAATTTTCTTTAAAGTGTCATTTATATCCCTGTGCTATATCATGGTGGTTGTAATGACTTATTAAGAATAATACCCTAGGAAGTTTTCCATTTTAGATCACTGATTTTGAGATGTGATTGAAAGAGAACCAAAACATACTGGATGTCATTTTGCAAAGTTCAGGAAATGGAGATATTGGATCTTCATGCAGATTGTTGGGTTTATTTTAAATCAGATGCTATCCCTATGTCATATGTGCCCCATTGTTTCTCTTGGGGCAATAATCCTATGAGGAAAACAGTCACAAGATATACTGAGTTATGTAGTAGAACTGCACAGCAGTAGTTGTAATGATAGTAGTGATAGTACTACTACTACTACTACTACTACTACTACTAGCTGTTTTTTGAGTGTCTGCCAAGCTTTTTTATAAATATGCTACATATATTATCTCATTTAAACCTCATAATCCTAGAAAGCAAATATTATTATTACCTTCATTTTGCAACCCTCTAAGGGCAGGCATTTTTACTGTCTTCATTTTACAGGTGAATAAACTGAGGCACAGACAGGGTAAGCCACTTGCCCAAAGTCACACAGCTGTTAAGTAGCAAAGGTGATCTTCCGATCTGGGCAGCCGGTATGCAGAGCTGCTGCTTTAACCACTATCATAGAGCCGCCTTCTTAGTCATTTTTTATTGTTATTATTTTATAAATTTATATTGTAAAGCATTGCTGGAGACCTAGATTACCCCCTCCTTTTAAAGAATAATATACCACTGGTTTTGTGCAGCATCCCTTTGATGCTGTTATGTTGATGATTATGATTGTAGTAATGTGTTATGAGGTTTCAGTGTATGTGGTGATATGTTGGATGGCTAGCATTTATCGATTATGGTATGTCAGGCATCATTCTAAGTTCTTTACATGCATTAAAACATTTAATTCTACCATTACTTAGGTATCATTAAGGATGATGACAGTTCCTACTTCATAGAATTAAATATATTAGTATATGCAAAGTATATGAAATGCATGGCCTATAGTTAGTGCTCTATAAATGCTAGTTATTATTATCCTTACGTTACAGATGAGGAGACTGAGACTTTAGTAAGGTTAACTTCTTGCTCACAGGCATATAGCTGTTTAGAGGCAGAGCAGGGCTTTGAACTGAGGCAGTCCTGCTCCAGAGCACACACTCAGCCACCACACAAGCAAGAAAAATCAGGACCTTTATGAATTTTTCTTCCGTGTTTACTTGCTCTGTCTGCCAGTCAGAACTGAAGCTTTTGCTTTGCTTATGGGAAGCAGCATGTTATCAGGGTTTAGAGGAAACCATCTGGAGTTAGTCTGCCTAGATTGGAATATCATCTCTGTGAATCTGTAAACAGTTGTTGATAGCTGTGCAATCTTGGGAGATTTACCTAAACTCTCTGTGCTTTGGGTTTCTCATCTGTACAATGGGGATGATTATGTCTGCAGGGTTGCCGTGACGATTAAAGGAGAAAAACCTATCTAAAGTTCTTTGTATAGTGCCTGGCATATGGTAGCGTTCAAATAAGATTAGCTAACATTATTATGGCTATTAGAAATAAAATTAAGTTTGTAATTCACAATTATACTTTGAATTTTAGAGTCACAAATTAAATCCTGGGAGCCAAATTCAATGAATACTTCTATAAGCTATACCAGACTCCCTCTGAAAGTCTGTGTGTGTGACTGTCTTACACTGACAGTCAGAGCGTGGGCTATTATCACAGGGCTTTAGGAAGGACACGATGAAGCTGCTTACACAGCTGGAGTTGATAGTGGGAGCACCGGATGAAGATTCCAGAATGATTGCTACATTTATTTTGGGCCCTTAGAAATTGTGTTTAGGCAGTTTATTTCCATCAGAGTTCACTTAGCCCCATCATGACCACTTTCCAGACCTGGGGTAGACTGAGAAGAGAGAGAATGACAAAGAACACACACAGTGACAAAGAGCACACCTAGAGAGTGTCATGGTGAGTGAAGTAGGTCAGACAAGGACAAATATCATATGATATAGCTTATACGTGGAAACTAAAATATGACACAAATGAACTTATCTATGAAACAGGAAAAGAGTCACAGATGATGTAGAAAACATCAGACCTATAGTTACCAAGGGGGAGATGGGGGGGGAACTAAATTGGGAGATTGGGGTTGACATATACACACGACTGTATATAAAATAGATCACTAATAAGAACCTACTGTATAGCACAGGGAACTCTACTCAGTACTCTGTAATATGGGGAAAGAATCTAAAAAAGAAGGGATAGATGTGTACATATAACTGATTCACTTTGCTGTACAGCACAAACTAACACAACATTGTAAAGCAACTGTACTGAAAAAATATTAATTTTTTTTCAGAAAGAGCACACACGATGACTTCTTGACACTATGTCTTTCTCGGCTTTGATTCTTTTGTTCTTGGAAGATAAGCCAAGTGGTGTAGGCTTCTTGCAACAGCTGACATGCACATTTACTGTTCCCTCCCAGTCCTATCATGCACCCAGTATTTCTAAATAGTACAGTAGTGAATGCTATAGGTTATAGTTTTGACTTAATTAATTTTTAAGTTATTTCCATTGGATTTTGAATACCTTATCTATGCTAATTCATATGCCTAGGATTTTTACAGTCTCTGCTCTCTGAAAGCCTACAGTTTCCTTCAGGGGATATCCCTGGGAAGGAAGGAAAAAGATAAACCAAAAACCATACACAAACCCAAGGCAGTGTTTGTTTCAAAACCCATTCTGTTATCCAGTTGACTTTAAGGGATGTTGCTTCATTTTTCTTGCTTTCTCTTCCTTTTGTTGAGTTCTACATTCAAGAAGACAACAGGTTTCCACGTGGCTACAGCCTTCTTCCTCAGTCTGTTTTGTACAATGGCACTTAAGAGGATGTTAATAGATACTCTGCTGAAAACGTGTAATTTTTTACATTAGTTTGGGAAGCACTGGCATATGCACCATAACCAGGCTTCTCTTCTGCTGGACTTCGTAGAGCCTTTACTAACCCAATGAACATGTCAGTCTCCACGAGATGATCATAAGCTCTGTTTATTTGACTGGCATCTTTATTTCTTGCAATGTCTTACAGTTAATGTTTGAGGGCCATGCTTTGGGAAATGCTAGTTTATACAGTAGTCATTTTCATAGACAAAAATAAGGAAAGGTGGCCACAGCTTAATGGTAATTGTGCTGTTATTTTTTAAAGATTAAATAAATATCGTACCACAGTTTATCAACAACAAGAAAATCCTAAATTCAGAACTTACTAGAGTGTTTTTCCTTTGTATCAAACTTGAGGGAATGACAAAAAAGGAAAATGAGAAAAAAGAAAAACAGAATGAACTTAAAAACACTCTCTAATTCTATACTGAATCCTGCATCCATCAGAAATCTAATCTAATAGTTTACATACCCTATTTACAGTCAGGTTGTCGAGGGTACTATAAGCTCCTCAATCCTCAAAGATGTTCTTCTTCCCCCTCCCCGACCTGTGCCCCCTCCTGTTATTCTTCCTCCTCTTTCTTTTTACAAATGAAAGGCAGTACAATATAGATTAATAAATTACTGATAATTTTTTATAATAGGGATTAAAACAAAAATACTTCTGGACATCCTTAGGTACCCAGAAAACCATTTTTCCAGAACCTCTTAATCCTAGTACTGTAGTAAACAGGATGACTTATTATGGTGGTGTTTTAATTTGCGCCCTTTCATTCTTAGGTGAGAATAAATTTAATTTTTGCTCTCAGGATATGGGTACTCTAGAAGAATAGGGGACGGGAAATCAGAAGGTCTTGGTGACCTTGTTAAGTTCAGACCTAGATGGGCTCCCTGACTGAAACAGAGCAGGTACCCAACACATGTTTGTGGAGTGAACTTCATCCGCCTACGCTTTGACTTCTCATCTGTTCAAAGAGGTTGGGCAGAATACATGACCTCGTAGGTTCCTTAGAGCATGGAAATGTGGGTTCTGTGGTATTCTGTAATCCTTGACTGTTAGGGAACACGTAAAGATCATTTGGGAGCAAATACAATTTTTAGATTGCTATGTATAAAGACCTAGTATAAACTTTATTTTATTTTTTTATATCTTTATTGGATTATAATTGCTTTACAACGTTGTGCTAGTTTCTGCTGTACAGCAAAGTGAATTAGCTATACGTATACATATATCCCCATATCCCCTCCCTCTTGAGCCTCCCTATCCCACCCCTCCCTCCCACCCTCCCTATCCCACCCCTCCAGGTGGTCACAAAGCACCGAGCTGATCTCCCTGT
>NC_041218.1:96723672-96759665 GCF_002837175.3 Physeter macrocephalus
CCCCCCCGCCCCCCCCCCGTGTCCTCAAGTCCATTCTCTACGTCTGTGTCTTTATTCCTGCCCTGCCACTAGGTTCATCAGTACCGGTTTTTTTAGATTCCATATATGTGTGTTAGCATCCAGTATTTGTTTTTCTCTTTCTGACTTAATTCACTCTGTATGACATACTCTAGGTCCATCCACCTCATTACAAATATAAACTTCATTTTAAAAATTGAGTCTTCTTCCCCACTTCAGCTGTGTTCTATTGATTGTACACGACATGCTTTCACATTTAAAGAGTGAGGCCCTTCTCTGCACAGAAAGTAAAGCAAATAATTATTGCTGGAGATATAGAAGAATTTGCTTTCTTGAAAGTCAGCCATACCATTTAAAATGTTTCATATCATTAGGGCTTAATTAATGCCCTTAATTAACTCTTAGAAACGGGAGCAGTTTCTTTTCCTGCAAAGGTCTCTGTATACTTTTGATTTCAGGATCACTATCTAAAATGTCAAAAATATAAATATATGACTGCAGAATGCAGTTAATATTTATTAAATGCCTATTATGTACCAGATACTGTATAATACGTTTACATATTTACATATGCTAGCTTCTTTATTCTTTAAAGAAACCTAAGAATTAGGTATGATAAATTAGTTTTGAGAAAATCAAGGCTAAAGTTCAAGTGATTTGCGCAAGATCCAAGAGCTAGTAAATGATGGACTAGGAATACAAACCTAGTTACCCTCGGAGAAGAAGAAAATTATTTCAGGAATAAATAGTCCATTTCAAACATGTTGTGGGCTACGTCACTGTGCAATTAATAGGAAGAGGGAAGACCCTGAAGGTAGCAGTGGACTAAGGGCTCTTATGGTCCTTGAGCAAAAGTCTTCAGTAGAAGTGGGTGTGGCCCCCCTTTCCACCTTTCACCTTGAGGGGAGTTGAAAGCTTCAGGTGACATTCCATTCTTAATGTTGTGGGCTTGGGAGCAACACATTTTTATTCGATTAATGTTGGTTGTCATGGCAAAAATCTAGATTTTCCATTTGCATATAAATGAACCCAGATAGTCAGTAAATACTTCCACTTCAGATATGAAAAGCCTATCTTTAGTAGATTAAAGGTCAGGAATATTTATGACTTTTTTCATATCATGCTACAAGGCAAATGAATATTATGTCTTTTTTTTTAAACTCAGACTTTATTTTTCAACTTTTTTTAACTTCTTGCTTAATGTTTGAAAAAAAAAAATTCCAAAGACATTTGCGTCTACGTACTTCTTACTATTTTGAAGAAGTCATTCCTAAAGCCTGGAATTCTGTCTTTAAAAGATGGATGAACACCATTTTAATGTCTAGAACACCTTTGTCATATGGGTCGTAATGAAAACCCTTAGATGATCAAGGTTAGATGAAAGCATTGAAAGGTCATCTAGTCCTGGGCTTTGAATAAGATCTCTTCCAAGGTTTCTCTCAAGCTTGAAGCTTTATACTTTTGTGCTATCTGAAGTTTGCCCATGAAATGTATGCTTTTGACATATTTTTTTAAAGAAGAAGTTTTGATTCTCATGGTAAAAGAGCTCAGATGTCCAGTAAAATTTAGATATAAATTCAACTGGTTAGAGTTCTTTAAAAAATAATTATTATTCACTGACCAGCTCTTCAAGGAAAAAAAGAAACTTGGCTACTGAAAAAATTAACTGTAGATCCTCTCTAAGGATACCATGTATCAAAATAACTGTTAGTGGTATTAAAGAGATAAGTTTTAAAATCTTGGAAGGCTTCAGTCACAATATCTCAGAAATTTCATAACCTTTAAGTCTTTGCCTATAAATTGATTGTAAATATTGAAAATCAATAACTACGTGTATATTTTTTAGTAGAGAACTGTGACTGTATTTTCTTCTTGATGGTTTCACTGACATCCCCTCTGTGCTATTCAAAACATGCCAGATAAATTATTATTTCTTACATTGTACCAATTGCTCAAAATCATGTCTCACTTCAGGTTTTTTGTATTTACTACATTAGGTTGTCTCAGATCATATTTTTCTTCCGGTTTTTAGTTGCCTTTCTTTTACATACTTGAGAGAAAAAAAATATATTTCTACTTTTTGTAACTCTGCTCCTTGATTGCACTGTGTATTTCTTGTAATCATTACATTCTTTTTCTAGAAGGCATTGTTCTTGGAGACTGCCACTGATTTCCTGTTTTAATTTTGACCAATTGTTTTCTAAGGCCTGTTGCAAAGCTAACATCTCAAGAATTATTTTCAAAGAACTCTTGAGCTGGCTTTGACATTATATGCCACTAATGTCTTTCTAATAGGTCTTTTCATTCCTATTTTGTAGGAGTACTACTTGACATCTCTTCGTAGTTGTCTAATTAACATCTCAAATTTAACTGATCTTCTCACTAGACCTGCTGTGTCCACAGGCTTCCTTCCTCACTTCCTCTGTTAAATGACAACTTCATCTTTCCAGTTGCTCAGGCCAGAAGTCTTAGAGCCACACTTGACTCTTTCTCTCACACTGTACACCTAATCCAACAGGAAATGCTTTATTGCCAGAATATATCAGAATCTAACCAGACCTTTGCTGTAACCACGTGCATCACTGAAGTGGTAGGCATACTACTGTCTCAGAATTGTACATGACCAAATGGCTGTTATCGTTAACAAACTGAAGCACTTAAGAGGTGACAGCTAGGCTGGTAGCATGTTTTGATACATTCTGGTTTGAACATGAAATTATCTCCCATCAGATACCCTTGGCGGCATTTGGTAGCTATTTTCACATAATTTAGGGACTGTCAAATAGATGGAAATAGTAAGAAGTAATTGTTGGAGTTCACATTATCTGTCATTTATACTGCAACTTCCAGTTTATAAAGCACTTTTCATAACTATCTCATTTGATCTTCATAATCTTTCTAGGTAGCTGTTTATGTCACTGCTTTGCCGATGAAGAAACCGAGGCTCAGCATCTAAATGATTTGGCCTATCCTTGTTAATGGCGATGACATCAGAATTTGAGTCTGATTGTTCTGTGTCTAAATCTTATACTCTTTCCATTGCTTGTCTTCTGTCTTCTAGGAGGCATAATTAGGACCAGTAGTCTGAACATATACCCAGGAATTCTCACTGAACACTCTCGTAATTAGTGTTTAACGTCAGGATGTGTCCCAGAGATGGCAGATTTTCTGTCAGGGCCGGTGTTGGGGTAGACACGGGTCTCTTCCCACTTTCCCCAAGGCCCCTGCCCCTCCACCAACTTGCCCACCCTGGCCAGGGATCCTGTGGAGATTCCACATTGATTAGGTAAGTCTTTGGGATGCCTTCCAAATATCCTTTCAGAGAGGAAATTCTGTCATTTATAAAGTCCTGTGGGCATGTTTGCTTCTATAAGAACCCATACGTCAAAGATACTGCTGGGCCTTCTTGCATTCTCATTTTAATAGAGCCAGTTTTTATTAAATTACTGAAACTACTAAATTTTTGTTAAATTATTGAAACTGCTAAATGATTAGTCATAACTCCTTCTGTCTTGTCTGTTAATTCTTTAATACTTAGTATTTGTATTATTTTCTTCCATCCTGTATATTTCGCCCAGTATATTTAAAATGGAAGAACTTTCCTGACAAACGGCTGAGAAAATAAATTCTGTATTTCACATGGCCAAATGATATTCATCTATTAATTTTTCTTGTTTTTTCTTCATTTAGAGTACTTCAACATTTTATATTAAAATCTCAAAGCAAATCATTTCTGACAATTTTATGATTTGTTTTTGTGTTTGCCAATCTTTATACATTAATAATAAGTGGTCTTCCCATCAGGTTTATGATTTTTTTGAAATTTTTAACATAGAAGAGAACATATTTTCATGATATGGTTTATGGAATCTGTTATAGAAGGAAGATTTATTTTAGTTTTATAATCATACATAAAGTAATTCTTACCTTTTATCTCATAGATTTTTTCAGCCAAGCAAAGCCTTTTAAAAATTCCTTTCCCTCAAATTCATTTGTGATGAATTTGTGAATTCACCAGGGTAATGACTGGTTTTAAAGTTGATGTTGGAGACTTGCCTTTTCCTCTACTCCTCTGTCTTTTTATTTGGAAAAAGTCACTTATGGATGACTTAGGCTCATCTTTCAAAAGGTAGATATGCTTGTCTCCTTTCTCTTTCATTAGCAGTTGTGAGTTAGACTGGGATTGTAGACATTGACTTGATTTATAACTTTTGCCCTAGAAGATGAATATTAGGGTATTTTGGAAAGTAACCAGTAAAAGACATTTGAGTGATTTTAGCACAATGTGGTATACAGATGAAAGAAACAAAGGAAAAAATCCCTGGGTGTTACAGCTGAGGACTGGGTAGTATGACTTCTCTTTATTGGATTATAACGTTTGGTTTTGGAAAAAAATGCAAAGAATGCTGATATTTTCCATTAGTAGACTCATCATACTTTATATGATGTTTCTTGGCTGTATTACTTCCAATTCAGTTTTCAAAGTTGTCCACAGAGTTTTCACATTTGATTCTGTCTTTATACGGTAACAACAGGGTAATTTGGTGGCTTTCTTCTACATTTTACCTTTTCAGTGAATGAAAAAATATGCCATCTTCTACAGATTGTTTGGTACTGCCAGGATAGAGACATGGCCAGTGTCCAATTTCCAAACTCATGTATGATCACAGGAATGCTGTAATGGATGAATTAGCCCTTTTTGAATAAGGCTGTCCTGGATTCAAGCCGTAGCGTGCCGGGGCCGATGTCATAGCTGACAAGACGGGACCGTGCGCATCTTTTTCCAACTCCGTGTTCAGTGACATCACCTTGGCAGTTTGAAATCCCTTGCTGGGAGTATTTACACCATAGGAAGCAGCAAATTTTACAAACCAGAACTCTCCCCTGACCCCAAAGAGCTGGTTGGTAAACACAACACTGGTTCAAGCACACTTAATTTGTGTGACTTTGCTCACATATTTAATCTCTCTGGGCCTCATTTTCCACTTCTCTAAAATGTGGGAAGCTAGTACCTACTTCACAAACTTTTTGGAAAAAATTTTGTGAGATAACATAGATTACAGATTTTAATATAGCATTTAATGAATGGCTGTAATAATGACAATGATAAAAATAATCATTTCAAACTCAAATAGATTGTTTACATTAATTTACAGGACTGCATTAGTCACTGTTAGCTAAGTAAGTAGCACAAGGAACAAGGTGACAAAATGCTGGGAGAAATGTCTATTTTTAAGTGGACACATTCTTGGTAAGCTCTTTCTTGTATTAGTCTTTGACTTTTTTGGTTTAATTCAGCATCTCATTTCTGTATGTATCATACGGCAAACCACCATGGTAAGTCCAGTGAGGAGTATGTTCTGTGTTTTGCAGCCCATTTCCTTTTGCTGCTTCTGAAACAGTAAGTCAAACAGTTCTTTCTCTTTCTTAAAATATTTATTTATTTATTTGGCTGCGCCTGGTCTTAGCTGTGGCACGCGGGATCTTCGTTGCTGCGTGTAAGATCTTGGCTGCGGCACGCGGGCTCTTAGTTGCGGCACGCATGCAGGATCTAATCCCCTGACTAGGGATCGAACCCAGGCCCCCTGCATTGGGAGTGTGGAGTCTTAACCACTGGACCTCCAGGGAAGTCCCAGTAAAACAGCTCTACAAGTATGCACCAACAGTTTATTTTGTGTTTTTATTTATTCTATTTTCTAAGACAATTTTATTATATTTATTTATATAATATATATTTTCTATATAATTATGATTATAATATTTATTATCATAACAGGTTGAGAAATAAACGGGAAGCAAGAAATTTAAGATGCATAAAGAAATCAGCAATTATAGCCCGGTGAATACAACAGGAAGATCACCGTAAATGAGGGAGCTTTTCCGTGTTTGTTATTTCCATTTTTTCCTGACTCTCTCCTTGTGATGATCAGTGATAAAACTGGGCTGGTGGGCATATCCTCTCAGAGTCAGCTGGAGGTGCTCAGCTGCAGTTTGCTCTTCTGCTCGTTTCTTGAGACGACAGCGTCTCAAGGGTAGAGTGGGTGGAAGTAGCTACCTAAGGAGAAGGAACTAGGTTAAATCTCTGGGGCTTTTGCTTATAAAGCAAAGGAGAACAGGGGAGGCTGGTCTTGACCTGCAGATCAGCCCTGAGACTGATCAGAAGGGGCTAGAGTGAGGTTTCCTGACATACGGAGCAGTTAGAGAAATTTGGTGATAAAAGGAGGAAGGTTCCTCGTTAGCTTGAGGAGAAGGTAACAGGCAAGGGAAAATCAGAGATGCAGGATGTGAAATCGAATGATGGAACTTTCTGTCTTAATGTAGACCATCTGGTCATCTTATCTTTAAAGCAGTGATTTCTCAGACATTTTTCATCTTATATCATGATGACCATATGTCCCAGATTTCCTAGGATGGGCCAGATTTCAAATATTTTTGCCATTGTTAGGCCACTAGTCCCAAATTAGGAGTGAAAAATATGATCACTGTTCTTACACACCTCTCTTCCAGCTTCTGTCACCTTTATCACGTTCAGTTTCCAAATAGTTAATAGCATCGCTAAGCAACTGTCCAAAGCAGTGGTTCTCAAGTCTGTGTATCGGAATCATCTGGAACGTTTGTTAGAACACTGGTTCCAATGGCACCTGCTCCACCCCTGTAGCCCCCCCCCACCCCAATTCAGATCCATTAGGATCTGGAAGATATTCAGATATCTGTATTTTTAACAAGTGACCTATATGACACGAGGCAGCTGGCTCATGGACAAGTTTTTGGAAACCAGTGGACCAGTCAATGCCATTCACATCTTCCTCTGAGCATTGCAAAGCCTCTTACAACAGGACTTCTCAAGGGGGTTCTTTGACTTAAGGAATCTTTGAACTCCTAAAATTTTAATGTTAAACTTGTGAGTATGAGTCCATAAACTATTCCCTGGGAGAAGACCATAGCTTTAATCAAGTTCTCAGTGGAGTTAATGGCCAAGAAAGGATGCAAACCCAAGGCTTACAGGCCAAAAAATACAAGATCATTCAGAAGGTGAAAGGTACTTTTTTCAAGGGTCTTAGACGTCACTGCCTTCACGTTTCGTTTCATTTCGTTTGTTTTCATCTTCTAATTGATCAGAACTAATTATTGACCTAATAGGAGTCTTTTTTCTGGGTTTAAGGAAAACGCACACACATACACACACACCAATGACTTATTCTAAAGCAATGATTCTTCTCTCAGACAAGTATTTTCAATTTTTTCAACCGGGAACGTTTAATAGAATGTGGGGTGTGTGTGTGTGTGTGTGTGTGTGTGTGTGTGTGTGTGTGTGTGTGTGTGTGTTTGAAGGGTGATGGTTTGATGTGGGACTATCTGATCACCTCATTTAGCTTCTCTGTTTTCTCAGGCATTCCTGTCCCCCCAGCCCTTTGCCCTCCAGCTTTCCCCGTGTATCCACCAAAAGAGGTTATGGATCTGTGATGCAGTGAAATCCTGTCTGTTTTAAACTTATGGGTTAATATTCTCCAGCTGTGTTGCCTCGGCTCTAGGGAGACTTTTTCCTTGACAAGCATTTGTGGTTTAGGGAGCCAAGCAATAGATTGGAAACTTCAGGGCTAAGAGTTCTAACTCTGGGTCTGCCCTGACACAGCGTGTGACCTTGGGCAATTCATTTGATCTCCGTCCAAACTCTCTGATGCTTGATAACAGGATTTTCTAGAAATCTCCCTGCCAATAAAGACATATGGAACCACTCCTTGGTTCCACAAGGGAAGGCTACACTTCATTATCCTTCAGGCTTTTAACTCTCTTTCTCCATTTGCCCACCTCCCCGTGCCAGGGACTCCAGAGTCTTACTATGGGCTGTTTTCCCAAGTCTTGGTACTACTGTCTTACTTTTCTTTCCAAAAACACATCAGCAGTGCTATTCTATTTCAGCCCTCCCCAGGATTCCAAACTTTGTCCCCAAATACATACCCCACAGAACTAAATTGCCTGGGCAGTGTGAATTGTGCAGAACTGGACTCTGCCCTGGATTTCACATGGCTACTGTAAATAGAAGAGAGCTAAATTTCTCTCTCATTTTTCTGCATTCTACAAAGTACAGTTTATTGTTTTATGAGCCTACACAAATCATTTTTATACTCCATCTATTTTTTAACATCTCCTTTTATAGAAAATGATTATTAAATTTTTTTTAAAAGCAATACAATTCTGAGAATTTTTTTTTTTTTTTTTTGGTAGGAAACATGCACTATTTCAGCTTTTGGACTTTGTTAGAAGATTATTTGCTCGGATAATATGTGTCTTTTAAGTTTGGGGAACACGCGCACATACGTCCCAGCGTGTGATCAAGAATTTGGTGGGGTGGCATGAGAGAAAATTATGTTTTGTAAGGAACTTTTAGATTCCTTAGATAATTGCTCTTTCCGCATTTTAGTATAAGGCTGGAGCAGTAGAGTCGTGAGTATTTTTTTCTCACTGATATTTTGTTCTGCCTTCTGTCTCAAGACATCATGTCTCACTGGACATTGGGTTTTGATATTTTAGTCAGTGTATTTCTGCTAACGATAATTAAGCATCCTTTAAAATACTAAGAAGAGTCAGCATGTGGTTCTTTAGTAAGTCAATCCAGTGGACTTGAGTTGAACAATTAGTGGAGTAACTTAGGTTGTGTGTTATAAGTCAGACGCCCTCTGGCTTGGCGTGGTGTCGGTGGTTACTCTTGTGGGGTGGAGGACCTTCCTTCCCCTTGGAGATTCCCTCACTCTCCCCTCGGTTGGAGGCTGCCCCAGAGCCCCCCACCCCTGTTGTGTCTCCCAAGTAGCTTCCTTTCGCTGTGGACCATCTCTCTACTGAGATCTTTTTTGGATAATTGCCAACCTGGAAATTGTTTGATAAACCATCTGCTTATTATTCCTGTGCAAAGAAAGTGTATTAAGTAACAGTAATGGTTAAGCACTTTTTAGTATACTTTATGCATAATTTTGCATTTAATCATCACACTCATCCTGTGAGGTCTTTTAAATACCCACTCCGTGGATGAAGAACAAAAAAGTGTCAAGGTAATTTGTCTAGACTCACACAGGGAGTAAAGGCAGTCCGATTTGAGACCTGCTTGCTTACCTCATGCTCTCCTTCTTTGCAAAATAGCCAGGTGCACCTTTATGTATGGTTTTAAAACCGTGATGCTTAGACCCCAATCACGGGAAGAACTGCGGTATGTGTGAAAGGAAAATGGAAAGTGGAGGAAGCAAGTAGATATGGCTCTGCCTCTCCCCTTTTTCTTCTCTCTCTCTTACACACACACACACGCATCTGCACACACACACCAAGTTGAACAGATGATCTTTTATTTGTTTTCACACTGGACTTCCAAATAATGTTTCATATGAAGAAAAAACTTTCTCCGTAAAATACAAACAAGCCTTGAAACTTACTGCTTTCTACAATCCCACTTATCATAGTGCTTTCTTATCTCCCGCCCCGCCCGCCCCCTGATCTGGAATTGCTAATGTGACTCAGATGTTAGCAGAGGTCGTCCTTGTCTCTGAGTTCGCCCTGTCCTTTGAGATTTAAATAAAATTGTCTCAATCCCCCATTTCACATCCCCTGGAAGTTTCCAGTGCCACCCTCTAGATTTCTGCACATTCTCGCCCCAGTTCTCCCAATTCCTGGTGAACTCTTGACCTCCTGCATCCTGTCCCCACCAGCCACCGTGCACCCTGTGCTCCACGCTGACCGCAAGGGGAACTCAATCCTTTTCCCTGAACCAGCACCCCCGCCTCGTCCCCAGCTCACGCCCACATGGCACTCTTCGTAACGCAGACCTGCAGGCAACAGGAGAGGGTTTATATCCCAGCGAAACCTTTAAGCAGAATATGAGGCATCCTTGTTCGTAAACATTCTTAAGCCACTTTGCCACCAGAAAGTTCCTATTGGCTGCATTCCTTTGCCACCCCGAGTCCAGGCCCCTCAGCTCCTCTCCCCGCACCACTCCCTCGCCCACTCCTACCCATTCAACCCCCTCCCTTTCTTCTTGTCATCCCTCAGTTCAGAATCCCTGGCTGTTCTTCAGCTAGGCTTTGTTTGCCGCCTCTTTCTTAACCGTGTCTCCCAGAACCTCACCTTTTCTACCCCAAACAACTTATTAGGGTATTTTTCTAAACAAAGACAGTTTTCTCTCCAGGAGGAACCCTGGTGCACGCTATTGAGATGAGGTTCCCCCCAGCTACATGAACACAGTATAGCTCTGTTGGAGGGATAGAACCAGGCGAACAGCAGACCCAAACCAGAGGCTAGCTATCACCCTTGTTGGAGAAGAATCAGGGGCCTGTGTGAAGTGCGGGTAAACAATTTGTCTTTTTCTTGAACCTTTACTACTGAGAGTGATAAAAACAATTCATTAAGCAGGTACTCAGCATCAGACCCTGTGCTAAGAACTTCACAATTTTAATTTAATTGAACTTATTTACAAAACAGAAAGAGTCACAGATGTAGAAAACAAACTTATAGTTACCAAGCGGGGAAGGCAGGGGAAGGATAAATTGGGAGATTGAGATTGACATATACACACTACTATATATAAAATAGAAAACTAATAAGAACCTACTGTATAGCACAGAGAGAACTCTACTCAATATTCTGTAATAACCTATATAGGGAAAGAATCTAAAAAAGAGTGGATATATGTGTATGTGTAAGCTGATTCACTTTGCTGTACACCTGAAACTAACACAACATTGTAAATCAACTATACCCCAATAGAAATTAAAAAAGAAAAAAATGTTCACATTCTGTGAAGTACATATTTGTATTTTCTTTTAAGGAATAAAAGAGGTTAAGCAACTTGCCCGAAGGGCACAGAGTTAGAAAGCAGTGGGTCCTGCTTGGGCCAGGCACTGAAACTTCCAAGCTTCTCTTCTCTACAGTACTGCGCTACTCAACCACCTAGTGGTCAAAAGAACACTTCTCTTCTGAAGTGTTCTAGTCCACCTTCTGGCATCCTTGCTCCCCTGGGGCAGTTCCTCAGGCTCCGTGTCATTTTTCTGCCTCCTGAGAGACTCATAGAATTTGAGGGATGCAGCTATTTTCAGCTCCCATCTGGGAATATGTGTTTTTTTCCAGTATCCAGCAAAGAACGGAGCTTAATCTGCAAGTCATGTTAAGTGTATATTTGGATATCTGTATTTCTAAATGAAATGTGCTTAAGTAAACATTCTTTTTTTTTTCCTTTTTAACCATAATGAGTGAGCTCATAGGGAAAGGGCCCAGACAGTCATGGGCCTAATCCTGGTTTGACATCTTCTTGTGTGTCCCGTGGCCATTTGCTGATCTTCCCTTAATAACTGCTTCCCTACCATAGTGCTTGGCATTCAGAAAATGCTCAATAAGTATCAGTTTCTTTCCCTTTATATTACTAGTTGAAATTCTCCCATCAGCCTATTTTCTTTTTTCTTTTTTTTTTTTTTTGGGTACGCCGGGCCTCTCACTGCCGGGGCCCCTCCCATTGCGGAGCACAGGCTCCGGACGCGCAGGCTCAGCGGCCATGGCTCACGGGCCCAGCCGCTCCGCGGCATGTGGGATCTTCCCGGACCTGGGCACGAACCCGTGTCCCCTGCATCGGCAGGCGGATCCCCAACCACTGCGCCACCAGGGAAGCCCAGTTTTCTTAGTATTTGTTCAAAATATCAGATGGTTTCAACATTAGAAGTGGAAGGAAGGTGATGTGATGAATATATTCTACTTTTCCAGTTCTCCTTAGCTTTTTACATACATTTTTCTTATAATAAGAAATGAAATGATCATATGGTTTTCATTCTTCAGTTTGTTAATATGGTGTATCTCACTGATTGATTTACGTATACTGAAGAATCCTTGTATCCCGGGGATAAATCCTACTTGTTCATGGTATATGATCCTTTTAATGTGTTGTTGGATTCGGCTTGCTAGTGTTTTGTTGCAGATTTTTGTATCTATGTTCATCAGTGATATTGGCCTGTGATTTCCTTTTTTTGTGATATCTGTGTCTGATTTTGGTATCAGGGTGGTAATGGCCTCATAAAATGAGCTTGGGAGTGTTCCTTCCTCTGCAATTTTTTGGAATAGTTTGAGAAGGATTAACTCTTCTCTAAATGTTTGATAGGAGTCGCCTGTGAAGCCATCTGGTCCTGGGCTTTTGTTTGTAGGAAGTTTTTAAATCATAGTTTCAATTTCAGTACTTGTGATTGATCTGTTCATATTTTCTCTTTCTTCCTGATTCAGTCTTGGAAGGTTGTACCTTTCTAAGTTTTGTCCTTTTCTTCTAAGTTGTCCATTTTATTGGGGTAGATTGCTTGGACCTACTGTATAGCACAGGGAACTCTACTCAATACTCTGTAATGACCCATATGGGAAAAGAATCAAAAAAAGAGTGGATATATGTATACGTATAGCTGATTCAATTTGCTGTACAGCAGAAAGTAACACAACATTGTGAATCAACTATACTCCAATAAAAATTTTTTAAAAAAACCACAGAGGGAGGCCCGCGTACCGCAAAAAATAAATAAATAAATAAATAAATAAAAAACCACACACTTAGGAAGGCCCATTTTGAGCTGGAAAAAAATTTGGGGGTACTTTAATGAAATAAAGATTTATTTACATATTAAAAAAAGAAATGAAAATAGAGGTCTTTCTAAATGCCAAGAGGAAGAGGCCTGTTATCCAGCTCCTACTTTTGGTGAAGATTGAAAAGCATGTAGACAAGAGAGTGGAGGTGGCTTCAAGCCCCACGAGAGGAAGTCCTCTGCAGGGTTGGTGGCACATCGTCTCTCTAAACGTATGAAGGAGTGAGCGCGGTTCTCACATCCCCAAAGGGAAATATGTGCATGTGTTCATTGGAATATAGCAGTTTACTGACTTTTAGATTTTGGATTTTTACGTTATCAGCATTGGCTATATTGAATGATTTTATATCCAAATGTACTGTGCTTTGTTGCTTAAATGGGCGCGTTCAAAGGCAAGGTGCTCGCCACAGTGAGCCTGGGTGGTTAGTACCAATCCAGCGATTTGGCAGATATCTTCTTTTCATTTATGTATGTATTACTTTTTAATTGGGGTATAGTTGTTTTACGGTATTGTGTTAGTTTCTACTGAACAGTGGAGTTCCCTGTGCTATACAGCAGGTTCTCATTGGTTATCTATTTTATACATATTAGTGATATATATGTCAATCCCAATCTCCCAATTCATCCCCCCACCCGCCTTTCCCCCCTTGGTGTCCATATGTTTGTTCTCTACGTCTGTGTCTCTATTTCTGCCTTGCAAACCGGTTCATCTGTACCATTTTTCTAGATTCCACATATATGCGTTAATATATGATATTTGTTTTTCTCTTTCTGACTTACTTCACTCTGTATGACAATCTCTAGGTCCATCCACATCTCTACGAATGACCCAATTCCATTACTTTCTATGGCTGAGTAATATTCCATTGTATATATGTACCACATCTTCTTTATCCATTTGTCTGTCGATGGACATTTAGGTTGCTTCCATGACCTGGCTATTGTAAATTGTGCTTCAGTGAACGTTGGGGTGCATGTGTCTTTTCTCAGCCAGAAGCGCAAAACATCACCACTGTGCTTCTCTAGAACCACTGACCAGGCAGAGCGGATCGAATCATCAGAGGGCGCCGCTCGCCGTTTAATTTCTCCTTGAGTTGGTGGTTCCCGTCAGGTGAGGCAGCCGCAGCCCTCAGGCTCTCGGGCTCACACAAGGGTTCCTGTCACCTTGAATGAAGAGATCTCACCTGACAGCAAATCTGCTCCTTTTAACATCAATAACGCCAAGCCAGAAGGGAACACGTGTCCTAGGTAAAGTGATCTTTCTCTTTTCAGGTTCTAAATTAGTTCTGAAAGTGAATCGTTGTAAAAATGTTGACATTTACTCGCTGTTTAAGCATGCTTGCTCTACGGTATTGGTTCTCAAACCCCACTCCCCAGCACAGCTGTCAGATTCCTAGGTGCCACCCCTCATCGGTTCTGGTTGAGTTAACTTGGGGTGGGATCCAAGCAGCTTGGCTTTTCCAAAGCTGCTTCTTGAGTATTTCCACTGCAGGTAGTGCCTACCTTTCCAATAACTACATTGCAGACAACCGATACATACAGATACCTCCTTCTCTACCTCTGAAATGTCTCTGTTCTTCCACCTTCTCCTCAGTTCCTCCACCGAAATCCCATGTGGTTTTTTGATAGAAAGTTGTTTTGCAAATATCCTTAGTTTCTATGGGCTCTGAAGCGGAGGGAACTCAACAATGGGAATCAGCACAGGTGATGCTGATTAGGTAATTAGATCCCGCTAATGCAGGGATCTCAGAAAGTCTGATTTGCATGAGCAGTGCCTGGACCCTGATCCAGAGCCGTATTTCCTCTGCTCATCTCTCTTGTTTAGGGACGGTTCCACTGCAGACAGCAGGTTCGATTATAGCTAGTTTAAGTAGATGAAGGTTTGATTCAGGGGATTCGGTGCTTCAGAACTGTTAGAAGAGCTGGACTAGGAGGCTGACGTCCTAGAGACAAGCCCCCAGAACCCTTCTACTGTGCTCAGTCAAGGAGGCCGCCGCCACGTCTGTAGGAAGCTGATGATAAGGAAGCCGTCGCTCCCAGAGGTCTGCTTCTTCTGCTGCCTTTAGGAAAGCAACAGTGACCACTAAGCCAGGAAGAGCTCAATTCGGGAGCCACATAGAAAGTGGGACGCTTCACAGTCTGCTTCTCTCTCCACATGACTCACTATTCAAAACCAAAATTTCATGTAAGGGACTTCCGTGGGGATCCAGTGGTTAAGACTTCGCCTTCCAGTGCAGGGGTTGAGCATTCGATCCCTGGTCGGGGAGGTGAGATCCCACGTGCCTCGTGGCGGAACAAACAAAACATCAAACAGAAGCAATATTGTAACCACTTCAGTAAAGACTTTAAAAAATTTCATGTAAGTTCATCTGACTGCTGAAAACTAAGAACTAAGTCTTGCCTGGACCCCTAATTACAAGAGTGTCTTGGATTTTTCCCCCCAAGTTTTAACTCTTCAGTCTCTTGATAACTAGAAGAGAGTTAGAATAGATCTTGGACCAATGTATTCTCAGCATCCAGTAATTCCCTTGAAGCTTGAATATTTTCACTTTACTTTATTACATTTTCCTAAGTATCATTGTTTATAAAGTTAATTTGGGTCCTAGAAGTCTGTGATTATTTTATTATAGTCAGTGTTTCTGTGAGGGGAAAAACATTTCTAGGATCAAAGAACATTCGTATCAATATATTTTTAGATTGAAGCTCTTTATAACGTGGAGATTGCCTTTTTGGAGAAACTATCTTGTTACACACATGTATATGCATATGTATAGGTGTTTATGTTATGTGTGTTCTATGAGTGCAAATTATCTCGAATAGTACCTATGCTATAATTAGTATTGAGGTCCATAATGATCCACTGGAGGCCCAGCCAGATTCTGAGTGCCATAATAATTAGAGTAGATAACATTTATTGAGCCCTTACTTTGCACCAGGAGTCATGCTATATGTATGTGTTCTTAAACTTAATTCTTACAATTCTGTGAGTTTGATATTATTATTATCATCCCATTTCACCAAAAAGGAAACTGAAACTAAGAGAGAATAAGTAACTTGCCCAAGATCCATAGCTGGTAATTGGTACAGCCAGGACTTGAATCTAGGACTCAAATCATCCAACAAAATTAATCTTAGTGTAACTTTAGTGTAGGTATTTTATTTTAATCTAATACCAGATTGTGAAATTTGTTTTCTCTGTTTCTTTCTGCCTCTTTGCCGGTGTGTGTGTGTGTGTGTGTGTGTGTGTGTGTGTGTGTGTGTGTTTTGGACATGTTGAGTTTCATGTCCTATGGGGCCTTCTTTTATCTTCTCATCTTTGTTTAGCGTGAAATTTAAGATAAAAAAGTTTATTCATCTACAGCTCCAAAAGAAATACTAACCCACATTTGTCCAAATGGTAAGCAGGAAAGGAGAATGTATAGGTTCACAGCTCATCAAAAACTAGAACACTCTTGTGATACTTCACCATCTGGTGGTCAGAAACTCAAATGAGCCATCTGGGCACTAACTAAGCAAAGACCATGTTATTGAGGTACCTTCTAACTTAGCTGAGAGTTCTGTTATATCTTGGCCATTAGCCAGTTCTGAGGACTGCTGGCTAGCTGTCATGTAAAAGTGGAATTCTCAATTCATGCTCTAACCCATGCAGATCTTAGCATATATAAGAATTGTGTGTCTTCCTGTTTGCCACTGTCAGAGGTTCTGGTCCTATACTACTCCACTGAAAGCCATTTATACTGAGGCCACTTAGGACCCTTGTAGTTGTCATATCCAATTGCATACTCTTGACTACTTGGCCTTTCTAAATTCTACCCTCTCATGCTTTCTAGAAATGTACACTCTCTTGTGCTTTTCCTCCTGCCCTTTTAGTCTTCCTTCTCAGGCATCTCCTTAAAAGTTCCTCTTTGTTTTGTCAGTTCCTAAAATTTAGGTATTTATCAGGGTCCTTTGTTTGGTCTTTTAGGTTCAATGGGAGCTCTTGGCAAGTCTTAGTAACTTCTGACTCCTAACTTCATCCCCAAGGAAGAGGGATGATTAAGTGGGATCCAGGGCACTGACATTTATTAGAACCTCGTGCAGGGGAGTCTCTCACTCTCTGTCTCTTGATGACTACCCTTAGACAGCCCCTCTCTTCCTCCCATGAAACTGGGAGCAATATGGGTTCGGAGCCATTACTGCTAGGGAAATACCTTATCCTGAGAATACCTTGGTGTCTGGATTAAACAGTCTCCATTCTAGACCATGGCAAAACCCCTTGCTTTGTCCTCTTGTTTACCTCAGTTTGCCCTTCCTTTGACACAGTTTTCCTGGACACCAGAGTGGTCAGTTACAGAGGACTGAGACTTGTGTTTCAGTTTAGGGCAGATGGACTAAGCTGCCTCTCAGCTTCCTGTATGTGTTGTAGATCCTTTGCATCTGCCTCTGATTTTAGAGCATGGATGGTCCAGTCTCGCTCACCCAGAGACTGTCTACACTGGTGAAGGTATAGTGGTGGAGTGTTACAGTGGGAAAGCATACACTTTGGCCGCATCTTAGTTCTTGACCTCTAAGCTTGCATTTCCTTGAGGAACTCGTGATGGGAGTTTGAGGGTAAAGGGTAGGGCTTGGGAATTCGGTGGCAAGACAAAGTTTGGGATTCTGGCTTCTGAATATCTCTTAATAGATTTCCATCATGGCCCTAACAACACGACCTACTTCTTCTTCCTTATGTTCTTCTTTTGCTTCTAAACAGAACTCAGCAACCACATATATGCCAGCATTTCCAGTAGTCTTGTTTTCAGTCCAGTTGTCTCTACTACAGGCCAGACACATGTAGTCACGTGCCATCTGGACATTCTGCCTTGGATGCTCCGCAAGACCTCAAACATGTGCCAAACTAAACTCATAATCTTTCCATCTCTCACCTCCTGAATCTGCCTTTTTTTCTGTAGCTCACCAATGACAGGCATTCAGGTCAGAAACAAAGAGGTCACCCTTGACCTGGCTCTCTCTTAGCCCCCGCATTCAACCTGTCATTAAGTTATACAGAGAGAACCTTGATGGCTACACAGCTTGTGGGATCTTAATTCCCCGACCAGGGATTGAACCCCGGGCTGTGGCAGTGAAAGCCCCGAGTCCTAATCACTGGAATGCCAGGGAAGTCCCCAGAGAGAACTTTTAAAATAGCTTCCTTGAATCCACCCTCCCTTCTTTACTCTCACTGTCCCTGCTTCATTTAGGCCTTCATCACTTCTCACATCTTATAACAGGAGCATCCTAAGAGGTCTCTCCACTTACAGCCATCCCCCGACAGCTTCCAGCTCTACATGGAATGGAGTTCAGTATTCCAGAACAAAACCGAAACCCCTCGTCTCGCTCTCTGTAGTCACCTCTTGTCCTCTCGCTGCCCGTGCTGTGTTCCCATGGATCGGCGTCCGGTCCCAGAGTGTTCGCCCTCCATCCGTGGCCCAGGGATTGCCCCCCGCCCCCGCCCCTGCTGCCCCAGGTGTCCTCACCCTGAAGGTGCTGCTCCAGAGCCACTCCCTGCTCCCTTCCTGAGCCCTCTGCTTGGGACTTGTTCCTTCCGTATCATCTCTCAGCACCCTTTGCTTTTCTCTATGCTAGGACTTGCCTCATCACAGTATGATTTTCCATTTCCCCAACTGTTTAATCATTTTCTCCTCAACGGTGATCTCCATAAGATCAGGAACAGAAGCCCAGCCCAACACACAGCCTGATGTTTACTGAGCATAATTTATGTGGTTTAAATCAGTGAACTCGATATCTGTCCAGAAAGAAAGAACCTTGTGTGCCACCCTTCAGGACATGTGAGATCTAAATAATTCAGCTAATCGTTTGAAATCAGAGAGTCCCTCATATAGAGAGGAAGTGATAAACCAAGGGCAGAGAGAAGATTCTCTGTTGCTCTCTTCCCGAGGGCCCTCCGAGTGCTCAGATGAAGCCCGCTGGGGACGGCCCTGAAGGTAGACTCCATTTGTCAAGAGGTAGAGGGACTTCCAAACTCCAGCTATGAACATGATTTCGGGGACCTCCAGGAATCCTGTGTGGCTAGGGGGAGGGAGTGTGGAAGGAGGAGGGGGTCAATTTTGAAGGACCTTGAGAAGGTTGTCCTTGACCTTGACTGTGTTGTCCACAGTCACATAGTCTGTAGTAACTGAGTGGAGAATCAAGTTAGTTTAGTTGAGAATGAGCCAGGAAAGTTATTGCTCAGAATTAGTGATCAGAGTTCGACTGCCTCATCTGTCAGATTATGTATGTATCAAGAGTTATCAATCTTGAAATCTGGATTATATATTTTATCCAAATATAAAATTGACATTACATGTAAAATATGTAATGACCCTTCAAAAGATCTGTCAGTCCACAAGCAAAGCTCCATTTTGTGAACTGCAGAGTTAGAATGAGAAGCTACAGAGTTCGAGGAAAAACGTCTCTAAATTTTTGAGGCCAATTTCAATGGGGGAATAAAACCTCAGTACTTCAGGGGAGGAAGATTTCAGGGGTGGCCTGCCTCTATTCCCCCTGACTTCCGGCTTCCTGCTTCTCCGTTTAAACCTACACTTAGGCACAGAACGGCCCTTACCTCCCCCTCAGTTGGTCAGCTCAGTCCTACACTTTGTGCTTCCCCAAATCTCCTCTACCCCCTTCTTTGCGCTGTCAGGAAACCCCTGCTCTGCCAGCAGCTCCCTGACTTCACCTGCTCTTCCCTTTCGCTCCTCCAGTAGCTGTTTCTCAGACCAAACCTAGAGTCCTCTGATGCCAGCGACCTGTCAGGTCACACTGAAGAAGGAAACCCCTTGTCCTGTTCCACTCAGGAAGTGGGGGAGGAGATCTGCTTCTTCATTATCTCCTGCTTCTTCTGTTTGCATGATAAAATACCTGCTCTCTGTCCACAGTTGCTCAACCCAGTATCTGAGAACCAAGATACTATTTCTTAGAAAGGAGTAACCACAAAACAAGGATAAGCAGAAACTAGAAATAGCAGATCTCTCACTGTAACATCATTTGTGGCAAAAGGATCTTGCATGTGCACAATCGTGGTATTGGAACTCAGGTGCTGTCTTTCTCTTGTTCTCATTTCCTATCTTAAACGGAGGAGAGGGCCCTTGTGACATGAACACAGTGAATGTTAGAAAAACAGCCGAAAAGGAACTTTTTTTTTGAGTACCTGCTCTATGCTAAGACCTTTCTGAATCCTCATGACAGAAAGATAATGAGATATATGTTCTGTCCCCAAAGAGCTCTTGGTTTAGTAGAGAAGGCAAATTTATAATAAATATGTTGACAGTTGTGTAATAGCGTACACACAAGATTCAGAGCTAACAGAATGGGAATTAATTAACTGTTTGGGGTGTGCGTGTGTGGATATGTGGGTGTGTGTGTCTGAGAGAGAGAGAAAGAGAGAGAGGGAGAGAGGGAATCTCATTTGTTTCACATGAAACTCCTCTGAGATAGTCATTAATATCTCTCTTTTACAGATTAGAAAATTGAGGCTCAGAGTGCTTGTGTAATTTGACCCAGGTTATCTAGCAAGTGGTTACCTTGACATTCACACCCAAATCTGTCCAAAGTCCAGAGTTGTTTTATTTCACTTCACTGTCTCCTGTCTTCATAACCCCACGATCTAGGATGGTAGAAAAGAACAACGGAGTGGAACTAGGAAGCAGTATTTGTTATCACGAGCACTCTGTTGTAACATAGATGTCTTGTGCAGCTTTACTCTGGATGACTCTGGGTTTCTCTCAGCTCTGTTTCTATGTAACAGGAAACCATTTAGCCTTCAACAGGCACTCCTGATTTATGTTTAATAACACCTTTTCTTCCTAACTTTGGCTGTTTATGCATGTTAACGGGTCTTTTAATGTAATGTGCATCCTGGATGAGATTACCCTGGGACATTTGTTGTCCCTGTCACCAGCTGCTTAGATTTAGTTTTACAGATCGAACCTTCCAGAGGTTGTTTTTACTCATCAAAGAACCAAAGCAGTAGTTGGCCTACTTGTTGGCAAAAGAGCCCTTTCATGATCGGAAACATCATGAAATGATGAAACATCATGAAACATCATGTGTCTGAATTTGGATCTGGGTAACTAGTGGGAGGGATAAAGTGATTTGATTTCAGACTTTTTCTTTTTGTAATCAGGAAGGTAATACCATGGATTTCTTGGATGAGATTCTTCTTGTAGATGTCCACCACTTCTCAGACCTAAGACCAGTTCTATCTCAAAATTCCAGGTAGAGTATGGCAGACATAGCGAGAAGACCCCTGAGTTGAGATTCCCTTGCTCATGGACAGGGCTTTCTCTTTTCTCTAGGAAAATAGAGGTCTGCTTTACTTCTACAGGGATTTGAACTTTTTCCTTTGAGAACTTGGAGTTATCCCCCATTTGCACCCACCTTTGACTTTTAACCCAGCTTGGTTGTTGAAGTTACTGGCTTCTTTCTTTAGACTCTGACCTTACCCCCTGCAGATGCCCGCAGCCCAGAGCCCTTTCTAACTGTTTTACTGGAATGCTAGCTCCAAGGAAGGAGGACCTCATTCATCACAGTATCCCTGGAATGGTGCTTTTCATAAGTATGTGTGTAATAAAGTTGGTACCACTAGATACTCAGGACGATCCATCTGAGCCTGAGACTGATTTCCTCTTGGGATAGAAGTCCCCCTCCATTCTTGGCCATATGTCAGCATCACAGCAAAGCCTTTTTATTTTCTTTTCTTGAATTTTTTTCCCAGTTTTATTGAGATACATTTGATATGTAACATTATATTGGTTTAAGGTGTACAACATAATGATTTGATGCACATATATATTGTGAAATGATTACCACAAGTTTAGTTAACGTCCATCACCTCACATAATTACAATTTTTTTTTCTTTGTGATGAGAACTTTTAAGATCAGTCTCTTAGCAACTGTCAAATATACAACCTTATAGCTGGAAGCTTGTAACTTTTGCTACCTTCACCCACTTCCCCCGTCCAGCACCTCCCTTTCTCATTGTGGTTGATTTGCATTTCCCTAATAATTAGTGATGTCAAGTACCTTTTCATGTACTTGTTGGCCATTTGACTGTCTTCTTTAGAAAAACATCTATTAGTGAAGCTCTGATATACTCTTTTGCTTGCCTTTTGCTAAAAGGTGAGAATTATGCCCTTTTATCTTGGGCCTGGCATAAAGCTATGGCTAGTAAATGCCAAACTTTCTCAGCTGAATCTTCTACCTCTGAGTCCCCTCTTAGGTGTTCTGAGATGGCCATGGGTGTTACTGTTTGAGCGCTTGTCCTTCTGCAATTCACTTTTCACTTCCTAGTCATCCTCACTCAGCATGAAGAGAAACTAGGCAAACATGAAAAAGAAATGTGGAGCTTACTTCACTCTGTATGACAGTCTCTAGGTCCATCCATATCTCTACAAATGACCCAATTTCGTTCCTTTTTATGGCCGAGTAATATTCCGTTGTATGTATGTGCCACATCTTCTTTATCCATTCCTCTGTCAATGGACATTTAGGTTGTTTCCATGTCCTGGCTACTGTAAATAGTGTGAAGTAAGTCAGAGAAAAACAAATATCGTATATTAACACATATATGTGGAATCTGAAAAAATTGGCATATTCGATCTTATTTACGAAGCAGAAATAGAGACACAGATGTAGAGAACAAACGTATGGATACCAAGGGGGAAAGGGGGAGGTGGGGTGAACTGGGAGATTGGGATTGTCATATATACGCTATTGATACTATGTATAAAATAGATAACTAAGGAGAACCTACTGTATAGCACAGGGAACTCTACTCAGTGGTCTGTGGTGCCCTAAATGGGAAGGAAATCCGAAAGTGAGGGGATGTATGTACACGTATAGCTGATTCACTTTGCTGTACAGCAGAAACTAACACAACATTGTAAAGCAACTACACTCCAACAAAAATTTTTAAAAAATGTAGAGCAACCCCCATCAATTCTTTTCTTCTGACTTTCTTGCGCTTCTCTGCTTGAGCAAGAAGAAAAATATTAAGTTATGTAGCTGTTTCCACACAGGTTGTGTAAAATCATGTTAA
Source organism: Physeter macrocephalus (assembly GCF_002837175.3). NCBI lineage: Eukaryota > Metazoa > Chordata > Mammalia > Artiodactyla > Physeteridae > Physeter > Physeter macrocephalus. The sequence continues at coordinate 96,746,342 of NC_041218.1, forward strand.
TTTATTCAAAAAACATTTAATGAGTGTTTACTGTGTCACACAAATTTTTGAAAGTACGATTGTTTTTTCTGCCTCCTCATAAAAGAGATTTAGAATCTCTCATTTAGAAATATTAAACACCAATGACTAGTTTACGAGTTCTCTTGAAATTGAAGGACAATAGTATTTATAAATTCCACAAAAATTACTGTTAATAACCTGCACATTTCATAAAACTGGATACAGACTGCATTGTAAAGAGCGTTTTCTTCAGCTAAGGGAACTTTTTTTTTTTTTTTAAGTGTATCTCTAAGAGAATATCTTCAAAAACCATGAAGGGGAGGAGAGGAGGGAGAGAGAGGGGGAGAATCAGAGAGAGACAGATTTATAAGGGTTTTTTCATATATTATAAAACAACTATATTGTAAATATTATAAAATCAGCTAGAGGAAGAATTGTGAGTGTCTTACACATTCTTTGTATCACCCGGTGAAGGTACTCAGTAACTTTGCCTCTGAGTTCCTGTAAAGACATATTTTAATAAAATTGAAATCAAAAGTATCTGTTTTTTCTTTCAAATCTATTTCATACTTAATAGTAAGGATTAAAAGAGAATCTCTCCTTTTTAAAGAAAATAAACTTTCTATAAATGCAACGTCCCATATGCAGAATCTGACCTTTTTGTAGAAAGACAAGCCTACACCGAAATGGACTGACTCAGCTCAGAGGTTTTGAACGTATTAAAGTTTGCTCCCATTGAACTGACATGTAGACAAGTGTTTATATGAAGTCTGTTGTCAGTGCATGTGTTGAATCATCTGCACCTCCAGCCAGGAAAATGATACTTGGTGCAAAATCAGACAATCAGAACTTGTCGTTGAAAACTAGAAGAGCTGAAGAGCCAGTTGTCACTTGCCTATGAGCTTGTTTATGCTATGAATCTAAAGCAAAATTCACTAAAAAATACAACAAACTGGTGCATATGACAAAAAAAGAAGCAGACTCACACATATAGAGAACAAACTAGTGGTTACCAGAATGGGAGGGCCCAATAAACAAGTGGGGGAGCGAGAGGTGCAAACTTGTGTGTAAGATAAGCTCAAGGATGTATTGTGCAACACGGGGAATATGGCCAATATTTGGTAATAACTTTAAGTGGAAAGTAACCTTTAAAATTTATATTAAAAAATAGGGAATTCCCTGGCGGTCCTGTGGTTAGGACTCGGTGCTTTCACTGCTGAGGGCCCTGGTTCAATCCCTGGCTGGGGAACTAAGGTCCCACAAGCCTCACGGTGCGGCCAAAATAATTAATTAATTAATTAATTAATTAATTAAACTAAATTGAAAATAAAAAGCAAAACTCAGTCATTCAAAAGATTTAAAGGCTCCTAAACAGAGCTGTGGAGATCTGCAAAAGGTTTATTTCCCATGTGAGGCTGTAACGTGTGTTACATGTCCTCTGCCTTTGCATAAATATGCACATGTATTTAAAAGTTGTATTCTTTTGGTAGTACTGTTACTGAATCAAATATTCGTCAGATCCCTGCGTTACCTAGAACACTTGCTTCCTAGTAGTATTTTCAGAGCAAATATATTATTTTATGCAGTGGTAGGCTCACTTTACCTTCTCTTCATGATAAAGATGAAATTTTTAACTATGAAAATTATAGGGATTTTCATTCAAAATTGAGGAAAAGAACAGAATTCCTTTTATCCTAATTTTTTTCTTCTGTGGTCAAGGTGACAGAATGGGTATACCTCCCCATTCATTTGGAACACAGAAAATTGAAAAAAAAAAAAAAAAAAAAAAAAGGACTTTTTTTTTTTTTTAAAGCAGAGTTTCACTAAAAGCAGAATTTAAACTAAAAATCTCTGATGAACAAAAATAGAATGAAAATCCACATGGCAAGCAGTAGCTGAAGTACCCAGGACCCTGAAACTGGAAAGTGAGAGCAGGCCCAGTGGTCCAAGCCCATGAGGTACTAAAAAATGTACCCACCATGGTGAGTCACAGGGGCCCGTGCCCTCCATGATGTCAGGGGCTGAATTAGAAATGACATGCAAGGAGAGGAAGCAGAGCTAGTTGCTCATTCCAGTGGATTTTCCAGTAATGACCTCATCTGCTACTACGCAGACTGGGGCGGTCAGCTCCCCATTGGGCAATGTCCCAAGCTTCTAGAATCAGACCTAGTTCTGAGCCGTGGACTCTCGGGTCAGGCTGAGGCAGTGGTGAAACTGCCCACTATACGAATGTGAGTTTAGGAAGGGATAAAAGCAAAGAAACAAAACAAAATTTCCCTGGCAAGAAAAACTCACAAAGCCCAAATTTAAGACTATGTGGAAATTCAAGATTGTGAAAGATAGCAAGTGTACCCAACGAGTGGGAGAAATTACACTTGAGGAATTAGAAATAATCAAGCATTTGTCAAATGATTTCAATAAAATTATTTTATATATCTTTGAAAGAATAAAAAAGGACTAGTATCCAAATTAAACAGTATTTCGAAATTGTGAATAAAAATATCAAAAAATTTGAAACTAGCGTGGATAAATGCATCTAATAACCCATTAGAAATCTTGAAAATGAATTTTTTGTATAGATTAAAAACTGAAAATAAAAAGACTTCAATGAAGAGAACAAATAGATTGGACACAGTAGAAGCAATGGTTAATGAAATGGGAAATAGAACTGAGTAGGTTCCATAGAATATTGAGAAAGGAAGTAAGGAAGGAAGGGAAGAAAGAAAAGAAAAGAAAGAAGGAATAAATGAAAAATATGAAAGAGTCGGAATGAATTGAGACATTGAAATATATTTTTAATAGGAGTTCCAGAAGGATAGAATGAAGAAAAGACAATATACAACAGATGATAACAGCTAAGAATTTTCTAGAACTGAAGAAAGCCATGAGTTCATAGCTAGAAAAAGCACAGAGTGCCAGTCAGGTTAAATTAACACAAAACAACAAAAGCCTACTTGTAAACACATCTTATGGAAGCCTTAAGTTGAAGTAATATTTTGAAACGTTAATTTTTTTCTTTTAGCCGTATTGTTGCCAGGGCAGAGTTTGTTTGTATTATCTCTCTTTCTGCCACCACGATCATCTATTAACCTATTTTTGTCAACAGTATTTATTAAGTTAAGGGGCATGTGATTAAAATGGCCAAAATCTGAATTTTGTTTTCTTATCAAGGAGAAATACACTTTGATTTTGCCAGTGGATTAGTTTTCTATCCACTGTTTTCTCTCATCATTGATGTTTTCTCTCACGATTATATGTATTCATCAATAATATGAATATATCTAATGCTCAGTTAAGTATTTTCTAATTTTCTCCCAAGGTTTGAATATTACTAGCTATTGTGCAGATACTCAGGTATCACTAGTTCATTCAAGACTGTTGATTCCTTCCTTCCTTAACTTTGGTCTAAGTTACTATGAACTCATTTAATTGAACATTCCGAAGCCATCTTGTCTCCAAGAGTTCCTGGAGTGAGGTTCTGATTTTTTTGCTTGATCTATTTTATGGGAGACTTAGAGGACTGATATTCAGCTGATATACACCTATGTGATGTTACTGGCCAGCACTGACGCTGATTGGTTGGTATTTCAATTATCTTTTGCTGCATGACAAACTACCTCAAAATTTAGTGACATAGAGTGATTAAAACACTTATCTTTCTCATGAATCTGAAATTTGGGGAGGGTTCGATGAGGCCAGCTTATCTCTGTTTCACTTGGTGTCAGCTGGGGTGGCTCCAAAGCTGGGGGCTGGAATTATCTGAAGACTCGCTCACATGTCTGGTGGTTGATGATGGCTATTGGCTGGAGCTTCAGCTGGAGCCATGGCCAGAAGACCTATACTTGTTCTTTCCATGTGGCTGCTTGGTTTCTTTGGAGGATGGCAGCTGGATTCCAAGGGTAAGAGACAGAGAGGAAGCCAGGTGGAAACTGCATGGTCTTTGTGACCTAGCCTTGAAGTCACCCAAGGCCACTTTTATTTATTTATCTAAATTTTTATTGGAGTATGGTTGATGTACAATGCTGTGTTAGTTTCAGGTGTACAGCAAAGTTAATCAGTTATACATATACATATATCCACTCTTTTTTTTTTAGATTCTTTTCCCATCTAGGCCATTACAGAGTATTCAGTAGAGTTCCCTGTGCCCTACAGTAGGTTCTTATTAGTTATCTATTTTATATATAGTACTGTGTATATGTCAATCACAATCTTCCAAATTATCCCTCCCCCCCTTTATCCCGTTAACCATAAGTTTGTTTGCTACATCTGTGACTACTTATGTTTTGTAAATAAGTTCATTTGTACCCTTTTTTTTAGATTCCACATATAAGCAATATCATGTGATATTTGTCTTTCTGTGTCTCACCTGCTTCCCTCAGTATGACAATCTCTAGGTCTATCCATGTTGCTGCAAATGGCATTATTTTTTTCTTTTTTGTGGCTGAGTAGTAGTAGTCCATTGTATCTATGTGCCACATCTTCTTTATCCATTCCTCTGTCGATGGGCATTTAGGTTGCTTCCATGTCCTGGCTGTTGTAAATAGAGCTGCAGTGAACATTGGGGTGCATGTATCTTTTCGAATTATGGTTTCCTCAAGGCCACTTTTAACTCATTCTGTTAATTAGAAGTGAGTCACTAAGGCAGATCCATATTCAAGTTAGACTCACCTTTTGATGAGTAGGAGTATCAGAGAATGATAGACATTAAAACCCCTATAGTCCTTATATGAGGTACATAGAGCAGGCAAATTCGTAGAGATACAAAATAAAGTAGAGATTACCAGGGGCTGGGAGTGAGGGGAGAATGGCGAGTTTTTGTTTCAGAGCTATAGAGTTTCTTTGGGGGATGCTAAAAAAGTTCTGGAAATAATAGTAGTGATGGTTGCACAACATTGTGAATGTACTTAACGCCACCGAATTGTACACTTAAAATGGTTAAAAGGGTAAATTTTACGTTATGTATATTTTACCACCACAGTAACATAGTCTGCACCCATTCTAATTAATCAGTGCCTGACTTTTGGTCTTAATGTATTTTAACTGCTCCTTCTGAATACATGTATGTCCCCAAAGTATTCATGAGAGGTACGAGCTCCTGACCCCTCCTTTTCCTGGCAGGGGTTTCACAAAGGCAACTACTACTAATGAAAGGAGTGCTGACTTTTGCGAGCACTGGGCTCTAAGATCTAGGAAAGTTTGGGATAAGCTATTTCCAATTTTATTTGGTAAGCAACCCAACAGGGGAGCTACTTATAATAGGTAAGGATGCCTGATGACGCACACGTTTTGCATTTACGTTTGATGAGTGAAATTTTGTTTCACTCCAGGGAGAACTCACTAACAGGGAAGTTATAATGGAGATTTTCAACTTTTTAAACCCAGCTTCCTCTGTCTATTCATCAAGGGCAGGAAAAGCCAAGTAGGCTCAATGACTCACAAAGTTGCACTGGGACCCCGTGAGCACTGTGTTAAGACTGACCACCCAGTGAGTGGCAGGCCCAGAACCTTTATAGGCTTGTGACACCTGGCACCTCCACAGAAACATTTGAATTCAGTGTCTGGTATCAAGGAGAAGCGTGGCTGAGATGTAGGAACCAGCGTCTCGGAAAAGTAATAGAAAAGTACGTATTTAATAGTGAATGGAGGTGGGCAGTCAGCCCTGGGATCTTTTGTATCGCTCTAGACCCTAGGCCATTCCCAGAAACAGAAATGACTTTCTGGTATATTTGTAGTTAATTCCTTAATGTCAGACCTTAGTTAGTAAGCTACCACAGCACATGGCTCGCTACCCTTAGAAAAGTGGCTGTCCCCATTTCAGTGGGATGGTTCTTTATTAGGAATGCCAGAGCTTGGTTTCTTCCTGTTTTGCCACTAAATTGAGGACCGCAACAAATGTTCTAATATGTTACCTCTGTGGTTTCTTAGTTTTACAACAGTGATAACATCCTCCTGCTAACTAATTGATTATTATGCTAACAGCATGAAATGTACTCCTTTGAGAATGCAGTATAGTGGTCGGAAGATTCTTTAAAAGGAAAGGTTTAGTAGATGTAAAATTGAACACAGTCAGCCAATGTGGAAAGGAAAACTTCGGGCTCAGTTTCATAGTATTCCTCCTTCTGACTGTTTTGGAGTTTTCAGAAGTATTGGATAGCATTATTGTTACTTGTGGTGATACTGCTTGAATTTCTCAGAAAATGCTATGGGGTAAATACTTGCACACATGTGTTATATTTTATCAGACCTACTCGTGCCTTCAGATCATGTGCCATAAAAAAAGCTGATGTGTGTCTTTATTTTGTAAGTTTACCTCTATCATATAGTAAATTTCCTTAAAAGTAAGTCAGTTGCCTTTAGAAGGCAAGGTAACTAGTCCTTGTCTTCAAACCTCTTGCAATTATTTTTGGTGGCAGGTTTGTAACCGCGGCGCCTTAGTTGTAAGGTGTGTTGTAAGCATAGATAATTGTTACTACTAGTTAAGTGAAAGTTTAGAGTGGTTTATTTAAAAAAGCAGGTTCAAGGTTTTCCCTTTAATAACATTACTCACATGCATTTTGCAATGCTTTCTCGACAGAAGAGAGTAGGAGAAGCTATGACTGGATCACTCCCATGTGATTGATCAGCCACCGTGCGCATGTCGAAGAACTCTGTTTAGTTTGGCACTTGGTGTTAATCTTGGCACTTTGCTGGTGCCTGCTTTTGAAAAATCTTAAGACCAAAATGACTGAGCACATGTCCCAAAGTGGTGAAAGCTGCATTAGACTGCTTTCCAGAAAAGTTCTTTTCTGCTTCACGTGAGGCAAGGACCTAATACCAGAGAATTATATGAATTTGTCCTTTCTGCCTTTGGGAGTTGTTCAATCCTAGTGTGCAGAGGTGCTCCAGAGGTCAGTAAGGGAGGAGGGGAAATGGGGTGTGTGTTCGGAAGAGGGTGGAGTAGTGATGCAGTTCCTGGGGTGTAAGAGCACCTTGGAGAAGGGTGATGGAGGTGAAAGTGTCACGGTTGGCTGAAGGGAGAGGGAGCAACAGATTGCTTTGGAGATAAAGGTAGGGCGTGTGCTTGAGAGGAGGGCATTGGAAAAACCTGAAATCCAAGGAAAGAAAAGTCAGTCATTCTTTTCTTTGCATTTAGGAGCTCTTCTAGTACCTCCCACCTTACTAATATGCTGAAATCACAGTCAATCAGAGAAAACTGATTGCATGGTATCCTATTTAAATAGAAATGTCAAGACATAAAGATTGAATTGAGTGAACAGTGGGCTGACTTAAAGTTCTGGGGATGAATGTGATTACTCAGCAAGTTTTTTTCTGAATCTTCTGGTGCAGTTTACAGAATTTGTACCATTTGGGCAGGTTTAGCTTGCGTTCCCTGGCATGCTCTACTCCTCCTTAATAACCCGTTCCACTTGTTAGTACTCCTTGTATGTATGTCTTCCTGGCAAGATTGTAAACTGTGAGGGCAGGACCACATCTACTCTACTAACTACTCCATTTCCAGTACAATGCCTGGCAAAAAGTCAGTGCTAACTAAATGTTGGCAGAAGAAGCAGCATGATACAGATGCTGTAAGAATTAAAGACAGTGTTTATAAAGGACTTCATTCCGTTTCTGGTTCTTAGTAGGTGCTGAATAAATGTTTTTATTATTTGTAATAATAACATGAAAATCTTCTTTCTCTGGTTCTTGTTTTATTGGTTAGAAGAGACCACTGCAGTGAAAAAGCTATAACGATTCAACATCACTATGTTTGAACAAGCATGTGAGAATGTGTAAACTCTCCTTAAGATGCTTGCTAGAAAGTCCTCATTTCAGAAGAATATAAAGCAACGTGTGCACCTTCTTTTTTAAAAAAAAAAAAATTTATTTATTTTATTTATTTATTTTTGGCTGCATTGGGTCTTCATCGCTGTGCGCCGGCTTTCTCTAGTTGCGGCGAGCAGGGGCTACTCTTCGCTGCGGTGCGCGGGCTTCTCATCACGGGGGCTTCTCTTGTTGCAGGGCACGGGCTCTAGGCACGCGGGCTTCAGTAGTTGTGGCGCACGGGCTCAGTAGTTGTGGCTGGCAGGCTGTAGAGCACAAGCTCAGTAGTTGTGGCGCACGGGCTTAGTTGCTCCGCGGCATATGGGATCTTCCCGGACCAGGGCTCGAACCCGTGTCCCCTGCATCGGCAGGCGGATGCTGAACCGCTGTGCCACCAGGGAAGCCCTGCCCCTTCTTAATGAACCCTTCCTTCCAACTTCTGGTGGCTGTCTTTTTCCATTATACCTAGTAAGTCAGCAAATCAGACAGTGAAACCAAAACAGCTAAAACTAACCATGGGAGGTGAAATAAATATTTACACATGGCTTCCATAAGCATGATATATGTTTATACCTTTAGTACGTTTTGATTTGTGTATGCCACCACCTCAAGATGTAAGCTTTTAGCAGCTGGGATCCTTATCCTGGACGTATTTCGTATGTTCTTTATTGTATCTAATGACTATCAGAGTCCACCAATAAGTCCAGCGGACTTAGTAGAGATGCACGCATGGCTAATTCAGCAAGCGTTCTTACCCACACGTTTTGTGGTTTTGCTCAGCTGCTGTACCAGTAGACTCGAAGGCTTGGCTACAGCTGTCCTCGGAGGCTAGCTATAAAAATTCAGGTGTTCAGCATTAGCAAATGGTTCTTATCCTATGCACTGACTCTGGGCAGTTAGTCACGATGTTGCCTGAGATTGAAAAATGATTTTCTACCTTAAACAGTGGTTTCACATTACTGGAACGCCGAATTGAAAAAAAAAAAAAAAAAACCCCACAAAATTCCTCTCATCAAGTGGTACTGAGACTGTTTTTGTTAGTTGTATACATTTCCTGATTTGTATATTTTATAGTCGAACGTAAGCCTTTCTTTTTAACTGTTGTGGTTAGGTTTAGGCCCTTTGCCAAATGAAGCAGACTCTGAAGAATTAGGAAGGGTAATGCATCCTGGGGTTCTGTTTCCTTGGCCGGAAGCCAAGGAAAGACCTGGGGCTGGAGATGTTTTCAAGGTTTTAAAAATATTAGGGCATCTTTGTGTTTTACTGTTGTTTTGCATCATCACCTATTAGCAGATCGCCTTTCATTCCTGTTTACAAGGAGTTCAGATGCTCTTTGTGATATATCTGTTAGCCCTTCCTTTACCTTAACCTGAAGGTCATGACTGGGCAGAATTTAGGACCTTGCTTAAAATGATTTTTGGGAAGTTAAGACATCCTCTGTCTGTATTTCCTCTGTTTCCTATATATGTACCTATTGATTAAGCCAGAGGATGTGCTATATGGCTTGGTATCTGTTAACCTCTAGGTCAAAAATACAATACTAGTAAAACACTTAAAGTACCAGGCAGAGACGTTTCCCTTTTGGAATACTGTAGGAAAAATACAGAGATCATTGGCAGATGGCTAGTGAAGCTTGCATACAGTATACGAGCTCTTCACTGCTTGCTTGGGGGGTTGCTGGGGCAAGACTGTAGAAACCAGTTTCGCTAAACAAATAAACGACAAGATGGTACTACTGGGTGGGTGGCACTCAGGGACTATAATTGAATTGATCTTAAGGAAGGCTGGTTCTGTTAAATAATTTTCCTTACTTTGGCCACACATCGCTGACTTTTCGGAATCTTTTCAAGGCAGGTAAGCCTTGATATTGAGGAAAACCAAACAAACCAACGTCAATTATCTGAACTAAGCCCTACATTAGCAGACATGAGTTACGGCCCATGGCAGGAGAATTCAGAAATGTCTCATGTGTAAAGGTTTCCCCTTTATCATCTTACCTTCCCTCTCCTTCAGGTCTTTGCAGCAGAGTGTGTTTCAGGTTTTTGTTCGACATATGAAAGGCTCAGTTTCAAAGGCTTGGGTTTTCACATCCATGTCAATATCACAGATTGAAATGTGACACGCGTACCTGGCTGCATACTTTCTTTAAACCTGAGCCAGTAATACTGCAAATGTGAGGGGAGGCACTCTTTCATCTCACACTTTAAAGTGAAAGGTTTGTTGATGTAACCCAATTTCCAGTCTGCCGAGGTCACCCTGTAATGTAGCGCAATGATGATAAGCCCATCAATCCTGTTTGATGTTCGAAGTTCCCTTCCCCTGGTTTTTACCCCCACTTTGTTTTGTAAAGTAAGTTTAGTAATAGTGATATTCTGGCTTGCTAACATGTGATGATGTGATTTCCCCTGACGCTCACAGAGTGGCTTGTTAAACCGTGCATGTGCTTTGCAGGGATTATGCCCTGGATATAATTAAGAGAGGGATAATAGAAATAAGTATGTTCTTACATACTTTTGAGACTGTTCTTGGGAAGGGTAAGTGATCAAATGCAGAGGTTCTAACCCTGGTTCCTGGCTCTTCTGTGACCTCTAACAGTAGTGAAAGTTGCTCTGCATTGTAAGCATTCAGTAATTGATATGAAATCAGTTGGTGGTCTCAGTGCGGTCTCTGATGCAGGAGTGTGGGCATGAACTGAGGGTCAGGGGAAAGAGGGGGATGGACAGGAAGCAGTGTTAGGGAGAGGAGGGGCGCGAGAGAATGCCTCTGACATGCACAGTTGTCCTTGGTAGAACACACGTAACCTAACATCAAAGGCCACACCATTGTTTCTGGTCCTGGTCCTAAGTTAAGAAGTAGAATCAGGGATGAACACGGACCAGAGCCTATTGCCTGGAATACTGGGAGGTCCAAGTTGGTTGGGGATCTGGCCAGTGAAATACAGGTTGAAACACATAAAAGAGCCAATATTTAGCCATTTATAATTTATAAAAACGTATGTGATTCAGTGTTTTCATTTCACTTGATTTCATGATTCAACCTAATTCTGTCTTCACTAGCCAAATAGGTTTTATCCTTCTGGTTTGGAAATACCCCTTTCACCACCCCTTTCTCTTGGAGGGCCAGGGTTACAGTGGGGACAGTCAGTTCTAACCAGCAGCTGTCTATTGTGACAAATATCTGTTATCTTTGTTGACTGGTCCCTTCTGGGAAGGAGAGACAGAAAGACACATTCAAACCATAGTGCTGGAGGTCACCCCAGAAGCTCCTTTTATCCTTTTTCCTTCAGTTGAATCATCCTGTCCATGAGTATTTACCCTTTGGTAAAGATCTCTATCAGCAGCAATGGCAGTGTCAGTGTGAACTCTGCTAAGTATAGCCTCTGCTAAGACCAGTGGACATTCGTAGATGAGATGTGTGGTAGTAGAAAAAGAAAAGAGACCAGTACTAATAAGGATCGCTTCCACGTGAGTTGAAACTGTGTTATTTTCAAGCCCTTGTCGAGGTGCAGGATACCATGATGGATTCTAGTAGCTCCATCTCCACCCCTGACTCAGCTGCACAGTTTGGGCAGTCATGTAACTTCTCCGGTTGGCATTTTCCTAGCATAGGAAACCACTTCAGAGGTTTAGAAACTCTAGCGGGAAGTCCTAGGGATCCTCTTGAGTTACCTTTGGATGGCTGCTGGGGAGGGTGAGCCATCCTTACTGGTCCAGCCTGGGTTTTCCACACCTCTTACCTTTCAGCCAGAGCAGCTCTGTCTTTTGTGTTTTATATTTGAAGAAAGAGTTCAGCAACTAAAAGAAAAAAAAAAAAAAAAAAAAAATGAAGACCACTGGACCAAATGATCTTTAGGCCTTCTTCTAGCTCACTGAGGAATTAGAATTTTTCCCCTAAATATCAAAATGTACAATCTGACAGTATATGCCAGTACATTGCAAGGAGAGTAATTTTCTTCCTTTTCCAGGCATCCCTACTGAGGCCCATAAAATAGAAACATCTGTCCTTCTGGAAATACTGGGAAGAGAGGAAGCTTTCAGCCTTCCTTCCAGACCCCTCCCAAAGGAGAGGGGGACTTACGTGATTACCTGATTGGAGGAGAGTCGCTGACTTCGTGCGGCTCGGCCTCCCTGGGTTTTCTTGCTGTCAGCCCAGGCTGCTTATAGGCGACGCTTGTTCTTTGCCCCTTGTGGCAGCCGGATGGGCTAGGCTGTGACCCTGCATTGGGGAAAACCTGCAGTTTGGGGTGGGTGCCTGACTGTGACCTCAGGTACTAACCACGGTTTCTGATGCAGCTTTGCTGGTAACAAAGCTGACAGACCGATCCTGGTGTGACTCCTGTATCCATTTCTCTGAAACTGAAGGAGTGACGGGAGATGGAGGAAATTTCCTTGGAGAAACTCCAACAAACTGAGTCCTATTCCTTGGCCATTAATTCTAGATTTCCCCGGTAGAGAGCCCATCTCCCCACTGCCCCACCAACCTCTTGACCTGTAAAGCGGTGGCTTCCATGTCTAGATTAAGAACCTGTCCTGCTGTGCGCCTCTTCCCTCCTTACTTACTGCCTCTTTGTTCTGGGCTGTGCCTATGCCTGGTGCACAATAATTGCACATTGGACTCATAAGCCAGTCTGATTACTGATTGCAGCCTTCTGTCCCGGTGCCTTGCTTTTCTTGACATTGCCTGCAGTTCAATTTAATTCACAGTCTGGTGAACTATCATAGGTGGATCTGGTCTTTACCAGAAAGCAGGGAGTTCAGTCTTGGTTGACAAGAGCAACTGGCTCAAGCACAGTGTTCTGTGCTCAGACATGCAGGACCCTTTCATCTCAGGATCCCTTTCTCTGTTCCGTCACGAGCAGATGTGCCTGCCAGTTGCAAGCTGTCAGGGAACTCGCCTGGCATGAAGCTTGCAGCTCCAGGAGGAAGCCCCTGCCGTTCGTTCCTTTGTCTCTTTACTTCCCTCTGGGGCAGACTCCGTGAGGCGCTTGCCCTCACCGCGACTTGCGCTTCTCAGACTGGTTTGTGGTGTCCTCCAGGGTCCCTTTGTGGGTCCGTCTTCATCTCTGCACCTGGGTCCAGGGGAAAAGCAGATCCTACGCCTTTCCTCAGCTGCACTGCTGCTGGGCTGCTGTCTCAGCGTGTCTCCACTGCTTGTGGCATGATACATTTCAAAATGCTTCTCCTGCCCATCTCCTCTTTCGGCCTCCTTCCAGTGTTTCATTCCCACTGGCATGTGAAATTTACTCCAGCTGAGAGAGCCAGTGGACACAGGGCTTTTTTTTTTTTTTAACATCTTTATTGGAGTATAATTGCTTTACAATGGTGTGTTAGTTTCTGCTTTATAACAAAGTGAATCAGCTATACATACACACATATCCCCATATCTCCTCCCTCTTGCGTCTCCCTTCTACCCTCCCTATCCCACCCCTCTAGGTGGTCACAAAGCACCGAGCTGATCTCCCTGTGCTACGCGGCTGCTTCCCACTAGCTATCTATTTTATGTTTGGTAGTGTATATAAGTCCAT